>NW_008824409.1:266091-269319 GCF_000699105.1 Pygoscelis adeliae | reverse complement strand
CGGGAAGAAGATCACGGCCCGGATCAAGAGGACGCTGCCGGTGAAGGGCCCGCAGGCGCCGACGCTGAGCGAGCTGATGAGGTGGTACTGCCTGAACACCACCACGCACGGCTGCCGGCGCATCGTGGTGTCCCGGGGCCGCCTGCGCAGGTTCATCTGGATCCTGCTGACCCTGAGCGCCGTCGGGCTGATCCTCTGGCAGTGCGCGGAGCTCCTCATGAACTACTACAGCGCCTCGGTCTCCGTCACCGTCCAGTTCCAGAAGCTGCCCTTCCCCGCCGTCACCATCTGCAACATCAACCCCTACAAGTAAGGCGCGGGGTGCCGGCGGCCGGCGGGCGCTGGCAGGGAGGAGAGGGTGGTCCCCAGCCGCCGGGGACTCCTGGCGAATTCATCGTCCCCTCGCCAGCCCAGCACCAAACCCCTTCCCGGGCTTATCCTGCTGCGCCACAGTGCTGCTCGTCAGCAGCCTTTCCCAACTGTGGGGTTTCCCTCTACAGCACTTTGAGTACCGTATCCACCTCTGTGCTGATGCTCTTCAGACACGTGTGGGTTATAATCGCACCCTTCGCTTGCTGCCTGCTGAGCTAGACTCAGTCGATTTAGCTTTCTGCTCGAGACAGTCCCTGGCCAGCTCCGTGGTTCTCTTCAAATTCCCTTCTTCCCAGCACCAAAGTTCCAGGATTACAAACAAAGGTGTCTCCTGAAGAATGGAAAGGGAGCATCTGTCACTCCTCTGTTGCTTCTTTCTTTCCTTATAGGATGCTTTGACGTTATCGATCAACAATACTTTTTCTCCTGTCAAATTACACTTTACGTTGATGTCTGTTCTGCTGCCAGCTACCCACCCCGGTCCCTGCAGGCGATCCAGCTCTCCAGTGCCTCTTGGCACAGATGCAGAAATCTTATTTCCACATGCTTTGCCTCCTTGGGCTTGCTAACACAACCTTCAAGCAGCTTGGGAGTCTGCGAGGGCTTTCTCTGTAGTTCAGTCTGCTTTCGGTCCTTGCTCTGAGATCTCCCCGTGGGCATAGCTGTGGCTGCCCACACTGATGTGAAGTCATGTGGTAGTAAGAGAGATCGATGTGAGTCCCCGACAAAGAATTCTGTCCTGAGCGATGAAATTCTCAGTCAGCGGGCAAAACACTGCAGCTAGGGGGTGAGATGGGATGGGATGTCACTTTCTATCACATTGTCTCCAATGCAGGTACAGTTCGATGAAAGACTATTTATCTGAATTGGACAAAGAGACAAAAAAAGCTTTGGAGACTTTCTACGGGTTTTCAGAGGGCAAGTCCAAGGTGCGCCGGTCGGTGGATGAGTGGAACAGCACAGGGAGCGACTTCTTCAAACAGATCCCTCTGCTGAAGTTTGAGGACTTCTCTAAGACAGCGACTGACCTTCGCAGTGGCCAGAAGAGGAAAATAGAGGGCAGTGTCTTTCACAAGGATTCGTCCATAGTGAACTCTGGGGATTCAAATGATATCATCGGCTTTCAGCTGGTGAGTGTCACTCTTCCTTGGCCAGCAAGTTCCTTGTGGGGCAACAAAGGGGTGTTTGGGGTTGGTATCCCTCTGGCCAGTTTTATTGCTTGCTTAGGTAGCTTTATAGTGAAATAACACTCCCTCTGCTCTTTTGCCCATTCTGCCATGCCTCCATGGCTGCCTGCAGTTCATCTCCAGCTCTCTGGAAGAGAAATGCCTTCCTGAAGTCTACCCGAATAGACTTAGTGCCTTCCGTGACCTGTCCTTTGGGCCTGAAACATTTGATCATATCACTTAGCCCTGAATAAAAGGTCTTCGATGCCCCTTTGTCCTGCTATAACTTCATACATGGTTTTTACTGTGGAGGAGAAATGGTATCACATGTACCTTGTAGAATACATAATTTCATTTTGTCTGAAATGCTTTTTCCCCTTTGTAATTATCAGTGCGATGCAAACAACAGCAGTGAGTGTGCACTTTATACATTCAGTTCTGGTGTTAATGCTATCCAAGAATGGTACAAGCTGCATTACATGAACATCATGGCACAAATTCCCCTGGAGACTAAAGAAAAATTGAGTTATTCTGCTGATGACCTTCTACTGACATGTTTCTTTGATGGCCTATCTTGTGACAAAAGGTCAGTGCACAGAAAATACCTGCCAGTTTAACAGCTTATTTCCAAGTACATAATACATAGGAACTGAATATTTGGTATTTGCTGAATTCTGGCAGGAACCATTTCCATTTTTAAATGAAAGCAAACATTCGTGTCTTCATGAACTTTAATTACGCTCTTTAATTTAATTTGTCTTAGCGTTCTGCTGTCCACATTTCAGATAAACCCATGGTTTTTGGCAGAATCAAATCTACCTGCTTATGATTGCGTCAGTGCAATTCTTGTGTGTCCTGGTAGCAGGAGAGTCATCCCTTCATACTGGGGATAACAGCAGAGTTCCCCTGTGCAGTTGTGGGGATAAGATTAAACTTGTACATGGGTTTAGCAATTTCCCCACTGCCAGGCGCAAAGCAAGCTGCACCGTAACTCCCGTTACTGAAGACGTTTTGCTTGTGTCTGTAATCGTGCAAATGCATAACATCTTTTCTTGGAATGAAGACATTTGCTTGAGTGGGAGGGGATGTCCACAGGAAAGACGTGAACATGCTTGAATCACGAGGGTGTGTCCGCAGCCTCCCCTGCGTGACAGTGGCTATGACACCTTTTCTGAAAAATGAGGAGTCGTGTTCCTTTAGACACTTGGCTGTCGAATGAAAGAGGACTCTGTCCCCTCCACCGCCACCTTCCTGCTAGTTCTGTAAATCCGCTTCCCCGACCCTCTCAGCCCCCATTCCCACATGAAAACCTCCTAAACTTTTCATTTCCTGATGCTATTAAACCAGATCATATTTCCAGGTAGTTTCAAGATACTAAGAAAAAGACCCACTTTCCAGCAAAATAAATTGCTTGCAAAAAAAAAAAAAAAAAGAAACATCCAGTCCTGCTGTGTCTCTGCCAAAACAAAAAGCCCAAATCTGCTGATTTTCTCCCACAGACAGTTAAAACTGCAGAGGGCAATGTAACAATATATAATTTCTTTCAGGCACTTCACTCTTTTCCATCATCCCCTGCATGGCAATTGCTATACCTTCAACAGTGGGGAAAACGGGACGATCCTGAGCACCTCCACGGGAGGCAGTGAGTACGGTAAGGAAACCAAGTTTGCAGAGGAACTATTAGATAACA
>NW_008824409.1:259473-266080 GCF_000699105.1 Pygoscelis adeliae | reverse complement strand
CTGGAGAGTGATTGATGTGTTGGCTCTAGATGTGCAAGCTGATTGGGGAAATGCTTGTTTGAACTAGTGCAAACTATTGCCAGAGAATACAAAGATAATATCATTGCATCACTAATGTTTTCCATCTGAAATTACTGCTTCCCAGTTATATAACTTTTTTAAGTAGGTTTCAGCCACGTTCTACGGAGACACTATTTGTTTGCTGTACTTGGGGCCGCGGAGGGACATTGCTTGCTGCAAGGGTCTCAGTCTAGCACTGCAAAGGCTTTGCTTGGTTGTTACAGTTCTACTTAAGGCCAGATAATATTAAGTAAACTGTGCTGCCCTCCCTGACCAGAATGGCTCTGGCTTCTGGTGTAACTCTGCTCCTGCCTTGTCTCTGTTCTTCAGGATTGCAGGTTGTTCTGTATATAGATGAAGCGGACTACAACCCCTTCCTGGTGACATCCACAGGAGCCAAGATCATTGTCCATGACCAAAACGAATATCCCTTCATTGAAGACATCGGCACAGAAATTGAGACTGCAGCAGCCACCTCCATCGGGATGCACTTTGTGAGTGACAGCAATCTTCTCTCCTGGTGCGCGGCACCATTTCGTTGAAACAGATGTAAAAATGAACTGATAGGATGTTTGAATATAGCCAGTAGCTGGAAGGCATCTAATACCTCGCACTTGAGCAGCTGAAGTGCCCCAAGGAAAATCCTGCGATAGCACTTTTCTGAACAAAGTTTTCGCTTGCACAGAGGCTGTTGGAAAATCAGGTCTTTATCAACTAAACAGCTGCTGGGATTTTTTTTGTTCTCCCTTTTCTCCGACCCCTTGGCTTTCCAGGGGACTCTTTTGTTTTGTTTTCACAGCAAAATCCACAACCACAGAAATGTGTTGTCAAGTGCCCCGTTTCGCTTTAGCAATAAGCAGACGAGTTTGCATCCCACGCAGGTTCCAGGGGTGGAAAAGAACGAGCTTGAGCTGTGGGTAACCCACGTTAGGGTCAGGTCTGTAGAGATGACTGCAGCGCAACTCATTTAACTGTTTTGTGGGTGTGAGTCTCATTTTTCTGGGTTTCTTGTTATCCCAGCTGTAAAGAAAACCTCGTGGGCAGTGACTCTGCCTTTGCCAGCCTAGTGAAGCGTCTTGCCGTTGCTGTCAGCAAGGGCAGGGAGGGCTGCAGCTCCAAATTTCCCCAATTAGTGTAGTGCAGAGAAGGCATTTGACCCAAGGGGCTTCTTTCCGTGGTAGAGAAGTGAAAGCAGTGCCATCAGGCAGGCCAGACTTTCCCCTTTCATCTGGATGGGCTGTTAAGTGAGCATTTTAGTTCTGCCCTTTCTTCGCTGATGGTTGGGTCAAACGCACCAGCCGGCCAGCTTATCTTTCCTGGCTGGGTGTGCCAGATCTAGATAGTCCACGCATTAGAAAAGACATTAAAAACAGGGTTGATAGTTTTCAAATGTGCAAATAGTTAGCTATCTTCCAGCTGTCTGGAAAACTGTGGCAGCAACTGCTTGGTCTAACCAGTGGGGATAAATGCTACCTGACAAACAAAAAGTGAATAGAAGGTATGGGAACCAGAACGGTGTAAAGGAGGCAAAGTCTCATAAGACACTTTATTTCCTTTATAATCTATTACACCTTACAGGAGAAAGTCACTGCAGGCAGAGTCTCAATATTTAAATGTAATATTTTCCTGGTACAGTAGATTTGGACTGTTGCATATACTATTAAAAACAAGACTGAACATATCTCAGTGGCTATGTTTAAAAGATTTGGCATGAGGAAGTGATCTGATTGCATCCTAACGTAACAGCCAAAACAGAAGCTGGACACAGTTTCTGGACTGAAAACAAAAGCTGATGATCACTGTACTGCCAGAAAAGGAAGACTCCAGAGAGCCTGCCGAGGGGGAGTCGCGATTGTCAGGACAGGGCTGCACCACCGAGGTGCCAGATCAGTCCTTGTACCCGCATCCAAATACATGGAGGAGGACACAGCGGACATGTGCCACAGACAACGCTGCTCACTAGAGGCTTGAGCGTGGCAATCGCTGTTTTCCAAATGCGAACATCAGTGTCCAGGTTATCGCTCATGTATTTCTGCTGTGTACTAGGACTTCCCCTCCACCTCCAAAAATATTCCAAGATGTTTGGAATGCAAACAAGGCATTGCTTGGTAGGAGTTTCAGTGCTTTAGTTAAATATTTAGTTTGGAAATTATTTCAGTACCTGAATGAACAAGTAAGCTTTTGTGAGTATAAGCCACGACAAAAAAATTCTATACAGGATCCATCACCTGTTAGAAGATAGAGCAGCAGACTGAGGCAGGTGTCCTGGCATTAGATTGTCTGCGGAAGTTAAAAGCCTATTAAAAGCTGGTTTCATTCAGTTTTCAGAAGTAATCCATCTCTAATACTGAAATCACATACATCTGTGTTCCCTCCAAAGAGAGATTTGAGCATCTTTCTAAAAGAGCTGACTTGCATTATACATGCCTGTAGCCTTCTATTGCTGCAGACAAAAATGGTAACACTTGCTCTCAGGCTTGACCTCAGTAACCTGTAGATCTATAGTCAGTGCCTTAAAGGTGAGCAGGCATTTCTCAGGTTCCTACTAAATTGATCCTTTGTAGGATCAGCCCCTAATTTTAAACTCTGTAGAGAAAGATAGGTGAATGGCTTCTTAAATGCGTGACGTTTCTTGTGGTTTCAGGCCACTTTCTTTGTTATAAAGTAGATAATTACTGCAGAAAGATGGTAAGAGTTTAGGGCTGAGCTAGGTAGGGCAGTCTGCAGGAAGCAGACAACGTAGCCTGAATTGGGTCTTGTGAATCTGAGTGCTCCCAGCCCTGGTTTCAGCCGACCTTGCAGGCACAGCACTTGGCATTTCAGAGCTGTTTTCTCTGGACAGAGATCGCAGAACAGGAGAAGGTTCATCGGAGAGGAAGGGTCGAAGCAGTACCTGGAAAAAGTCCTGAAGGAGATACAAACATTTGATTTAGAGTGATTTTAGAGAGGTGGTGTTGAGCATTAGTGGAGCCTGAAGTGCTGTTTTACCCACAGAACAGGAGCAGCCAGTGCAACAGCAGCTCAGGAAGGTGTGGGTCTTCACAGAAAACAAAACAAACAGAAAACCAACAACCTCCCTTCCCTCAAAGCACAAACACATATCCAGGGTAAATGATGCGTAGCCTCTAGGACTTTGCAGTGAGAGAAAACATACATGTGAATTACTCTGCTTTGAAAAATCCTCACTGTTACCATTATACCATCTCTGCATTTCTGCAGAGGTTTTCAACAAGGACAGCAGATAATCCAGCCAGAGCAGTGTTTTGGGAAATGGACATTACAAATCAAAAAACCCCCTTGTTTTGACAAGTGATTGACAAATCATTTGAGATGGCAAAAGGTAAACATGCTGTTCAAACCTGCCCCATCACTTACAGTTTCAGAATCATGATGAACTGCCACTAAATCCTTTGGTTTCTCTGTGAACTCCAAAAACCAAGATTTGTTCTTTTCTGGTTCTCAGACTCGGTCTCGCAAGCTGAGCAAACCCTACAGTGACTGTACGGAGACTGGTGCTGACATACCAGTAGAAAATCTCTATAACAAGAGCTACTCACTCCAGGTAAATCTGTTACATTTGTTTTTATCAGTCACTTGAACACTACCTTCATAAAAAGCTTTACAATATCCTGTAGTTCAGGATCTGAGATTGTGAACAGTCCAGGCATAGGGTCACTGCTTCTAACACTGATGTAAAATACCACAGCACTTTTTAAAAATCCAAGTTTTATTCCTAAGTGGTTCATGTTTGAAGTTCCCTTAGGCGCCCTGTTAGATAAAGAGAGAACATTAGCTCATTAGGCAATTTTCAAGCAATGTGAGACTGGAAAATATTGGCCAAGTAAATGTTGCAGCTTAGTAACCCTTGAAGCCAGAAATTGTGACCTTTAGGACTCCAAGAATAACAGATACCATCTAATCAGTATCCAGATAGCAGGATGTTTGTTTACAGAGTAAGTTTCCACTAATTTTGCATGGTTTCTGTAATTGGGTCCTCTTGGAGAGTGTCAGTTGTTCTGGCACTCTCCACTTGAAGAATCATAATTATATTAGCTGCTGCCTACTGCAAAGCCTGTGCCTAGGCTGGATTTTTATTTTATGGGGTATTATACCTGAAATCTGCTGTGATGTATTGCCAGGTAGGATCACACAGACATTATCTCAGGTTTTTAATAACAGTACTTCACCAAAACTCAGGGCTTAGGAGGGCTGGGACTGGGACCGGGACCAAAAGGCTTGACGGCTGGGATTTCAAAAAGAGAAGTTCAGTTCCTGCTTGTTCCAACTGATTAAGTATTTTAGCACAAAACACTGACTCTACTGCCTTATTAATCCTTACAACTTCAGGCCTACAAATATGCACCAACACAATTTGGTCGAAGCTCTGAACTTTTTCACAAGTGAGTCACATCCCACACCTAGTTGTTGATTCATGGACCACGTGCCATGGCAGACCAAAAACCTTCTTTTTGGCTGTGAAAAGAGCAACTGCAACACCGAAGCTTTTGATGGCTATAGGGGAAGTGGGGGCATTCACAGAACCCCCCCTCAGAGAGGATTATATTCTTATTTCTTGCACTAGAGCCTAAACCCTCCATGCCACTTTCTGCCTGTATTTGTATTTACTAGCAACAGAGCGTGAAGGCCCAGGGAAATGGGTTCCCATCTTATTGCTACTGTCATAAACAGAGGATGTTTTTAGGTGTGCGCAAGCCTGGAGCTTGGCGCTGCAGAAACGCAGCAGCCTGTGCTTCTTAGACACCAGCTCTTGGTTTATCTCCCCCAGATTTGCCTGCACTCCTGCTTTCAGAAGGCCATGGTGGACTCGTGTGGCTGTGCCCAGTATGCACAGCCCTTACCTGCTGGGGCAGAGTACTGCAACTACAAGAAAAACCCCAACTGGAGTAAGTGTTCAAACACCTCCCACACTGCACGTGCCTCAGCTGCCCGCTGCCAGCCACATCCCTCCACAGCACCATCCCGAGTTGGCACGGCCCTGCCTGCACCCAGCGCCACCCCAGCCACACAGTGCGCTGGGAAGAGGCGAATCTGCCTTAGCCCACTTAAGACCCCATACCGCAGAGCCTGAAACTGCCTCTCTTGTTTAGATAGACTTGTTTCTGTTTCTGACAGTTGTCCTAATTGCTTGTCATTTGTGCACACCACAGAAGTGTCAAGTGGAAGACTTGACCGGGTGAGGCAATTGTTCATGCCTATAGCAAGTGACAACCACTTCTCAGAGTATTTTGCAATATTTATAGGGCAAATCTTTTTATCCCCACCATGTAGGTGATGGCCACAAAGGCCACCTACACCCCAGAAGCCCCGCTCCAGCACAGGTAGCAAAAGATCACTGCTTTTCTTTCCGGCTTCTCATACACACGTCCTGCTCCCTTCTTGCAGTGTACTGCTACTACAGACTGCACGAGAAGTTCGTGAAGGAGCAGCTGGGCTGCCAGCAAATCTGCAAAGACGCCTGCAGGTAAGTCCTGCCCGCGACCACAGGTAAAATGCTGCATGTGCATGGGAGTTCAAGCTCACAATTGACAGCCTGCCTCTCTCTCCAGCTTCAAGGAGTGGGCACTCACCACCAGCATCGCCCAGTGGCCATCCACCGTGTCAGAGGTCAGTTCCTAATTGCGCTCTGCCATGACAGTAGCATGGCACAACAAGGCATTAAGGAAACCCAGAGATTCAGCACGGAAGCAGGGGGCCCCTGGGGTATTCGTTAGCACTTCAATGATGCTCCTCCCAGAGGCTCAGTCTGTAGTGTCCAGGTCAGGGCTTCCCCTCCAGGATTTCACCATTAAACTGAAATTTGGCTTGTGGGCTGGGACATCCCCATGGGGACAGGTGGCCCGTCACACGCATTCAGTTCTGGCACCCAAGCTGGTCCAAGGAGGTGTGGAGCGTGAGCTCCCTTTCCAGGGGATTTCTACACAAGCACACGGAGCTATAACAGTAATTTCTGTCTTATTTCCAGGACTGGATGCTTCGAGTTCTCTCTTGGGACAAAGGGCAAAAAATCAACAAGAAGTTGAACAAGTAAGTTTCCATGTATGTATTTCTGGCTTGCACCTCAAGCTCAGATATAATCTCAGCAGCCCTAATGATGGCAATTGGGGAAAAAGCTCCCTTAGAGCAGCCCAGCCCTACTGGTCCAACTGGTTATTTGCATAGTTTTTCAGTATGTTTCATGTTATTGTTTTACTAAACCCTCAGCCTACCTTTTGTTTCTCCTCTCAGGACGGACCTCGCAAATCTCATGGTGTTTTACAAAGACCTGAACGAGAGATTCATCTCAGAGAATCCTGCCAACACAGTAAGTGAGCGCAGCAGTTCCCTGCTTGGCATCAGGAGGATGCGGCTCTTCCTCCCAGACAGGCTGGAAGTTTTCATCTTGCCAGGGGAGCGGTCCCACCCAGGCAGGGGCAGGAAACCCTCCACAGACGATGCACCCCAGGGTGCCCGGTCCTGCCCTTTGCAGCCCTTTTATCCAGGACCGCTTTTCAAACTCTGCAGTGCCAAGCCCTGCACCGGGGTAGCC
>NW_008824409.1:247013-259384 GCF_000699105.1 Pygoscelis adeliae | reverse complement strand
AGGATAACGCAGGCAGCATGGGAAGGGCCCATCGCATTTGGTAGCGCTCACAGCAAACCCTGGGTGCCCCAGCTTGGTGCAGCCTCCCCGCACACCGTAATGGTGCTGTGGACACGCGTCCGCAGGAGCCGATAACCTCGTGCTCTCTTCTCTTCCAGCTCGTCATTCTTCTTTCCAACTTCGGAGGCCAGCTGGGCCTTTGGATGAGCTGCTCAGTTGTTTGCGTCATTGAGATCATTGAGGTCTTCTTCATCGATTCGCTTTTCATCGTAATGCGGCGCCAATGGCAAAAGGCAAAGAAATGGTGGAACGACCAAAAAAGGGACCGGTCGGGGAAGACGCAGCAGGGCAGTGACCTGGAGAGGCAGGGCCACGATCAGCAAGATTGGCAGTCATGGCTGGGGGGGGCCCCCCCCCCCCCCCCCCCCCCTCCACCCCCCCCCCCCCCCTGCCGCTGCCCCAGGACAACCCCTTGCCCAGGACTCCCCCCCCCAATTACAGCACTTTGCGGCTAGAGACTGCGTTCACAGAGCAGCTGCCCGATACACTAGAGGTGGGGCAACACTGATGCTTATTTATCCACCCATCCAGGTGCCGAAATAAGAGGTGGGTGCTGGACCCACGTGTCCAGGGGTGAAAGGCACGCATCCAAACGAGCACTGAAGGGCTGTTGGGTCAGACCCTTATTCAGGGATTGAACTTGCAGTCAACGCTTCTCTGAGCAAAGCTCAGACACAAAAGCCAAGGGCTCAGAGATATTAGGAACTTCAAGCAACATCAATTCTCAAGTTAATCATTGCAGGAGATGGCTGGAGCAGGATGTGGCACTGAGCTGGGATGTCTTGCCAGACAGAGGCATACATTAGCAACCAACTGCACACACCCCATTGTAAGTGGGCAGGAATTACTCCACAGCAGAAGATTGATGCCACGTTGGGTATTAACGCTAATTGCTCTTTGCTGTGTGGCTTGACTTGTGGGAAAAACCCAGGGCTTTCAGGAATGCAGCATGACATTTGTAGGAAGGGGCATGACAGAGGTTTGGGAAGAGCACAAATTAGATAAAAGGAAAGCTCTCAAGTTGAATTTTGATTCGGAACCTGATTCCAAAGGTGGCCTGAGGAGCTCTTTATTCTGAGATGAAAAGTTAGGATAGCCATAGATGTGCTTGTAAAGCAAGTTACTGCACAGCTTGAGTAGGAGAACTTAGGTCATCCCAAAAGAAACATCTGAAAAGGGCATGAAATCTCATTTGGATCACAATAACGAACTGCATACTCTGCAAGCTTGTTTCATTTTACATCGCTCAAGCCCGCCATTAAACGTAACCTCAGAGGAGCTCGTTAAGCTCCTGGCCTTGGCCACACGTGACTTCCTAGAAGCTTCAAAGGGAGCTGGCTGCTAAACCCTTCCTGCTCAACCCCGGGCAAGGATTTCCCTCCTGTGGCCACCCGGTTCACCGCCCCGGCTGCCGGCCCTGGAGCTGGCAGTGCCCGGGGAGGGGACAGAGCCACGCAGGGCAGCAGCAGCAGCTGGAGCTGCCCCGGGCTCCGCGCACAGCCCCAAAGGGAGGTGGCCAGAGGATACATCTGTCCCACCAGTACGTCGTCCACCTTGCTTATGCCCCCTCCATTCCACCATACTGCGTCAACACCTTGCGGTTTGCCTCCTGTGCGCAGCGCCGTGCTACTTCTACCGCGCTGGACCCTCCCCGCGCCGCAGGCCAGCCGGAGGCTGCCGCCTGCGCGGCTGCGGCGTGCTTGTGAAGAGACCTCCAGGGCACCCAGCTGCGGTGGCAGCACCCTTCCCCTTGCTCCCAGTCCTGCACCTGACTTTTTCCTACCATAGCCGATTCTTAGCTGCCTAGAGCACGCTGTATAGATGTTGAGGATGAATATAGCCTACACCGGGTTGGCTGCGTAGGGCTTTTGTAGAGCAAGAGTGATTGAGTGTGTGTGTAAGTGTAAGAAAGTCTCTTTTCCTTTCTCTATATAAGCTTATTTTATATAGGACAGTGAGAATCCAGAAAGGTTCTTTAATGTGCAATAAAACATATTTTAACTGGATTATTTAAATAGCTGATAAACTGAAAAATAAAGATATATTTTTTAATAACTGCTTTTTTTTTTTAAATCAATATGCAAATTCCTTCCACGCAGGCATCCCAAGAGATTATGGAACTTGCCTGCGCCTGCCCTGGGGCTGCCAGGTGCCCTGGGCTCCTCTGCAGAGGTGGGGCTGTGCTGCAGACTGCCGCTAGACCTGGCCCGGGAGCAGGCTGGGGGAGCCGGGGGTATGAGCACGTGCATAGTGAAAATACCTTTCAGAAAGCAGCATTAGCCAGCAAGGTGACCCAAAATGCTGGAACCTCAGGTGTCTCCAGACAGTTCTACTCTTGGACAGTCCTTTGGGAACCAGAGGAGAAGAGAGAACTGGGTTTGCTCTGCTTCAGAGACCCTTCCCTAACGCACGGAGGTGAGGTGCTCGGAGCAAACTGACGCTTGTCCCCACCACAGCATCAAATAACAGCACTCATTACACTGGGCTTGCCCCATTTGCAACAGCGGCAAAACAGAACCTGGAGAAAACCACTGGGGTAGCCTACGAAAGGCATGTGCACACCAGGCCACCTCACCCTTTGCATTACAGGCATGAGCTGTCCCAACTACAGCGGTGGTGGAAATAACAGCAAACTTCAGAGCTAGATAACGTCTTACAATAAGCTCCTTCCTTTCCAGTTTGTTGCTTCTTTATATAGGAGCTCGTTTGGCTCAGTAACACCTGACTAAGGACTTTCTTCCAGATGCAGACAGTTGCTAGGGTCAATTTTGACTCCAACTCTCACAAAGCACAGCATCCTACAAACATGGGAGGGGGGGAACCATCTCCCTGGGAAAAGGCAAGCAAACATTGCAAGGTGGGACATACCAAAATTCTTCTGTTCCTCATCTGTACCTGTGTGGGCAACAGCACTCGACAGACCGCAGCTCTCCGCAGGACAGGCAAGGTTTGCTCAATTCTGCTTGCAGGCAGTACCGAGAAGGGGCTGCAGGATCCCAGCTTGCTGCTGGGACAGCGCAGCTCCTTCCCACTGCTGAGCCCACTCACGCAGGGACTCCTCTTCCTCTCAGGCTGCTCAGGTGACTCTACCCCACTCCCAGCAACCCTCCAGCACCAAGAGCTGGGTTAAATCAGCAGGTGCTATTCATGCCATCATTTTCCTTCCGGAAAGGAAGGAAACCCCCCACAGCTGCTGCCTGGAGCATCGCGCTGCACCTGGGTCCTGCAGACGGGGAAGGCGCCGGCAGCTGGCGCAGCTCGGGACGGGCTGACGGGGCACGGCCTCGGAGGGTAGCCGTGTCCCCAGTGCTCGTCAGCGGCCACGCTTCCCGTCACGGTGGCAGCCAGAAGCTGTGTCGTGTGGATGTCTCAGGCTGGTTCCCAGATCTTTTTCTGGGGTACCTGAGACTTCACAACACAGACAGAGCCTCGCAGTAACGCATTCGTTAGAGCAAAGCCAGACCTCAGTGAGAGCTGTAAAGCAGATGACACTTCGATGAGTGGTAATTTTAGAAAGCCTTGTATTTTTAAAGGCTTCCCAGAGCAAAACAAAAGCCTTTTAAAATAAACTAAGTGGTGCCAATCCTGCAAGAAAGCAGTTGTATTGACTGGTCAAACTTTATACCCAATAACTCCAGTTCTAATAAGGAAAATATCATTTGATTGAGAGCAAGGCTGCTGAAGCGTAGCATTTCCTTGCAGCGTGCCTGTAAGGCCTCTCTGGTCGATAACCTGGGATGTGTGTCCTGCCAGGTGCTTTTTGGCATGAACACCCACTCTAAACTCTTCGGAAAAGCACAGGTTTTCTGTAGGTGCTCTTTGCATTTACTTCTCAGGGCAGGCACAGCACCTTTACTCCTTGTATGAATAATCCTTGGGAGGCAGAAAACCATGGAGTAGCTACAGAAACGGATTACTTCATCGTAAATTAAATACTGAACTCTACTGAACTCCTGAGTCATCTTAAACACAGAAAACTTCCTGGGACGGTACAAGAATCAGGTATGACACACGCTAAACATCATAACCTCAAAGCGTTTGAGAAACTCAGCTCGGCGTTTACGGGAACAACAGGCAGTAAAATTTGTGGTTCAGTGATATCCCCTCCTGCGCCGCTGCAGCCGCTGCTCCGAGGGTCAGGTGGGAACCCCGGTCTCTTCGTATGGGGACAGTATTCCCAGGAGACTCGTGGCGCGTGGTGGGAGCCCAGCCCGCCCCGCGTGGGAGCCGGCAGCCCCCCACTCGCCAGCACCGTGGGGCTGCAGGGGAGCGGCTGCGGTACCTGAAAACGCGGCGAAGGCGCAGGCAGAGTCGCAGGCACAGCGCTGCCTCGGCGCCGGGGCAAAGGACGGGCTGGGGAGAGGTGTCGAAACAAACCTGCAGCAGGCAGGTGCTGGTGACTCACAGGGAAAAGCTGCCTGCACACCAGGACCGGCCCTTTGGAGCAGAGGAGACGCAGCGGGCCAGCCTCGCTCAGCTCTTCCACAGCTCCCAGCAGCAGTTGCTGCCGGAGGGGAGAAAGTTGCGGGTCACAGAGGAGCTGCTGGGGGGGGCTGAGGAGGAGGAAACTCCAGCTGCACAGAGAAGGTTTGCCGGACGGCAGGAATCCGCCGGTGCCTCTCCCAGCAAGTGATGCCCAGACAGAAACTGGGTTTGAAAACACACGGAGCCTGCTGGCCCTTCTCCGTCCTGCTGGGGAACGGACACCTCCGTACACCACGTTATGCAGTCTGCTGGCCATACCCAGGGCTAGCTTTGTCTCACTTAATACACAATTGCCCCGTAACAGCCTTCAGGGGCACAGACCAAATCTGGGTTTTTTTCAGAGAAATCTTCCCAACGAACCCTAACCCAAATAGCTCAGGCGTTTTGCTTGTGGGTGCCTGATTTCTGTAGTTACTGTCCTGACCTACCCCCATCCCTGAAAGGAGCACTGCAAAGGCTACGCGGGCCCTCGTCCTGCCACAAGGAGTTTGGAGATTGGTTTGTCCGAGCTGTGGTGGAAGGACTTACAGAGCAGGCATCAGTCCCGCTGCTGGCCTCGCCTGCTGGTGGCTTTCCCAGTGCTCCCAGCTCCTTTGACACAAGTGTGCAAACATGTGCCATGAAAACCATGGAGAGAGGGGCAGCTGTGCAGAAACAAACTCCAGTTGCAGTAGCGGGACTTGCTGCTCAAGTACTTTTGAGAATCAAAACTGCTGGGCAAAGGCTTTTCCTGGGTGGAAGGCAAGACTTTCACCCTGACTCTGCTTGTTTCACTGCTCAGCATGAACAGCCAGCACAAAAGTGACTCAAAGACAGGACAGCCAAATGCGGGCAGGATGTGTGGTTTCCCTATCAGACAGAATTTCACCCGGTAATCCAGAGAGAAATGGGAGCATCCAACCTCCCAGTCAACCGGGATGAAAAACTTGCCCAGGATGAGACAATGAACAATAAGTCACAGGTTCCTTGGAAGACACATCTGAGATGCAGCCCGACCCCATCCCGATCCCAGCTGGCCAAGGCACCACTGCCCCCAGCCCCACGGGGTGCAGCAACCTGGGATGTCAGCCTGGAGGGGTAACGCCAGCCTCCCTCAGAGCAAAGGGATGGCTGCCCAAAGCTGCTCCCAGCAGATGCAGCTGGGCAGCACTGAAGGGGTTAAAGGCTGCCCAGGCCCCCTTCCGCGCTGGGTGACATTGCAGTGGTCCACAAACAGGTTGGGGAGTTAAATGCCTCATTAATGTAAATGGGGCTGGGGAAAGGCATCTCCAGCACATGCCTATGGAAAACCTTTTCAGGCTCTGAGCCTTCACTTGTGCCCTGCAATAAGGCGCAGCTCTGGGGAGGCCGGGAGGTGGCTGGAGATTGTGGATATTTTAATCTTACCCTTTCACCTTCAGGGCAGGGTGAGCCAGCTCCGTAACTATCAGCATTAGGAGGTTTCTCCTCCAGACACCCACAAAGGGGCTTGCAGGGCTACAGCAGCTCTGCTGCTGCTGTGTTCTCCCGTCAGACCTCCCAGGAAACACCCAAGCGAGGGGCTTTGCCCCACGAGAGCCCACCCGTGCCTCCTGCTCAGCCGAAGCCCCACGGTCTGGGAAATTGGTGCTACCTCACCAGCAGCAGCCACAGCTGCCACCAGACCCCAGTAGCCCATCGATGACACACTAAAGCAACAGGCGTTCTCGACACGCAGCAGTGACTTCCCTCTGCTTGGAGCTGCAGCCAGAGAGCCCCAGACCAGCGCTGCTCCCAGGGCTCAAATCAGCGCGGGAGGCTGCGGCGCTGGGTGTGCGACACGGAGGGTGCCGGCAGGCAGGTACTTTACTGTACAAAATCGTTGCCTTGGCTTCAAAGTCCCACTGCCCATCTCAGGCAACACCATAGTGGTGAGCACCACTTGGCCGGAGCTGGGCAGCTCCCTGGAGCGATTCCCCCCCGCCAGATGCCAGGTCTGAGCCATGCCCACCAGCCCAGCCTGCGCTCAGCACTTTGTGGAAGCGTTTTCAAGCAGCCTCAGCCCCGGGAGGGCTGCCGACAGCCGGAGCATCCCAAGCACAGGCCCGAGCTGTGGCAGCGCCGGAGCAGTTTCAGGCAAGCGTGAGTCAGAGGTTAACCCACGATTGCAGCAGCTGCCCTCTGCAGTGACATGCCGTGACACGGCTCCGGCACTAATCCCGATGCCAGCATCTCCCTGCGAACAGGACGGACCGGGAGGTATGGAGTCATCGCCGATTCCCCACGCCTCTGCTGGCACACGTGGGTAACGCCGTCAGTGGGGCTGGGCAGGAGGCGCTGGTTGCGGCTGACGAACCCCGGGAAGAGTGAGAGTTGGGTCTGAGTGTGACCGATGCCTAAGGAGGGGAAGGAGAGGAAAAAAATCCCAGGCCAGGCTGGGCAATTCCATCCGAGAAACCAGAGTTCCCTCCTACGCAGGGGGAGCCTAGAGCTGCTGCTCTGGCTGTGGGGCAGCGCTGGTCCCAGCTCTTCCCGCTGCTCGCCGACATCTCCTGGTGCCCCACGCCGTGCCGGCAGCTCAATGCCACGCTGCTCCCGAGGGCAATGCTGGCAACAGCCATCTCCTCTGCCAGACACCTACGCGTGCCCGCACAGCTCTGCCTGCACACCAGCGTGTGCTCACCAGCCTGGCCCGGCCGGCCCTGCAAGCCCCAGGTGCACACCGGGCTCTGCTCAGCCGCTCTCTAGGTGGGGGCTGCGGGCATCGGGCTGCGCTTGCCGGCCCGCAGCCACACGATTGCTCCCAAAATGAGCGCTGGTCTGCAGCTCTCAGCACTGCGCGCACAAGGTGCTCGGTGCTTTCTGAAGCAACAGCACAATTATCCAACTGCATCGCTCCTGAACAGCTTTTCTCTTGGACTGACGCTTTCTGGCAGCAAGGGGACCCTGATCCCTTGGGTTTTTTTATGAAATCTCTTTCTCCGTCTGTCCCCCTTCTTCCCAAAAGCAAAGGCTCTTCTCCCACATCCCGCTCATCCCCCTCCCGCTCATCCCACTCCAGAGTGCATGAGGGGGCATCCCACTCATCCCACTCATCCCTCTCCAGAGCAGTGGGGGCTCAGGACGCTCCGGCCCCAGGGAGCTGGGGGTGGTGTTGGGGGCGGCGGTGGTGGTAGGGATGGTGGGGACGGTGGTGGCAGTGGGCAGGGGCTCTGCCGGCTGTCCCTGCGGTGCAGGGCGCCGGGGCGGGTCCCGCCGCCAGCCGGCCACGCTGCACCGGGGCTCTTCCCTTCCGCCCGGGCGAGAGCAGCCATGGGCTCGGGGTTGCAACACAGTCCGAGGTATAAACAGGGAAACACACCCGCCCTCCGGGCTGCAGACAGCATGTTCCTTGCGTTTTGTCCTCTCTTCTCTCATCAGCTGTGCTTTGGCACTTTCCTGTAACATTCCCACACCGCCTTGTCTCTCCCAGTCTTACGCTCCTGCCTCAGTTTCCCTCCCAGCAGGAGCTGGGTGGGAGCCACATCCCCCTGGGGGGCCGAGCCTCCCCACACTGCCGGGCATGCAGGCAGGCTGCCGGCCCTGCACAGCTTTCCATGCGCGCTCCCCCCAGCGCCATGCCCCACGCTGCCCCAGATGGCATTTTTGCCCTGGCAGCCTTGCCGTCAGGCGGCGTTCCCAAAAGCAGCGGGACGTGAAGCGCAGGGGGGGACGCTCGCCAGCAAAACCCCTGTGGGGCCAAGTGACACGAACCAGTGTCATCCCCAACCTGCCTGCCTCCTGCCCACCTGAGAGCAAACCTCCAGGCAGCGGAACAAGCCCAGCCCCATCCAGCACGCCGGTACGGGGTCACTTCTGTCTCCTTCCACTTATGTTCTTTGTCCAAATATCTTTCTAGAGATAGAAAAACACGTGTGTTCACTAGATTTATTCACCCGCAATTTAAAACATGCCGCAGTCCCAGTGGAGACGCCATCACCGCGAAGCGTGGCTGAATGCGGGTACTGGCCAGAGCTGCAGCGAATCACACCGTTTTCACAACGCCTCTTGCTGCGGTACCTTCCCCGCTTGTGTTTTAAGACCTTCTCACCCAAGCTTACCTAACAAATCCTGAAAGGTACAACCTGTTCCTCTAGATAATCACAAAGGGTAACCATCCCTCGCTCTTGTTCTTGTTATAAAAAGTCGTCGGTCACAAAATATTTCACATTTCCCCCAGAACATGGGAGAGGGCCATAAAGCACTGGCCCACGGGGACCTTTACAGCGCGACGTCCCGGCCGGCACTGCGCTGGCGCTCCCTGCCCTGCGCCGGGGCAGCGCGGCATCCCCGGGGCCTGAGCCCACCCGCAGCTACCGCATCTTTAGACACCGGAGTCATGGCAGGCTGGTTATTTTTTCCAGTAAACTTCGATGACAGAAAATGCAAATGAGTGCAACTAATTCCCTGTCACACCAATTAGTTACGGAGCGGGTCTGGGGAAACCCCACCTGTGACAAACCACTGCCCGAGCACGCAGCCCGCCGCCGTCCTGCGCCGAGAGCCTGCTTGGTTTCACCCACACAGAGGAGTGCAGCCTCGGTGGGGCGAGTCGAGATTCAATTATCAATGTCATTGACGCTCAGGCTGAAGGGAGCTGTGCCTGGGCTGGGTTTTGCCCCATCCCTCCCATTCCCGAGCCAACAGCTTGGCTCCCAGAATTGCACAGAGCGGTGGTACCCGCACCCCAGCAGTGCGAGCCCTGGCGTGGACCGAGCCCCTCTCCTGCCAGCCCTGCAGCCAGGCCGTGGCCGCCGGCTGACCGTGCTGTGCCAGGCATGCAGGAGCCGGGCCCGGGGGGGCCGCTTCCCTCCCCTCTTCTGCTGCTTGTAAAACAAAACCAGTCTCGGTTTTACTGCCTGATCTTTGTAACACAAACAGAGGTCAGTTAAAAAGGTTTTATACGCAGCGGTTACCGGTGTAGGTTGGCTGGTGAGATGCTCACTATCATTTGACTGTGATTTTACTGGTCACAACTAAATTGCTCTATTTTGTTTAGTGACAGCGTGTCTCTGAAAGTGCACCCGATAAACCGAGCAATTAAAGTGCTGAATGAGCCTGTTTGCACCCTGCATGGGAACGGGTGATGCCCGGCTTCCCTCGGCAGAGCGGAGCAGGATCAGCCTCCCCGCTGCCGGGGCTGCAGCGCCGACCACCAACACGGGGCGAGCGATGGTGATGGGGACCGGCGCGCTCCTCCCTTACAGCAGCGCTGCCTGCAAACCCCAGAGCTGTCCAACTGGAAGCCAGGCTGCAGACGTGACTAATAGTGAGCACGTACATCTCGCAGCTCCTGCTAAATGGCAATCTAATTAGCGGGTGCGTGTGCGCTGGCGGTGCCTGTCGTCGGCCATGGGCAGGGCGGCTGGCCACGCCGTCCCGACACCTGGGCTGGGAGAGGGGCTGCCCGGGAGGGGACTCCTGCAGAGGCCAGGCGGGTAACACGGGGCAGCAAAGCCACGGCACCTCTCCCATTTCTGGAGCCCAAAGAGCCTTTTCAAATCCTCATGAAATCCCTCAGCACCGAGGAGTGACCTCGGGTCTGACGGCGGCCACTGCAGCTGCACCGGGCTGGGACCCCCCCACCGGGACCTCCCCCACACACACACTGGACCGAAGGGCATAATTTGGCCAAAAGCAAGGCAGATTTACGCAGAACCAGATATGAACAAGTCATATGGTTTTTCCAGTGACCTGAACTCAGTCCTACCAACAGGGTTGTAATTTTGGGGTGAGTTCCTTCCTGCAGAGCTGTCCTTGGGTCTCTGCGTCAGGCTCCCGCACAAGCACCTCTGCTCTTCTTCGTCTTTACATACAGGCCTAAAAACCAGCCCAGAAACCTTTTCAGCTTTCTTTGTACCCACTCCAGTCACCATTAAATTTTCATTTTACCAGATAAATTTAGGACCGGTTGATATTTTCTATATTTTCTGGGCTGATTTGCCCTGTGTATCCAGCTTCTCAGCTGTATTTAGCTGCTGTCAGTGGTGCATCACGCCAGCACAACACCCTGACTCGGAACACAATGCCTGGGGTGCAGAAGAGCTTTCCACAGTGTTTTTCAGCTGTATTTGTAGCAGGAGGCTTTTGCTTATGAAATAAACTTTCTCATGAAGCAAGTGAGACAACGCAAAGGCAAACCAAATTCAAGGTCATGTGGCTTCACTGGCTTCACAGCTGATGTTTCAAACCGCTGAACAAATGCAGCGTGCTCTATTTTCAGTGTTAGACCTGCCAGTGCTGGTAACAGACATTGTTCTCGGGGGAAATCAGTAGCGATAGAAGGGCAATTATTTTGACAGGAGAGAGGTTAGAAACTGGGTAAGTCCTGGTACTCACCATCAAACCTGTTCGTTCTAGCTTCACTTGGAAATACTGTTTAAACACAATCCCGCATTCCACTTCTGACATAATGGTAGGAGGTACCCTGGTGCAATTTAAAAATAAAAATCCCTTTTGTTCCCAAAGAACAAAACACGGGGACATTTGGGAAAGTCTGACCAAGTCCTGATTGAACAAGAACCTGTGATTACTTTTCCTAGCAAGAGGCAATCGTTGCTCTTTACAATGCTTTGCTGCTCTGCAATGATTTATAGTTCCAAGGAGGTTTATACACGTTCACTGTTCTGTTGTGAGGAGTTAACGTCTCCCACAGTCGCTCAAGATGCTCAGGGTTTTACCTCTAAACCGTGTTTGTACAGTAGTGTTGGGCTCAGGGATCCCACCCCACGGCATGCAGTGTGCTGGCCCCAGTGTAGGAAAATACAGAAAATAAATGGGGGGGCACGCGTCTCTCCAGCCCCCCTGAGCAATAATTGTGTGATCAACAGGAATCGGTCTGCAAAACACGTAAGATTGAGATTAAGTCATAAAATGCAAAAGTGCATGCTAACCACCATGAAAATCACAGCCAACCGGGCTACGAGGGTGTTCATGAGGGCACCCGGCCCTGTCCGAGCCACTTGTGTTCCACCCTCAGAAACAAATAGAAGAGCTGCTTAGTCTTTTAATTTTGTTGTCATTTTATGGAAGGAGAGCTCGTTTCTCCTGGCAAGAGATCGTCACCTTTCAGACTCAGCCTGCCGGTACCACCGAGGCAGAGTTCTGCCCCTTCTATTTAAGCATCAACATCTTCTGTAGTCCGCGCTTGAAAGACACGGTGTACAAAACACTGCCAGGACAGCGTGCCCAGCAGCAGCCTTGATAGTAAACACAGCTGCTCAGGGAGACTTTTTTTAGGAAAAAAAAAACCAAAATTACAAGATCTTATACTTCTTTAAAAGAAGATTATAGGATCTTTTAAAAAAAAGATTATAAAACTGTTTCAAAATACTAGTGCAGTTCACCTGCAGTTATTTAATCCGTGCCAAAGGCCTGTCACGGGGGATGGCTGGCACGAGGGAAGCCAAAGCAGCGAGGTGATGTCCTGGCGCCTGGGACATTTCAAACCAGACCGAGAAACACACCGCAAATTGCTGCAGCGCAGGGGCCAGGGCAGTGGCCACAAGACCTGGTCCTGCTGTGAAGCTCTCCCTGCACCTTCCAAGCAACCGCCCGCATGCCAGCTGTGACCCAAGTGCTCCTTCCCCACGCCTGCCCATTCTAATAGGACTTTTTCTTCTTTTTTGGGGGGGGAAAACCGAGGACAGGTGCTCATCTCTTAGCAGCGGGACGGAGGCACAACTTCCTCAGCAACTTGTGAAGCGGGAGCGTCACGGGGAGATTTGTGCCGCTGCCCCCGCACTGCCTGTGTCCAGTGGTCTTTGCCGTGTCCGGTGGTCTTTGTAGGACTGGGGTAGGAGCAGCAGAAGTGGCTGCAGTTCCTGGAG
>NW_008824409.1:229270-246743 GCF_000699105.1 Pygoscelis adeliae | reverse complement strand
GGTCCGCGGGGATGCCCGCGTCCGCATCCCTCCGGCGGCGGCTCGGGGCCGCCGGCACCGGCGCGGTGGGGCAGGACCTGCGCGGGTTAGATAAAATGTCAGCGTTTAGGTGTTGCTGCGGTTTTTCCCCTGCTTCTTGCAGTGGAGGATGCGGTTTTAAGGCATACTATTGTTTAACAGAAGGGGAAAAATAAGGGTAGGCATTTTTTTTTGGGGGGGGGTGGAATGTAAAACTTTAATTCGGTCGTGGTGTCTTTCTGCACTGATACAGACGTAAAGTCATCCTATCTTCGCATGCTTGTGCAACAACGGTGCAGGTTTTCACGCCAGTCAGGTATTCTGGATGTGCGCAGTGTGCAGTCAGGTGTAGTCGTTCTTATTTAGCCTCTGTTTACACAGGGTTTTCTTTAATCTCCCTGATAAAAGGTATGGAAGCAAACCACAGCTTTCTGAACAATTCACTGTCCGTTTCCTTTGTTGTGGGAAATGTGCCATCCGCCCCAGGCTGCTGCCTCCCGGGTGAGGGCAGAGGATGCTCCCTCTCCGGGACACCGGCCTTATTGCAGAATAAGAGGTCTGTGGGTGGGGAGGGAGCTGCTGGGGGGTTTTGCTCCTCTTACGTTCCAGGACTCACGTTGTTCATTGCACAAGCAGCAGAGTTAACTCGCAGCAAGGTGACCTTACTGGCACGTGAGGAGTAAGGCTTGTCATCGTCCTAGGAGACAGGGACATCACGGGAAACACAGGGTTAGGCAGGCAGGGGAAGAAGCGATGGAGCGTCTAACATACGGTACGGAGAGTCAGGCAAAAGCTATCTAAACTTCCAGACTGTAAATACTCTTTGAGTGCTGTACGCGTGCCCGCTGAGCTTAGAGACCCGGAGGCGCCTGCGTGGATCGGGGCGGCCGTGGGCATCTGAGCCGGTGGCTGCGTACGGGGGCCGCTCTCTGTTCACACACAACAGCAAGGCAAAGCGTCTGCTGGGCACTCTGTGACCCCGGGCTCAGGAGGGGCTTTAATTGCTCGCTGACACGTTACTGCTCCACTTTTCTTTTTCAACTGCCAACCTGTACACTTGTGATGTAATAAAAAAACTTCCTTTAATTTGCAAAAATACTACTAGATAGTATAAATGTCTTCTCTAGGAAAACAAGGTCTTTTCATCAGGCTCTGGAGGAGATGGCAGATGAGCAGCGGGTCATCAAAGAGAAATGACTGTTTTGTGTGTCCCAGTAGAGAAAGTACTGAATAATTGCAGTATCAGGCCCAGCAGTGTTGGAGTGGTTTTGCAGCCGAGGTACCGCCCTGGAGCCTCCAAGAGTGTGCTGAGTTTTGCTTATGTCTTTATTTCCTTTAAGTGGCAATTGCCCTAGGAAAACCCTGGAGGAGATTCAACACAGTCAACACAATCATTTCGTAACGTGGGAGTCTGATCTCACCCGTAAGGTGGAGGAGTTTCACCTGGGATGATGCTGGGGTGATGCAGGGCTGGATTCGCGGCTGCTGGGGGGAGCTGAGGACACCTCCTTTGCAGCACAAAGCAAACCACGTTAGAACCGGGCGCGGGTTGCTTTTAGGACAGTGTCGGTCATCACGGGGATGTGGGTACTGCCAGGAGAAGGGCACGTGGCACCCTGTGCACCACAGGGGTCTTGTGGCCCCAGGAGCCGTTCCTGAAAGTCATTTTAGATGACACCAGCGCGCTGACAAGGGGCAGCCCAGAGCAAAGCACGGCAGTGGGGAGGTGGTGAGGGAAGTAGCGATGGTTCCCCAGAGAGGGTCCAGCACGGGCTGGCGAGGCCGGTGCTTGCAGAGCACAGTGTGAGCTGCAGGCGCTGCGGGGACGCTCGGGGCTGTAAAGCAGCAGTAACACACTGCTACAGCTGACCTGCAAAGGAGACGGAGCCAGTTCTTAACCGTACATTACAGACCGGTCCTGCAAACGGAGCGGTGTGACGATAAAAAATGCAAAGGAGGAAAAGGAGTGGGGGAGCCTAACGGGTCTGTGTTCCCCTTGCCTGACCAGGGCCTTGGAAGTGGAGCAGCCAAACAAGAAATAAAACCAGTGAGGGGCAGCTGGGAGCTGCCAAATGTCCCGGCCCTTGAGCTTCACACGCTGTGTGAATAACGGGGGATTTGAGGGCGGCAGCAGGGACAGATTTTTGTGACCATGAGACTGCCCTGCATGCCACACACCAGCAGGAGCCGGGCTGCGTGTCCATCAAGGGGGAAGCACCTTCTGAGTCCCCAGCCCTGATCTCCTCAGCTCCTGTCCCACCGCAGCCTCCGCTCCCTTTCTCTAGAGGGGCTTTTGGGAAGGGGTGACAGTTACCTGTGTGCCAACGGAGGGTGGGTCTTGTCATCCCTCATTTGTCATCCGTCTGCTCCAGGTACAGCGTGCTGATGGGGGAGAGCAGGACAGGCTCCAGGCTGGCATCAAAACCAGTACCAAACCCCCTGTGAACAGCTACGGCGTCCGAGCACTGAGCCTCTGTGCCCAGGGCAAGGAGCCCCCCAGTAACAGGGGCTTTGGCTTCCTATCGGGCAAGGCACCTCGCACAGAGTGGCTTTCAGCAGTGGGAAAGAAACAAGCACTCTATTTGGAAACATTCTGGAAATAAAGGTAAGAAGAAAACTATTAAAATCAGAAAAAGATTGAAAAAATGTCATCCAAGTATGGTCAAGCGCAGCTTTTGCTTAACGTCGTTTCTTTTATCAAACAACCTGCCATTTAAAAGCACAGTTTATGCCTAAAGGAAGAGTAAACCTGGGTCTTTCGCTCTGCTGCCATGTTAAGATGTCCCCTGCAAAACCTGTGACCATCTGCTTGGCTGTATTGCCAGCACACCTTTGTTAACTTGTTAATTTTGGGATCCGTGTGTTTTCATGGCGGGGCGGGGATGCTGCAGGCATCCTGTGTGAGGCAGCTCTTCCAGCCGACCCCGTCCCCGTGCCTGTGCTCCCGCCGGCAGGTGCCCCGCGGGGCCGTGGGATGGAGCAGCGCTTGCAAAGAACAGGCCCAGGAGCTCTGACACTGGGGAAAAAAGTGTTCTGAATCAGTTTAAAACATATCTAAAAACTAGTTTAATCTTATTTTCCACAGCGTGGCCTGAATCTACTTTAAAAATGTGAAAATGCTGCCCTTCAGCACAGTGTTTTTATGGTTGGTGAGCTGAAGAGATGAAGTGAGCTGGAAGCACTCTAATCTTTGCTTAAAACTGATTTGGAGCTGGTCTTCCTTTCCTAGCGTAGCATCTTCCCATTGCTATCGCTAGCAAGCATACTGTGACTTTGCAATGCACTCTCAGGTTAGGTGCTTAAATGGAGATAAATTCAAGGTGAAGAATAAGCGTATCGATGAATCCTGCAAAACCATGAACAAAGATAAAGCAGCATCAAAATTAGCCGTTCAGTGTCTTTAACTTTACTCAGACATGAAAGTAGAGCTTTTACTCTGCGTGTGCTCCTGAAACCATAAGTATGTGTCTCAACATTGCCATCAGGAAAAAAAAAGCTAAAATTCAGCCTCAGGAAACAATATAAAAAGAAATAATAACTTCTTACAGCAATGTCAGGTTGATGAGCAACCCACAAAGATCTGTACAAACCGGGATCCCTCCGTGGCAGGTCTCAGACTCTCGGCTGGAGCCCACGCTCCGCGTTTGGCCGGCGCGGTCTGTGAGCAGCAGAGCAAACAGAGGCTGCAGGGCATGCAGCCAGTCAGGTCCAGCCGGGCTGGATTTTGCCCAGTGCAGTGTAGGTGTGTTCTAAATTTTAATCTAATCTAAATCTTTTATTGGATTTCTTAAACGGTGGAAAATATTTACTAGTTTGCCTTGCTAGTCTCTCTGGATTTAAATGTATTTTGACAATACCGTTTTATAAAGCAGAGACCAATCTTGAGGCTGTTCCTTGAGATGGGTTTGTGTTCACACCCGGCAGCAGAAGGCTTGGGCAGAACAGCCGCGCGTGTTTCATGTCTTCCCTTCAGCCGCGGGTGATTAAGCAGAGGCTAAGGTCGTTGCTCCTGTTTTCGTTATAGTCCTGCCCAAAAGCCAGCAAGCATCTGATGCAATGTAAGCTCCTCCTGTGAATAAACCCTTCTGCAGGCAGCTGTGGGTGGGAACCTCTGTGGCACGAGTTCACGGAGGATGAGCTGATGATGCGCTGGTGGGTTGAGGGTCTGGGAGGTCCAGGAGGTCCAAGTCCCAGGACACGTGTTCCTTGGAGAACAAAACGCTTTCACACGAGAGTAGAGCCTGCCCTCAGATCTCGGAGGAAGCAGCTGAAGTTTCTTCTTTCCAAAGCACTCTCCCATCGAGACCTCATGGTGTTAGGCTACGTCTAACATCACATGTAATGGGGTGTGCGATGAAGATCATCATATCTCTTTGCATCATAAAATCTATTGGTTTTACACTGTTATCAAACTCTGTATATACTACTCGGGAGATTTTGCAGATCTGGCCAATAAATCAATGAATCAGTATTACCTTTTTTTTTTTTTGAAAAGTAAGAAGGACACAGTTGCTCCCGCTCCCCAAGAGGCCTGTGCGCATCCTTCAGCTTCCTTTTGTACCTTTGGTAGTCTATCTACAAGTCACTTTGTTTTAATCTAGTTTCTGCATTGCTGAGTACTGCTCACTATTGAAATATTGGTGTATTATTTCAGCACTTTCTTCTAGGATGCTGAGTGATACGCAGCATTAATCTTTAATTCTGTTCTCCTACAGTTTAAATCTGAAAAATGTTCTAAGCAGCTGACTTGGGTTTGTTTTGAAATCCTGCCTCGGGATATTAAGATTTAGTAACACAAATTCTCACCTTAAAATAGCAGCACAAAATGTTCTATTTACTCACAATATGAATGTAAAATATGCAGCATCCCTCACATGAGCAGTGGAAGCATACCGATAGTATCTGAAAGACAAAGGAATCTGGTGGAAAAAACCAATCCGTTGTCCTTCCTCTGGCGGGCAGCAGCACTGAACAGCATTCCTGGTCCTGGGAAAGGTGCTGCTGGTTCCACGTCCTCTTCTCCTGCCCGCTCCGATAGCCTGGTGCACTGTAATACTCGCCACTTTTAAGAAAAATTGTCTTAAGCCCTGTATTAGCTTGAATACTAAACACTGTTAGCCTGAATTCTACCTGAAACCAGCTCAGGTGTGTACTGCTTGGTCCGTCTAGTGTTGGCAAAGGTTTCAGACAATGTTAGAGACAGACCAGTTTGCACACAAAACACCGACTTCCTAAAAAGTTGTCTTGTTATTTACTGCAACATCTGCACAGCCCGGGGGCCAGTACTCTGTAAGTCACCGCAGGCACAGCCATGTCCAGCAGGTCCAACTCACTTAACCCTCCTGGGGCCAGAAGGGACGTGACAGAAACATTCACCACTTTTGGAACTGCAAAGCACAAACCTCCCCCTTGTACCCTCTCAGGAGATGAGGGGCTCCATGCCATTGCACCGCCATGGTGTGACCCTGCAGAACATCTGCTCTGAACTTCTCCTGGGTTATAAAACCACGGTCGTGCCATCACATAACTACGCCAGTTCTGCTTTGCTGACAATACAGGTACGCTTGGCGTAATACAAGCCTTGCCTCTCAACGTAGCTGTTTTGATGCCTTTTCTCCCACCCGCAGACAGCAGCATGAACCTGAAGAAGTACTTCATTCGGGCGCTGCACCGCCTGCAGAAGGGCCCTGGTTACACCTACAAGGAGCTGCTGGTCTGGTACTGCGACAACACCAACACCCACGGCCCAAAGCGCATCATCAAAGAGGGGCCAAAGAAGAAATTAATCTGGTTCTTCCTAACGCTGCTCTTTGCGTCTCTGGTCTTCTGGCAGTGGGGCATCCTCATTAACACCTACCTCTCCTATAACGTCACGTCATCTCTCTCTATTGGCTTTAAGACCATGAAGTTCCCAGCAGTCACGGTCTGCAACGCCAACCCTTTCAAGTAAGTTTTTCTTCACCTAATTTACCCAGTCGTGCTTTAACACCCTCCGTTATATGGCTAGCGTAAGGTACTGCGGAGCCATGTTAGGAGCATCAATGGAAATGATCCTTTGACTCACCAAGTGGCACTAAAAACCAAATAAAGGAGGACAACATAAGGGCGAACGGCTCAGGTCCAGAGGAGGGTTCGTGTGCCTGTGAGTTTGCCTGGGTTTCCTTACTGTATCAGTTAATCTAAGGATGGTTATTGCCTCCCTGTAAACTTTCCCTGGCTCAGGGAAAACTCGAAGTTCAACTCACTTGTCACAACCAAAATCAGTCTCTCGATCTTTCCCCACAATTCTTTTCTTTCTCCTTCCTCGCCGTGAACGTACCTCTTATCGCTTGCGCTCCGGCCATTAAGAGCTTGTTAAACAGTAGTATCAGCTGGGAGCTGCAGTTATATAACTCGATCGTCATTTCAAAGGAGCAACTGATTTTTGTTAGAGTTGCTTCAAATTTATATCCATGCAATAGTGTAGCCCAAGGCAAGATGCTCTCGACCGACACACAGGAATTACTCTGGTGTTTTTTCATCTCTGCTTGCTAGAGATGTTTTGTGTAAACTATAGTGAATTACTGAAATACAACCAATTCACTTCTGCACTGACAGAACACTGTTCACCACCACAGCGCTCCCTGTTTATCCTCCCACTGGTTTTCTGCCCGACTGCAGGCTGCTGGGGTGCCTGTGTCCGAGCTGGCCGTGCTCTGCACGGAGGCTCCCTTCGTTCTCCAGTAAATCTTTGGGCAGCGATCCGAGGTCCCCGGGAAGGTCCAAGCCAGCGGAGCGGCAGATGAGCTGCTGCACGTCCCCACCGCCTTGACGCTGCCTGGTAACCGCCCTTTGTCCTGCAGATACTCAGAGGTGAAGCATCTGCTGAAAGAACTGGACAGGCTCATCGAAGTGGCGCTGGAGAGGATCCTGCAGCCCACGCCGGGGAACAGCAGCGAGAACGCCTCCCCGCCGCTCGACCTGGAGCTCTGGCACCAGATACCGCTGGTCCTCATCGACGAGCACGACAAAGACAACCCCGTCATCGTGGACATCTTTGAGAGCAATCAGACTGCTCTGGACAACCAAACCGCTGCAGACAACCAAACTGCTGCGGGCAACCAAACGGCTGCAGACAACCAAACTGCTGCTCCACCTGCCCAAGCCAACACGACGTCAGAAGAAAAGAAGTACAAGCTGGCGGTGAAGCTGGTGAGAGGGGTCCCACGGGAGGCAGCCGGGAGGGGTGAGGGACGGGCAGCGCTGGGCGCCTCGGCAGGGATGCAGCGTGGAGATCGGTGTCTCTTCCCCACCAGCTGCCCGCAGCTGCTCTGTCTCGGGGCTCTGGGCCGGCTGGTCTGGGGCCGGGGGCTGCCCATGCTGGTGGCATCCTCGGTACAGGGGAGTTTGCAAGTTATGACATGTTATTTCAGGGCTCCGGGGCTGTTTGCTTGTTTTTTTGAGGAAGGCAGCACCGAGGTATTTTAAGAAGTTTTTAAAATTTCAGAGGGGGTCTGATCCCCTGCAGGTTACACAGCCAGACATCCAGCTGAAGCTGCTGGATTTCTGCACATGGGGCCTGCAGCAGGATCATACCCTAAATATGCTTCCTTAAATGAAAGGAAACCCAGCAAGGAGCTGTGTTGTTAGTCCATGATGAATGTAGGTAGCTGCATAGCATCAGCAAGATCAGCAGGTTCCTCATAGAAAAAGGGACTGACAGCGCGTAGCAGCCTAGCACCGCATCGGAGGTACAGGGTGGATCCTGCCAGCGGGTCCGTCAGCCTCTGGCGAGGGGGATGCTGGAAATGCTGGGCGGCAACAGGCAGTAACCGAGCTGTGCACAGCGTTGGTCGGTGGAGTCTGCCCGCAGCGCAGAGGACAATGCCGTACATCCTCTGGGGTCACCCAGCGCAGCCCTGCTGCGGGCTGAGCCCAGGGCAGAGCCAGGGCAGAAGTGCTCCACGCAGGCTCCCTGCCGCCTTCACCTTTTCCTTGGGTCCAGCACCCAAAATGCCAGGCAGAGGCTGCGGCTGCTGCCCCTGCCCCTCTCCTGCTGTGGTCCTCAGCACAGAGGCACATGGTGGTCTCACGACCCCCCACCCTCTGCTCCCACGGAGGCTTCAAGGACCCTGCCTGACCAGACCTTGGAAGCTGGGGCGACTCCAGCCTTAAAGAATTGGCCAAAAAGTGACGTTTTCTGTAAGCTTGTGGAGGTAACGCTGGGACCGATGGAGAATCTGCCCAGCTGGGAAACCTCCCTGGGGAGGGGCCCGTCTGTAAACACATGCAGATGTGACAGCTGGCTCCGCAGCACGCACGCCGTACGTCCCTCCTGCCGTCCCCACCCGCGGGACGGGCTCAGACCTGCCTGCTGTCTGTCCCCAGTGCAGCCATCAGGGCTCCGACAACTGCACCTACAGGAACTTCACCAGCGCGGCACAGGCGGTGACCGAGTGGTACATCCTGCAGTCCACGAGCATCCTCTCCAAAGTCCCGCTGCAAGAGAGAATCAGGATGGGCTACCAGGCAGAAGACATGATCCTGGCGTGTCTCTATGGGGCGGAACCCTGCAACTACAAGTAGGTGCATACCGAGCTCCCTGCCCTTTTCTGTCACATCAGGAATGGTACGGGACGCTAAAGGCATGACAGCCTTTTTCTTTTCTCTTTTTAAGGTATGTATCAGTTAATAAAGAGGTTTCAGCTGGTCCTTAACTTGGACAACATTTCCCAGAGGGATTCTGGATGCAATCCTGGCTGAAACGGGTTATTTTAGGATAGCGCTGGCTTGAGTTTTAGTTTTAGATGGGCCGTTCTGCTCATGACATATCGAGACTAACAGCATCCGTGGGACCTTCCCAGGGTATTTAGTGATAACCAGCTGCCGGCCCAGGTGCTGAGTCAGCGTACCCCTGGCACAGCAGCGCAACCCCCAGTTACAGCCCCCACTCTTTTTACACAAGGCTCTGAGAAATGCGTTTTAGCCATCGTTGTTTCTTACGAATGCCAAATCTATATATCCAGTTTTGACAAACGTGAACACATAGCAGCAGCCCAGGCTGCAAGGAGTCCTGCCCCTTCTGCAAAGAGGCCAACGGAGACTTATTGTCAAAGAATGAGATATAACACCAGCTAAAACCTGTTACCATAGCTCAGATCAAGCAATTATTTCTCTCATCTGTGTGACAGACTATTCCTTTCCATTCCGACAAAGCGTTATCCCCAGTGGCTGTGTCTCAGTACACACCAGTACCTTGTTTTGCTTTTTTTTCAAGAGCAGATTGATTGAAATTATATCAGCTGAAATTTCTATACAGGCATTCAACAAACGAAGCAATTTAAAGTGAATCCCAGACATAGCTGCCAAGCTCTGGTTCCACCAGATGCTTTATTTTATAACCCTTTAGTCCTCCCTGAGAGTCACAGTTTTATGTGCATGATTCTTCCAGGAATTTCACCCAAATCTATCACCCAGACCACGGTAACTGCTACATCTTTAACTGGGGCATGGACGAAGAGGCTTTGAATTCTTCCAACCCCGGAGCCGAGTTTGGTAAGAGAGAGCCCTGCTAAGGAGGAAGGAGCTAAAGGAACAAGGGCTGGGAGTTATTTTGTCTCTCAGTGGCCACTTCTGTTACATATGACAGATCTATGATTTCTGTGTCTCTGGAGCACTACAGCAGGGAGTAATGGCTTTCCAGAAGGGGGTAAGCCCCCAAAAGGGAAATTAGTGGAAGAAAGTAATGTAACTACAGATGTTACACGTAATAGAAGTGCAACATCTGGATAGCCGAAATATCTGAGGCAGCATCTGAATATTCACTCAGATATTTCCATTCTGTGCATTCGCCATCATGCCTATCTATGCACACGTAAGGCTGCTGTGACAGCCAGACCCCGGCCCTTCCCCAGGGAACAGAGATTTCTGTGCACAGCGAGAAGAAAATAGACTCCGTTTTTTTTCCAAAGACTCGCATTTCAATACATTTCTTGTTCTGAGTGTTTTGTCTGGTGTCCCAGGGCTGAAGCTAATTCTGGACATCAGCCAGCAAGACTATATCCCCTACCTGTCGTCTGCTGCCGGGGCCAGGCTCATGCTGCATCAGCAGAAGAGCTTCCCCTTCCTTAAGGATCAGGGCATCTATGCAATGGCTGGGACGGAAACCTCCATCGGCGTGTTAGTGGTATGTGTGGCATTCCTCTAGAGCAGATTGTCTGAGAATATTGTTATCTGATGGGACTGCAACCAAGTTTGTTTTAAGTCTTGGCTGAACTGGCTCAAACCAAAAGAGTCAAGGTATACGCTAGCTGTGGGCTGGAACAATTTATGGAGACTTTTATGTAACTGTCCTGGCAAAGTGCTTTATTGAGCCAAAATATTGAGCTCGGGTCATTGTTCCCGCTTCCTTTAGCATGTCAGAAGGTGCCTTGCTAAAACATGCTGCTCTTGAACACCCTCATCTGCCTCGATCCGCCCTGGGGAACGGGCTGCATCTCTTTCAGCTCTGCCGCCTACAATTCTTTGATTTTTTTTTTTCAAAGCCAGCAGGGAATACAGGAATTACAGAGTCTCTGGAAAATGGGCATCAGGGACCTGGGGAGGGGCGATGACTACTGAAGTTTGCCGTTTTGGTTTTCTTTCAGGATGAACTGGAACGGATGGGCTATCCCTACAGCGACTGCACCATGAACGGGTCTGATGTCCCCGTAAAAAATCTCTATAGCCAATACAATACTTCCTATTCCATACAGGTAAAACACGTTTTTAAATCAAACAAGGCTGTTTAGGAAAAATCATCAAAGCAGTTAAAATCTTTGACTAGCATGCAGGATTACTGGAGCATCAGCAATGATGAAGTAGAAAGCATAACCCAAGTACAGGAACCTTCTTTTCTGGTAATAAACCAGCACTCGAGTCTGAACACTCACTAGCCCCAGGTTTGGAAACGATCCCAGTGGATCCAGTGGAAATAACTGTGTGTTGCAGGAACAAGACCTAACGATGCAGGTATTAAAACTTGCATCAAAAGATAAGGAACATTGCTTTGGCAGGCAGCACAGTTCAGCGTAATCTTCGGGTTTCATTCTGATACCAAAACAGCTCGTACGGCCAGGTAAGGGCATCAGCAATTATTGTTCCCTTAGCCAGGTATGAATTTTGTTTCATTTTGAGAGGGATGAACACGGTCATTTCTGTCATTTTCTCAAAAGCCGAAACACAGCAAACCTCCCAGGATCTCTGTTGTTACACGGGACCCTGCTATGTGTGACCTACCAGCAAAGTGCTAACTGGCAGACAAAAAAGCAAGTATTTTTACCTCCACGTGTGAGCGCAGTTTAACGCTGGTCCTTTCCTTGTACCCTGTTGCCTCAGAGCTCGGCTCCCCAAAGTGAAGGGTTCCCACTCATCCTGAAAAGCAGGCAAAGCGAGAGCAGGGTGCGCCTGGGCCCCTTGGTCCCCTAAAAACCACCGGTTCTTCAGTTCCCCCCCGCTTTTGGCTCCCCGAGCAGCCCCGGTTGCCGCCACGCACCAGTCGGTTACTGCCTCGGCTCAGAGGGCAGAACCACAGCGCCGGCCGAGGGGATCTCCTGCCCCCGTCCTGCCCGGGCTCACTCCCTCCCTGCACTGCTTTCACTGGGGGGGTGCTGGGGACCGCTGGAGCCCCAGGGTGACAGAGCCAGGAGGCAGCCCCCTCCTTCGGTGCAGGGCAGAGCCTCTGGAACGGGCTGAAACTCCCAATAGCTTTGGCTAGTGCCGGTTCCTTAATAATCATAGAATCACAGAATCATTAAGGTTGGAAAAGACCTCTAAGATCATCGAGTCCAACCGTCGACCCAACACCCCCATGCCCACTAAACCATGTCCCTAAGTGCCGCATCTACACGTCTTTTAAATACTTCCAGGGATGGTGACTCAACCACTTCCCTGGGCAGCCTGTTCCAATGTTTAACCACTCTTTCAGTAAAGACATTTTTCCTCACGTCCAATCTAAACCTCCCCTGGCACAACTTGAGGCCGTTTCCTCTCATCCTATCGCCAGTTACTTTGGATAATAATGTAGGGAAGGCTGGGAAAACACATCTCCCAGAGCGTCCAGTGGGGAGCGCGGAGCTCCCCGTCCTCCCCAGGGTCTGTGCAGGGACCTCGGGCAGCAGCGGGAGGGACCCGACCTGCTCCCAGGCGGCTGCAGGCGCAGCGCTAGCCCGACGCTCCTCTGCCGGCTGCCCACCTAAGCCACGGGAGGCTGCAGAGCAGTTTTTCTCCTTTAAAAAGAGTAACTGCTCGTGCCACGTCATTAAGGCAATTAATTTCTTTTTCAGCTGTGAGAATACCTTTTCCCCCTACAATTTCCACGCTTGGCTGAAATCTCTTAATTATAGGTAGATCAACCAGCAAGGGGTGGACTCCAGTCATTACCCATGTCCAAGGGGCCAACGTCTCCGAACTCAAGGGGTTATTGAGCAATCGCCACAGCTGCGTGTGCCGCCGTAACCGGGACGGCAACGCCGCTCCGTCCGCAGCGACCGCAGGCGCCGTCCTGCAGCGTGAAGGGTGACCGCGGCTCTGGGGGGCTTTTGCCGAGATGTTAATGTGACACTTTTCATGAGACAGGCTGGCCTCTGCTGCGCGGGGTGCTCTGGGAGGGTATAAGCTATCTATCTGGAGAACTGTTGGGCTCCGGGTTTTAGCCATGGCATTGCTCTAATGTGCAAAGCAGCTCGTATTTTGTGTCCGCGAGAAATATTTATCCCTGACAAGAGAGGAATATAGAGGAGGGATTCCTCTCCTGAACACTCCTACTCTTTTTAATCCTTTTCTCTTTAAGGGAATTAAGTCATTTTTCACCCTGAAAATGCCTGCTTGTTTTGTATAGGAAATGAAGACAGACCTTTGCCTTTTCTTCACTTTAAAATTGGGATGAGAAAGTTGAGTGTTTGTAAACCTTGAATCTGTAGAAAAATACAGTGTAAACATTAAGCACTGGTTAATTTGTAACAGGCTATAACATAAGGGGGAAGCATTTCTGGAGGGTGAGATCTGGCAATAAGGAAAACATCAAAACCATTTTGGGGGTTATTTACAAAAGCCTGAAGAATACACCCCAGACAAGTGGGAAGGCTTTGGTCTAGCAGAGTTTTTTATATTTCTGCCTTTATATAATTATAACAATTGGACCACTTTACCCTACTTTTTAAGATGCTTGTATAACGTTTAAGCAAATACTTGAAATGATTGCATTATTACTTAAAAGTTGCTAAATGCTGACTGGGGTTCTATGTCCACATAATTCACGTCACTTCAGAGACCTCTCAGCAAAATCTGGCTTTTCCATCACTCCCTGATTGCAGTGAACTCTGTAAGCATTTTGTATCACACAGAAGTGCTCTGGTTGTTCTACCTAGCTGGAGCTGTTCAATTTAATTATCTTTTCATAGACTTTGTTATTGCTTTGCGCACTGTTTCATCCAGAATCCCACTCCAATCTCAGATGATTAACTTCATGCCTCACTGAGCTAATGGCAGCGCTGCAGCCCGGCTCGCACGCTGCCGAAGCTGCGGCTGCAATCCTTTCAAGGAGAGAAGCAGATGCACAGATAAGATAATTCAGATTTCTAAAACCTGCTCTTTATGTTGAAGTATTTTTAAAGTCCCGGCTTTAAAGTGGAAACCAGCCCTTTGTCAGTATGTCGTGTAAAGCCTGGAGACAACAGCAGTGTCTGTGGGTGTAGTAGAACATTTTTATTCCTTTTTGGAAACTTCATATTACTTCCATGAAGCTCTAAGTAGTGAAGAAATGAGCAGTTTCTTGTGCAACTGGGCGCAGGCACTGAGTTCCCTTCTGCTCCTGCAAGGTGACTTACCCACGGGCAGCTTACAGCTAAGATGTACCTTAAAATCTGGAGGAGCAGCAGTAAAAATGCATCATAAAGAAAACCGTAACTGCAGCGCAACCCTACACATGGCAGCTTATCCACCCGCCTCGTCTTGCCGTTGTAAAGCCAGTGCGACCGGCTTCCAGAGCCTGCCGTGCCGCCTGGCGATGCCCGGTGCACGCTGCAGGATGGGATCAGGCCATTGCACGGGGATGGGCTCTGGCAGCACCCGCTCCCTCTGCGGCTTCAGCCTTCTCTGTGTGCAGCCACAAAACCATCTGTTCAGCGCAAAAGAGAGAAAATACCTCAGGGCCGCGTAACTCTCACAGCCAGCGTAGACTCCAGCAGCAGAGGTGCGCAGGGGGGGTTCAGCCCACGTCTAAGCAGCTCCCTGTTCCTTTTTTCAGGCTTGCCTGCGCTCTTGTTTCCAAAACGACATGATTGAAATCTGTGGATGTGGTCACTATATGTTTCCTTTACCTGAAAGGGTGAATTATTGCAATAACGAAGATAACCCAGGTTGGGGTAAGAACATGAACAAAACTAAATTGCACAGCTTCCCCAGGGTCCTGGCACGCAGGAGGGGCGGGAGCGGACACGAGCTTTATTTGTAAATGCAACAGGTGAATGGCTTTTGCCTATGTAAAGTCTCCTCGTGGCCGTTTGGGTCAGTGCCAGGGAGAAGGGGCGAAATCTTGGTCCTGGCCGTGGGCTGAGGGTCCTCAGCTGCCGTGCTGCCCCAGGGCAGGGCTCTCCCGGGGAGCTGGCTCCAGCCGGGGGAGGTAAGGGGACCCTCTGGGTACCAAAGGGAGAAAAAGAGGTAATGCTCTAGGCCTCCATGCCTGAAGAGTTCAGAGACAAGCTGGCCCGAGCAGGGGCAATGGGCTCCTGCAAGGATACGCAGAGGTGGGGGGGGGTCTGGTGCTCCCCCACAGGCAGGCAGGGACCGGCAGCAGGTCTCCGCATGGGCAGCTCCGGCAGGCAGCCCTCCTACCCCTGCAGCTGGGCAGGGCTGTGCCAAAAACACTGACGTCGGGCGAGCTGACTCTATAGAAACAGTCTACAGAAAAAAAATATTTTTAATTTATTATTAAATTGTCTGACGGCTTTGCCTGAGCTTCTCAAGGCAAGGAAGGTTAGAGGGGCAGACAGCAAACCTGTGCAGCAGGCTCATACCTAAATATTTATTTTATTAAATGAAATTGATATAATCCAGTGAGCGGGGTCCTTATCTAAACAGATGCTTTGATTTTTTTGTTTTCACCAAACAGCATATTGCTATTCAGCACTGAGATCAAGTATAAGGCACAGACAGATTTGTATTGACTCTTGTAAGGAAACGTGCAAGTAAGTACGTAAGCCATTTCTGGCAGCTGTAAAGGTGGAGGGGATCCTGCATTTCATCTCCCATCAATTCTGACCTTTCTAAAATGGCAGCGAATCATGCGGGCCTGCTTTTCTGCATGAGAACTGAAGTTCCAGTGACTTCAGAGGAGGGGAAACTTCTGTACCAATGTTCTCCCCTCCTCTCCCTAGCGACACGCAGTATAAGATGACCATCTCCATGGCAGACTGGCCGTCTGAAGCTTCGGAGGTAATGCTGATTTCTTGTTTTGAAACATTCATTAATAATTACCTGTTCTTAGCCACATGAATCACTCAGTATTTTCAGAGCTAATGTCCAGGTAGCAAGTGCCTCTTTGCTAAATTACACATTTTCAGCATGCAAACAAACACTAGTGCCAGGGCACGAGACAGGAGGAGGGACACCCCCAGGGCGGCTCCTCCACCCCGGGGGTCCTGCACCGAGTCCTGCAACTCCCTTGCAGCTCCCCTGGGTTCCTGCCCCAGCAGGCGCCCAGAGAGGATGCTTCTGCTCAGTTCTGAATAAATTTTGTTTTCCTAGGACTGGATTTTCCATATTCTGTCTTATGAAAGGGATATGTCAACAAATGTGACTCTGGACAGGTAAGTGAAAGAAACAACCACTTTATCTTCTCTATTGAGCCTGTTAACATTAGATTAACATGAACCTTGGCGATGGGCCAGAGCACATGTGTGCTAATGCAAAGGGAGGACAAGATTTGGCACGTTTGCCTGGAAGATACATAAAGCAAATCTGAAACACGCTTCATGCACATCCTCTGCTCTCCGTAGTGACAAACTGGGTCAGGCAAACGTGAGTTAAGTTAAAATCGACATTAACCGCAGCACTCCTGATCAGGTGCATATAGGAGTCTGGAAGCTCTGAAGCTGTGAACTGCCAGGGTCCAGCTCCTGGATTCTAACGTTCATCCCTTCGTACTTGACGTTTCTGAATCTGCCAACAGCAGCAGCAGGAGGGGGGGATGCATCAAAATTAGGGTAATTGCCAAATTACCCTTTGAAAACCTAAACCCTGAATTAGTGGGAAAAGAAGAGGGGTTTTTCCCCAAGGAAAAAAACCTAGAGAATCAGGAAATGGTTTCACAGATATTGGCTGATCTGTACACATTCAGTCCCCTGTAACGCAGTTGGTCGTGACGCAGCCGCTCTGCGCGTGCACACAGGAACACGAGGTGCAGGGCACCGAGGAGGGGCAACGGCCCCTCTAGACCAACCAGGGCAGCTGGGAAAAGCAAAGCAAACAGCCCCAAAGAAGCTTCCACGTGCGCAAATGCTGCTTCAGGAGGAACCTCAGAACCGCGTCTCTCCTCCCTTCGCAGCCAGTGGCACTTTTTAACTTCTTCCACCCGCCTGGCAGAGGTTTCAGTGGACACTCGCGAGCAGCTCCGGCCGGGCCGTGCGCAGCCCTTCCCGCAGGCAGGCGTTGGAGCGGAGGCGCTGGATGCCCGCAGCCCGGCTCTGTGCTGAGCTGCCGTTTGTCTCTTACAGAAACGGGATCATCAAGCTGAACATTTACTTCCAGGAGTACAACTACCGCACCATCTCGGAGTCTGCTGCCACGACGGTGAGTGCCCATCCCTGCCCCTTCTGCCCAGCGCCCGGTGAGCAGACACAGAAACAAGTCACCCCAGATGCACAGGCAGGGCTCAGCTCCTCAGGGCTGATCAGCCCTGTCGGGGGACACTCCTCAGCCGGGAGTCTGCCGAGTCCCTCGGTGCTGCTGCTCCACATGTCCGTGGCAATGAAGTGGACGAAGCCGCCTCCACAGTCTGGTTCGCAGTCCCGGGTTCGTTCTTCCCCTCCACCTCCCATCCCCATCGCCAGTGCGAGGCGGGTCACTGAGAAGCAGCACCAGGGAGCGCAGCCCCTGCAGGGCAGCACCCGCAAGGCGAGGGACTCAGCGGGCAGGTCCCTGGGGCAGGAGGGGCAGGGGCATCACCAGCACACAGGGTGATCGGCGGGGGCTGATGAGGGACCGGGGTCGCCACCTCGGCTCACTCCTGCTCTCCTCCCCGCAGATCGTTTGGCTGCTGTCGAGCCTGGGAGGCCAGTTTGGGTTCTGGATGGGGGGCTCGGTGCTGTGCCTCATCGAGTTCGGGGAAATTATCATCGACGCGCTGTGGATCACCGTTATCAACATGATCAGCTGGTGCAAAGGCCTGAAACAGAAGCGGGTGCAGGCGCGGTACCCGGATGCACCCCCGCCAATGGCT
>NW_008824409.1:228766-229250 GCF_000699105.1 Pygoscelis adeliae | reverse complement strand
TGCCCTGCCGAGGGCCGGGGTGCTCCCCCCCGAGCCCGGCAACCCCCCGCCCAACTATGACTCGCTGCGCGTCCAGCCCCTCGACGTCCTCGGTCCAGACAGCGACGCAGAGACCGAGTGAGCAGCGCACCCCGTTACATCCCAATGGCTGCCGACGGCAGGCTGCCATCGCCACGCTCAGTCTGCCACTTGCTGAACAATCTTCTACTCTCTATCAAAATTAGGAAGGAACCAAAAAGCCCTGGCTGTCCTCCCCTCCCCGACTGAAAGTGTTCACTGTGAAGACACTCTGTCTAATAAACTCTGTAATAAATCTCAGAGTCAGCGTCAGGCTCTGGCTTTAGTATGTAGAGCTTCTATACAGCAGTATTGCTATATAATCATAAGTCACCATTTCTTTTTAACACGTGGGTGGGAAGCACTTCCTAGCGAGAAGTCTGGGGCGCGGGCAGCTGTGAAGGGCTGCGGCCGGGGGCTGGGGCAG
>NW_008824409.1:203047-228710 GCF_000699105.1 Pygoscelis adeliae | reverse complement strand
GGCTGTGGCCCACTGGATGCTGAGGCACGGCACAGCGTGTGCCGCAGCTGCGCTGCACCGTGGGTCGGACCCTCGGGTTGGGACCCAAGCTACTTTTGACTTCTGAGGTGGCAATATTTCCACCCCTAAACACCTACAACAGAAACAGAGTGAAAGAAAACCATTCCTTTGCTCCCAGAGCCCGCGGGTGCTCTGTTTGTGTTTGCTGCTCAGGGTTTGTTAATGCTCACACCGCAGGTGGGCACGGCTGTTAATGTGTGTTGGAGAGAAATACTCCAGCCTCCATAAAGGTTCAGGTGTGGGGAGGAAGTGCCAGGCTGTTTAGCAGTACCACTCTTGGCAATAAATAAATAAATTAAAAAGTTGCCTTTAAGTTTTCCTGTTGGCAGTGGGTGCAGTTCAGCGCTGGCAAAGGCTGATGGCCGTGGCTTGCAAGAAGGGGGGGTGCTGTGCGTGCCCCGATGTGAGGGCGGCCGGGGGGTTTGGTGGTCCCCACGGGGCTGGGCTGAGCGGGACTGTGAGCCCACCCGGCCCCTGGCTGGTGCCGGCCCACAGCTTTCCCAGGAGCCCATCACAACCCACTGGGACCTGCCTTGCTGAAGGACTTTTGCAAAACTTCAAGAGGAAACACGATCGCGTGGTTAAATCATACGACTGGGAACACGATGTTCTGGGCACGATGCCCAGCGCAGCGCCAGCGCGAGGTGGTGGGGGCGGCCACGGCGGCAAGGGGGGTCCACGCTCCTTCTCTGCTTGAAGCTCCCCGAGCACGCGGTGCTCTGGAGCAGAGCTGCCGGGGCAGAGCATGCCGAGGGTCCCTGCATCTCCCCTCGGTGGCAGTGGAAGTGGTGGGTCTAGTTGCTGACAACCACCACAAGCAGGACCGAAGAACTGGGCAACACTCTGCCAGATGAGATGCCGCCAGCACGGCTGATGCTGCCCTGCACGGGGGAACTTCCACGTTCAAAATTCACTGAAAAAGTCAAACCCTTGAGTAACAGTGTATAGCTGCTCTAATGCTGCTGCAGTTACAGTTACAAGATAATAATGCGCTAGAATATCTGCAGTCTTCATTCATGAATTTTTTAAATTTATGATTAGCTCCAAAAAGTAACGGCAATTTAAAATTTAGATTTTCTATTACTTCTGATATATGGATTTTTACAGACATTTTCCAATTTCACTTGGTGATCATAAGAACAAGAAGCTTAACCACTTTCTTTAAATTAAATTTGGGTTCTTAAATAACGAAATCACCCCAGGAGCCAGAGCTACAAGCAGACACACCAGTTGTGATATCAAGCAGCGGCAGAAGCAGCTGCCACAGGTAGGCGGTTTTCTGTACGTGGGAGCCGTTCAGCTTTGGAAATCACATTCTCAGCCTGTTTGTGTTTTCTGCTGTTGAGAGGTGAGGATCAGGAGAGTTTGGTGCGTACCCGTGGCGTGCTCCTTCACATCCTCCTGGGTTTCAGCTCAGTGACTGGAGTCCCACCACCTCTCGCTCAACATGTGCGGACGCTCAAAAAGGGGTAAGTTAACAAATCCTACAGAGCCAGACATTAGAGCTGATTTAGAAACCATGCAAAGGTTTCACCATTGCTTCTTGATCAGTGCTTCAGCAACCCACCTGGCCGAGACTTTTGATCCTGACAGCGCCCAGAAACTGATGCACAGGGAAAAACCTGCACCCGGGGCACGTGCAGAACAGCCCTTCCTCTGGTTCACACTCCTGGCAGCCCACGGTTCATGGACCTCCTGAGCTGGAGGCTGCGTTTTAGTTGCCACTGCTTGAAAATCAGGAGATGAGGAGGTTATTTAGAAGCTGACGCTATGCCACTTGGCAGAGCAGTTTCGTTTGCAGAACTTCCTACTCATTCCACCAACTAGTGTTTTACAGGCTTTTTAGCACCTGGAACGATTCCTCCAGAAGAAGTTTTGCCTCAGAAACAACATATGATTATCTTTTATACATGAAGCAAACAACTGACTTGCTAGATACATTACACTGGGAGAAGGAGATGACACTTTCATCCTTTAGCACCAGATTCCTTATGAACTGGAACAGTTAAGTGAGGACTCAGCACACAGAACTCATCCCTTGCCACCGGCCTTACTGGGCTGGTGAGCAACCATACCCGCCTCTGATCTTAATTGGGATGAGGAGTGGAAAAATAGGGGTAATTTACAGTTATCTGCAGCCAGAGAATACCTAAAATAAAAGATATGAGGAATAAAAATCCAGATTCAGGGAGCACCTTCTTAACGAGTCCACGTGCTGACCCCAGACCCTTACCTGTCAGCTAGTTCTCGTTTGCAAGAGTGAACAACCAACAGCCCACGAACACGGCTGCTCCTTAAGGAAACCATCTAACCCTGGGTACAGCATGAGCTCAGCAAGCACATAAAACCAGCCGGAGCAGTGACAGGGCAGACGAAAGGCGGTTAAGGACGCTTGTAAAGACAGAGGAATCCAGCTCTTACAAACTGTCCTAGACTTTTCCTGCCCGACTCCTCACTTCCCGTCTCCCTAAAGGGATGCTTCCCTCCCTGAGCACCGTAAGCCCACGGTACAGCCTCCTTCACCAAAAAGGCGAGTCCCTGTAAAGAGGCAGCGCTTCACCCCACATCACGGCCGAGCTGGAAGCAAGCACCTGACACCCCCCCGATTCAATGTTCGGTGTACGCACACAAGCCGATACTCGACAAAGACCTCCGAACGATTTTGCAACAGTGAAAAAACACTGCTCCCTACAAAAGACACAATAGAGCAATTTGCTTAAAACACTAGGAAAGCTGAGAACAAAAACCTGGGCATCTATTCCCATGCTCTCACCAACAGACAACGCTGTCAACATCGCTACCAGTAAGTCCGGTCGTGTGGGAATCCCAGTAACATAAAGACAAACATTATCCAAACATAAAGATACTGCAGAGACATCAGATGCTTTTCCATAGGGCAAAACAACCGTCCCGAGCCTGCTCCTGTGCTGATGAAATAGTGGTATCGGCGAGGAGCTTGCTGCAACGGGACGGGCTGCAGAGAGAGGGGGAAGGCAGAGCTGTTTTTCCAGGCCAGCCCTCTCCAAGGCACTCTGAAACGCAGCACCTCGGCTGCTGACATCCTGGGATGGGCTCTGGCATCTGCTGCCACAGAGCTGTAACGAACAGAAGAGGCAGCAGCAGGTCTCAGGCTGCAGAGCTGGCAGGGCAGTCTGCACCTTCCAGTTCCTCACACCTTCAGCCCCAGCTGGGTGCCTGCCCGGGGCCATCTGCCCTGCAAAATGCAATAGCAGTAGGCAAAGAACAGCCTCAGAAATCCTCACCTTCTAGTGACAAGGCAGAAGGATGGGAGAGGCACAGACAGTGAGATTCACCCGTCTCACACCAAGGGTAACTTGGAACAGCGTGTTCTTTGGCAGGACATGGACAGTTTACTATTCCGGTTACTGCTGGTTTATAGAGGGCGTCTAACAACTAATAAAAGTGGAAAGCGTCTCAGATACTTGACTTCGGCTCTTTACCAGCTTGGCTCTCTCCCCCAAATGGACTGATTGCAGATAAGGGTATCTGTGCAAAGGGGTTTTTTTTCTTGCTGCAGCAGCAGCGCAGCCGCTGGAAGACTCAGCTGAGCATGGCATGGGAGCGGGCACAGCGCTGGGCGCAGAGCTCTCCAGGGGAAAGGCTTCACAGATCGCAGCCAGACAAGACACCTGAGAAGTCCCAACTCAATACAGTACCAAATTTCCCAGTCATTTGGGGATTTTTTTTTAATAGACTTTTCATACTCTGAAACAAAAGAGTAAACATCTAACTGAAAACCTTGCCAAGAAAAAACCCAAACATTCCAGAAAACACATTTTACTTCCCTGCTCTGAAATTTTTTTAGGTGCCAAAATTCACGAAACCCAAAACCTGTTTATAAAGCACCTCTGCTCTCCTCACCCTCCCCAAAACCCTTGCAGTTTTGGCAGTAAACCATCACCAAAGCCCAGCTGAGAACAGCAAAGGAATCCAAATTTCACTCAAAAAACTGTATCGCTGGTAAAATATAAGCCTGTATCGGCATGTTACACGTGTGCTGTAACACACAGAAAAGATGTTGGTGTGACAAAAAAAAGACGTGGGACTGCCTAGAAAAGAGGCAGATTTGGCAGCCGCGGCAGCTAAGCACACAGTCACCCGGGGGAGAACGCATCAGACTAACGAGTCCCAAAAGGAGGACCACAAATGCAGCAACGCTGGGACGAGAAATGACAGCCGTCCAAAAGATGGAGGCTGCCAGGGAGAAAACAAGTCAAAAGCAAAGACAGCAAAAAGATTTGTGGATCAGGCTAAACACTGATTAGAGCAGCCTGAACCAAGTTAAGGAAAGAAGAGGCAAGAACATGGACACTGAGAAAAGAATTATTCCCCCAAGGCATCTGGTGGTGAAGAAAAGGGAAAACTGCAGAAGTAGATACAGATAAGGGGAAGAAAGATGTTTCTCCCCTCCAAAACAGAAGAGTTTGCATGTGAGGTTTTATCCAGCAGCCTCACACAGCTGGCATTCCGGTTTTGGGCCCTCTTTGTATTCCATCCAGTTTTCTAAGAAAAAAAGCTGTGGGAGTGTCGGAAGCATACTTAGGCTAGATGAGGGTTTGGGTTTTTTTACAAAGATCTATATACCAAGCTTTAATAAATTTTACAGGAAAGCAACACTTTCCTTACATTTCTTATAAACTTCATAGCTTTCAGTAGAATACATTAATCGCACAAGGAACAACCTACAAAACTGGTTTTATTCTCAGGGTTGAGCTTCATCATGCCTCATCTACTAATTGATGAGACTTGTCTTCCTGACTTTGAGAATAATGACAGACTTGAGCAATGACGACTGCCTCCAGGTAGAAGAGCTTCCAATCAGTCGATCTTTGTTGTACCTACCCCATAATTTTAGATTCAGAATTGATTAAATTTTCTGAAAAAGCCAGTCATCTCACCGCCATGAAGCATGAACTCTCCAGCAACCGGCAGACCATTTCTAGTCAGAAGCCAGCACTGCTCAGCTTACTCAAGATCATCCAGATAGTTTTTGGTAAATTTGGCTGTAGGACATCTTCCCGTATTTCTAAAGATGGAAAAATGGAACAAGCTTTTCCTAGACAAAGACATTTACTAAAAGTTATTCAGAAGTAAATTCCCCTAATCCCCAGAGATATTGTCACTGTCCTTGCAAATTTTATAGAGAAATAAACCCAACCCAAACAGTTCAGCCCTTGAACAGTGTCCGGCAGCAGGGACATTACACTAACACTCCAGGCCTCTCATTGCAGCGATGCTGCTGGCCATTCTGCGGGGCACACTTTTTGCAGCTTGCCGGTAGTCCTCTGGTTTTGCCTTCAACAGAGTTACAATATTTTGCAGTGTTCTTGATGGCTGAAGGCCAAGGGCATCCATAACGTTTATTAGATAATCTGTAAGATCAAGGATAAACATGTATTTGAACAGGCAACAGACACTGTGCAAATGAAAGTTATTCCTCATTCTTCACGACAGCTAGAATCCTGTCACGGATAGCTCAAAAACACAGAAAACGGTAGTGTGTTTGGAATCTAACTGTACTGACTGGTGTGTATTTTTGGCTTCCTGTACACTAGTTTAGACAACCATCTGTTTTGTTCAGAGGACTGAGACCCATTCTGCCACGTTTCAGTATCTGCACGCAACACCCTTGGGGTGGTCAGTCACCACGGTCACAGATAAAGGATCACAATCACACTTTCAAAGGCAAAGAGCTTGCAACAAAGCTGGGAAGTTCTGCAGAGGTGAATGGCTGTCAGGAGGGAGTTCCAGCTCACTGATTCAAGGTCAGTTGGGGAATGAAGGATGACAGGGAGAATGTCGAGCAACCAGCCTCTAATCCACTGGTTTGTTTTTAAGCAATGCCAAAACAAAAAAAAAAAAAAGATTCAGGCTGAGTTCACTGGCATTCAAGCACACTTAAAGGCAAGCTGAGGAGATATTGTCTGTATTCTTGTTTTTGAACTTGGCCATGGGGAAGTCAGCATCCATGATTTACAGCAAAGAAAGGACTAACTGGCGTTTACAATAGCTGTAGTGGTCTCGAGGCGACACTTTCATCAGGTAAGAAAAACCCATCTCCTCCATATCCTGCAGAAACGCCTCCCCCAACACCTTTCATCAGTCCTCCCTCAATCACTCTGCATGGCATGGGAGAAGGCAGAGATGAACAACATGTGCCAGCTATGTCCCACTTTGCTGCTGAAAATTTCTCCACATTGAAAGTAACTTTAGTCATCTAGCACCTTCAGAGCAGCAGGCCGATAAGTTAACCATGGCAGGGGAGCTGATCCTATAGGTTTTGTAAAAAAAGATGCTGGTCAGGCGCTCCACAACAACTTTTAGAAGGCCTTTAGCTGATCTTCCCTACCTCAGCTATCAAGTGGATGGAACAAATCAACCAGCTGCCCCCTTCATAATCCACTGGAGCACTTCCCAACAGGCTTGGCACATGCTGTGTACCCCCTATATGGCATATACTGGCAGTACATGGCACTTTGATGAGAAGGGAGAGAGCAGTGCCACACTTGAAAAGATTATATACAGATCCTTCTTGCTAAGACTGGCTTGTAAGGGAATCCTCTCATTTCAGAAAGTCTTTGACTTCCACAGTCAGAAGCACAAAGCAGTGAAGAAGCAGGAGTACCCACCGGAACATCGCCCTTCCCTTGAAGAGGGATGTGACAGAACACTTTGCAAAAGAGAAGCTGTGAACCACTCCACCATGCAGAGTATCATATCAGATCAACACGCTCACGATTAAAGGAGAAACCCACACTGCAGTTTCTTCAAATCTAATGTAATGACAGAGCAGCCCATGTGTCACGGCAACAGTTCTCAGGACAACGTGTGCACTGAGCTTACCAATGTCTGTGGCGAGCTGCTTTGTCGAATGTACTGTGAGCTCTGGTATTTGCAGGATGACTTCACAGTAAGTTTGCATCGTAGCTCTGGCGATGGAGCCCAGCCAGTAGTCAGCCATGTTGTCCAGCTCAGGTAGTTCGTCTCCTGGACAGAAAATTCTCGTTAGCTGTCAGCAGTCTCACTCACCTGCATTTGCTGGTTTTGTAACAAAACATAATTCATAAATGGTTAACTGTTTCTTCAATGAGACATTAAGGTATTCATTAGTAGTCAGAGTTTATCAGCTGTTTTTGGAGTAGTCAAAGCAGTTACATATCCTCCCTGATACCGTACATTGAAAGTCAACTCGAGACCCAAAACACTTTACTTCCCTGTATTACTTCTCCAGGTAAGTAATTTCCAAAGGGCTGACCGGTGATCAGGCTGGGGTCAGGGGACTGCCTGGCATATTCTATAGGATCATTTTCCAGGACTAGTTTACAAACTACTGCAATGACAAGGATTCACAGGTTTTTTTCCAAGCCCTAAAGGAATTCTGTGTTCATCAGTGTTTTGAAAGTTAACGAACTATTAAACATGTAACTACTTTAATATGACAAAATAAGTAATGCAAAAACTTAAACTAAAGAGCGCATTCTCAGAAGGCTACAGGAAGACTATAAATACTAAGCTTTACGCTTCCTTGATTGTCAGTGGAAATAAACACGAAGAAGAGATTAACCACAGCAAACCATGGTGCGCTGCCAATCTGCTGGGAAGCATTATGTAGCTACTGTTGTTAATTGCAGCAGGATTAATGACACAACAGGTAAGGACAGCATCTGAAGAATGAACACAAGCCAAAACTCAGCTTGCTGCAAGAAATTGAGGAAATTGCAGCAAGAATTGCTGCAAGAAAAAAGGAAACCCAGAAAAACTCCTCGTGTGTTCTGGGGATAAAATTTTGAAGAGGAATCTGGGCCGTAGCTGTCTCAGCAGCCACCCACAGCACCCACTGTCAGCATGGGGGGTTTAATCATTGTGGCTGGTATCTAATCACTAAAGACTCAGGTGGCAATGGAAGTAGCAGTGGAGCTCTAATGATTTTTCAGCTGGAGTAAATATAGGATGAAAAAGGAATTTAAATGAAGCGGTCAGCATTCCAGAATTGTGTCCTTACTGAGCAAGAACCTGACTACGGAGACTAGAACATACGGTCAGACCCTTGAGAAAAGAAATTCCCAAAGATGCAAAGCCTGTCCAAAACAAGGCAGACGAGTTTCTGACCATGGGCTCCCAATCTTTGTCACAGATGGGCACAGGTTAGCATGTCACACAGGGTGTAACAGTAGTTTTTCCTGGATTTACAGAAAAAAGAGGCAGAGGAAAAAGTTGTTTACAAGTAAACAGCATTACTATCATGTTTGAGAACGAATAATCTATTCCTGAGGAAGGGAGCTCAGGGGCTCCTCTTTTTCTAGCAACAAATTAAGGGGCTGTGGTTCTCAGCAAGGCCATAGAGGACTGCATATTTTATACCACAAGCGATTAGTGTAAAATTAAGCTTACAGGATATTCTCTCCAGATTTCACTAGGGTCTGAAGCTGGAAGGCTTCATACCAGGTCAGTTCCTGGCATCAGCTGTTGCAAGAATCCCAACTTAGACACTGTCTGGGGGTAAGAATACACTGCACGATCACCGATGCAGGGTTGTTTTCTTCAGCAGATGGGGACATCACACGAGAGGGTCGGCCAACCTAACAACTCACCGCTTCTAAACATGGTCACAAGCTTCCCCTTTGCCTATTCTTTGCTGTGCGCTCCTGCCAGCTCTGTTGCATAGCAGACCTCTTAGGAAGTTGATTTAAATCACTTTATTGATACATTTTTGAGAGAAACTAGGCCAGAAAAAGAAAAAAGTGAATACTTTTCTGTGGGGTTAATGAATGGAAAGAGCCCTACTGTGGAACCAGCACAAAAGAGAGGGCAGGAGTGCAAAGCTGGAGCAAGACTCCCCCTTCAGCAAGCTGTTAGACAGTCCAAGCTGCTCCGTGAACTGTACTCCAATGGACAGGCTGATAAGTAGCAGAAGGTGCAAAAGCTAACTTGAGAAGTCTTTCAAGCTAGATGGTTCAACGGTTCCCTGTTTGGGAACTGACCCCAGGTACCTCCTGTTCACTCCCTGCACATAGGATATTAAATATGGCTCCAACTCTGAAACAGTAGTACTTCAGACCCTGCACCCAAACCACAGTTTTAATGAACACTAAACTTAAATAGACCAAGCTGAAGAAGTTTTACTCATTATTTAGAGGCTCACTCCTCCTGTGTATTACCAGGAGACTCTTGGAAGAAACAGCATGACTAGATGATAGGAAATGGATCTCAAACAGCTTTGTTACCATGACACATCACACCCATGTAATGTCAAAATGTGAAAGCTTTCCCCCAGACGCTTCAAGTCTTTGGTTTCACCCTACCTTGTTCTGGGGGGTAAGGCAGTTTTCCAGCATGTAATGCCAGTTCCAAAGCAGAATCCTCTTGAGTGACAAATGGCTCAAGGTGGAGAGGAAGCGACATAATATATTGCCCAATCTAGAATAAAAGCACAAAGAGCTGAGTCACTGACCAAATGTGAAGCAAGTACTTTGCTAGAGAAAAAGAGTCAACCGTAGTAATCCACACCTGAAAGCAGAAAGCTGAGCTTGACAGCAACTCACTAACCTACATTTGTGCAGAAACAAATCGGCTTCTTGCTCATCATTACACTTTGTACAGGAAATAATTTTTCACCAGGTCAGAGAACCAGTCATTGAAACAATCACGTTAAGAAAAACCTGTACAGAGAACTCCTACTCCAAGCAAATTTTTGATCTCTGGCTTGTTCCCGGCAATTTGTTTTCTAGAGCAGAAGCTAATAGACTGAACCAAACAAAACCACAGAAGAGGAAACACAGATTCGAGTGACAATATAATCATGAATTACAGAAACGTATCACTCCCAAACAGGGACCATGCTCACAAATGCATAAGCTACATAACTTCAGGCACACAACAAATACTGCCCTGCTTATAAAGTGATTATCTGCTGCTACAGAGAATCTTCCTAGGTGCAAATACAGTTCAGAGTACTCTGCCTCCCCATTATGGAGCATGTTCATTAATAGCTTTTTCCTGAGCTCACATCACCTGCCTTTTCTTCTACACAGCACATATGCCACATCAATTTGTTTCTAAACTCTACTTTAGTAAAAAACTTCTCCATTTTACTGCACAATGCAGCAGTGTTATTTCAAGACTACCCAAGACAAAGCCATGGCTCAGTCTTGGCCCACCTATCACTCAGCACCAGTATAAAGGGCAGATCTGAAAAGATGTCAGAAAACAAATGCTTTGTATCTGAAATTTTCTGAAGTTCCTCTTTGCCTTGGACAGGCAGAAATGCCCTTTGATTCCTCACAGAATCAAGTAACAGCCACACACATCTCAGTTTTAACTTTCAATTAAAGTGTCAGGGGAGCATATTCAGCCTCTTACCAATCATGCACATCTCTCCTGGTGAACTGTGTTAATTAGAAAGCTACTTAGCAATTCAGTAGCAACCTTTCCTTGAAGTTTTACCTGATATACTTGCCCATGAGCTTTCTAAACCTCATAAAAGTGTCTCAGATAGCTAAATTCAAACTACCCATGATAAAATTATCCCACAAATTGACTGACTACCCATTTCTATACATTTCTTTTTTTTTAAAAAGCTTTAAAAGCAGAGTATAACAGTCTGTAGTCCATAAGCCAGAGGAAACCAAAATATTAAAAGCTTTTGGTTGCAGCCTGTCCTTAAAAAATCCATTCCCTGTGTGATGCACAGAATAATAGTAACATAAAAAACTTACCAGATTATACTTTGTATTGAGATAATAATAGCAGCTAATATTAATATCTGAACTGCAAATCTGGCAGCGACTTGAAACACCAACCAGGAGAATGGGAGAGCCATCTGAATGCTGTTCAGCAGCACCAAACTGCAGAGTGCCTAGTCAGAAGGAACGAGCAGCTCACTCTCCTTTTCCACTCAGGCACCCCACTGCCAGAAAGGTTTCATTGTTATTCCATCAGAAGGAGAAGCCAGGGAGTCACATGGGGATTAGAAGGGTAAGAGCTCAAGACTTTTTTAACTTCACAGTATGATTAAATCACTCCAGTACACATTGCAGGAACTTCTAGGCTACACAGGCTGCATTAAGAAGATATGCTCAGTATTCACCCCTACAAACAAAAGCTGGCATTCCCCATCCCATTACAAGGGTTAACACTGTAAACAGTGCACTTCAATAGAGAAGAAACTCTCCTGGTGCTCCCGACGTTCTTTTGTTATTCCGGAATTTGACAGGGATTTCATAAAAGCTACAAAGAATGGCACAACCCAACTGATGAGGGCTGGACCACTGAGAGCATCTATCACCATCATATAACAATTTTAACAAATACTACGATTTTACAAAAAATTGGGGAAACGCAGAAGAGATTCCCCCAGCATTGGGCTTCGGTAACTACCCTTGCATGCTCTTACATTGCTGATGTATTCCAGAGGAGTCAGGCTGAAGTTTGGCAGGTCATCTGTCAGGGTCTCACCAATGCCACCAGAATTCCAAGCCTGTAAGGCAAAAAGTGCAGAAAGAATCTATGACTTTCTGGAGCATGAAGTCTATCGGCATTCTGGGAAGGGATCACCCAGCAACATGAACCGTGACTACCCAAGGACTCTTAGAAAGCAGAACACAGACGGTGAGAAAACCGCTACCCTTGTCCTCCCTCAGGCCCAAAACATACACAACCCTTTCCACACAGCTCCCTGTGGAAAATACATGCTCACACAAGTTAGGAAAACAACATCTCAAACAAACATCAGAGCTTGCAAACATAGCTGTCTGTTGTGAATGCTGTGGATGAAGGGAGGTAAACTTTTCCACTGACTGTAGCTCATGGAAGAAATGTGATACCAGAGGGAAACATTCTGAAAAGCAGAAAGGTAAGCAACATTCAGCTGTACTCCACCCTAAGGGATCCCACGGGTAAACCTTGCTAGTTCAGATCAGATCGATGTACCCATTACTCACCTCCATCTTTGAAACGAGTAAGAGTTGTTGTTTGATACGAAGGAAAACAGAATCAAAAGCCAAGTGGTGTGCCAGCTGGTTGAGGCGGCTTAGGGCAGATCGAGATGAAGACAACAGGTTGTGGTTACTCGTACCTTTTTCCTAACAGACACAGAAAAATGTTTACATACAGAAGTCATTAAACTGACCAAAGAGAAACTATGCTAACATTCTTAAAGTGGTCTTTATTAAGCATCCTAATACAAAAGAGCTTTCCTCTGCAATGGCACAGCTTCTTTCCTTTGGGATGCTCTGTCCCAACCAGTTATTCAAGACAGAAACTGCGTACTGTGCCCTGAAATGTACAACAAAGATCAGCATCACATTCCAGCCTTGTCAGGCACCAGTACAGGCTAGATACTGAGAAACTCGCAGAGAAGATGGCAAAACTGCCTTTTACTCAAAGGGCACAACTAACCGATTCCCTGCATGGAATTAAGCAGAAGTTTTACATGAAGGGTACCTATGGAACTTGACTGTTTAGCAAAGGTTTAAAGTCAAACATATAACACTGAAGGCAGAGCTGCACAAGTTGCAGGTAAATTAAGTGCAGAAGAAATCAAAACATTTTGAGGAAATAAGAGACAGAACTCATAACCTTGACTTCGCTACTACATGTGACTGACGATGGCAAACATAACTTAGATCCACAAGAAGATAACTAGAGTCATTCTACCCTATTCACAGATGCATGCATGAATGATCCTGCAGAACTATATTTCAGAATGGAAATAGCAGAGCGTAAGTGGCAAAGAAAGTCTTGAGAAGCCAGTATGTGGGCTCCAGAATTTGAGATGGCTCCAGTACAACTTTCCCAATGCTTTCTGCAAGAAAATCTCCCTCACCTGAACTGATAAGGGCATGTTCACAAAACACAGCCAGGATCCGGGGAGAGATGGAATGAGTCCAGACTTCCTATGTTTGGACATTTCATCTCTCAGCGGATCAATCGGTGTCTCTGTGGAAGACTTGGAACATAGCCCATCAAAAGGCTGCAGCTCAGGATGAAACGTAATCAGGTTGTAGGGGGAATCCAGGTCTCATCTACCAAATGTGGGCCCAACAGCATCCTGTGATAGAGGCAGGCTCTCCCAGGCACCAAAGCTACCTTTAGAGTGTAAAGTGTTTCCATGAGGCTGGCATACTCAGATGGATTCTCCTTCAAAAGATAATTGTATTCCTGCCAGGGATTCTTTACGGAGCTCTTCTTTTCTGCAGAACTGGTATCCTGAAAGCCAGAAAAACTACAAGGGCTGTAGGAGTCCAAGAGATACTTCCCAGCAGTTGATAAAATCCTGAAAATAAGTACACAAAAGTCATGGGCAAAATCCTCTGAAATCAGCACTGTTACTGTTGTTCTCATGTTGGTTCAAGGACCAACACTACCTTTATGTTACTTCAAAGGAGAGAATATTCATTGGTGGCAGACACTAATTACAGCTAACTCTCACGTCTACTGTGCAACTCAAAAACTGCAAAAATATTGAGATGAAGAGAGGATTGTGCTCTCAGAACATCTAGCAAACACGGAACAAACCCAGCCTCCTGTGCACTGCAGGCCACTGTGTCCTATACAAAGCACAGGCACTCAAGTCAGACTAAACCATTTCAACGTACAAGAGGCTGAACAGTGCACTGCTTACAAGCAACAAAAGATCTACGTGCTGCCTGTGCTTGACGCTCCTCAAGTTACAAGGAATTGATCAGTTAAGGCACACGTAGATTCATTTCAGCAAATGATTCATGCCCCATGTCACAAGGCGGGTGAGAATCTTGCCAATTTGATCTGGTGGAAAATTCCTTCCTGACCCCAGTGTGGCAGTCCAGGTATCCAAGAAAAAGGATTCTTGTGACTGTCTCAGGGCACACGACTGTGACCCATCTCTGACATTTCAAAAGATGGGGAGGGGCAGTGGGGGGAAATCACAGTGGCTCTGCTTTCCCTCCATGGTCTATGCAACGAAAGCACCTTGGGGTTTGTTTTCTTTCAACTTGGTACCTATGTTGACAGCTCATGAATTAAGTTCAGCAATGCTTACCTGTTGGCCAGTTGCTGCTCAAAGTCTCCACACTGACGAAGGAGCTCACCACAAGTAGTAATTATCCTGGGAAAGAACAAGACAAAAACACATGTTGTGAGATTTGAGGCAGATAATGCCAAACACCCCCCTGCCCCAGACAACCCATCTCAGACATGTGTCAAGTAATTATAAAATACAATAACCAAACCACAGCCCACAGGGGACACATCTGTCAAGAGTTAATTTGGCTATTAACTCTGCATCCATTTGATAACACACTGAATTTTTTTGCCCAACAGCCTCATCCACATGCTACTTCTTGTCATCATGGCTAAGGCCAGCTCAGTGTCACTGGAAAAAATTCTAAGAGCTGCTGATATTTCAAGTGATATGACAGGCAGTCTTGCTCCAGACAGGGTGGGGAGCCTCATAGCACTTACTGTGCCAGCAGCAACCTGAAACCCAGTCACTAACACTAATGCTCCTAGCAGCACTGCAGCTAAGTGGGCATAGCCCTGCATTCTGCACTAAGAACTTGTGTAAACTGACCCCAAGTAATTCCCTTCCAACTTTGATACAAAAATCAGGTCTGAGCTGGGCCAAAACCCCTTTACCGGACAGAGTTTTGGAATGCAGTCCAGTCCTCCTGGAAAAGGGAATCTGATAGGACATCATCCAGTTTACATTTCTTTCGTATAGACTGCAATGTATTTGTAAAGTCAGATGTATACCTGTAATGAGAAATGGAGAAGAGATAAGCACCAGCATAAGAGAATAGGTTGGAGAGCAGCATAACTGCATGTCCTGCGATTTGCTCATTCAGTCCTCTACAAGGGCCAAACAAGAACCAGAAATATTAAAAGAGGAGGAGTTCAGAAGAGACACCGTTGTTCCAGTCCAAACACATGGATGTGAAGAACTGATCAGCCACAGCCCACTCAAGCCTACACCAGAAGACTGGCAGAAACTCAGAGTAACAGATACTGTGGGGCTACTTCAATTTGTTGCACATGGGTTACTAGGAACCCTCCACTCCCATGAGAAGGTATGAGTAAGACATTTTTGTTACCACTACACTAATCACATCTCCTAGGAAAGACCAGAAGTTTATAAGGCTACTGCTACTCCAACATCACTTGGCCCTTACTCCAGGAACACAGTGACAACAATCTCATGAATTTGTTTTCTCAGCTACTCCCCAGATGAGAACACGGATAAAAAGGAGAACATTTTGTTTTCCACACACCCCCTTTTTTTATTTTTTAAATAATGCCCATAAGCTGAAGGCATGCACACTGCTATGTAATTGCCTATAACGAAGGTGAGATCATAGAAGTGTGCTTTCCTCTTCCTTCTTCCCCACAGGGCAGCAAGGTAACAGTTTGATTTATACCTTGTGAGCAGCTCTTTCGATATCAGGAAATAAGGAGGTGGTAATCAGTACTGGAATATGACCTAAGCAGGCTGTCACTGATACTTTAAGACAAGAACTTATAGTGAACCTCACTTACTAGGGTATCTCACACTTACAGGTAGATTCTGAATGTGAGGTCACTTGTCCCAGTAAGTATACATTTCCTCACTGAGTCCTACTTTCATCAGCCTAACTTGTCTTTGTCCTACTCTGTTTTGGGAAATATTTTTCCCTCCAAAAGTGTTTATTAAAAATGAAAATTCAGTCCAACCAGAATAGAAAACAGCTGAGAAAAGTCTTCCATTTAGCCATAAAAAGCTTCCATTTTCCCCCTAAGAAATAGTAGCAGGGGATATCAGATGATTCCTATTAGGGTTATAGATACTTTCTGCTCTCAGCCACTTTTCCTAAACTACAAAGTCCTTGGCCACAAACTGAATACTTGCTACTCCCTTAGGATAAATGCAGCAGTGTAACTAAAAGCACCTTACTTTGTGAACAGAGCTTTCAGGGCCTTAAGGAGCCCACACGCCCCCAGTCCATCAGTGAGTTTAATGCAGTTGTCGATGGCTCCAGAAGCCAGAATGAAGAGTTTGTTGACCGAATGGTTCAGTTCCTGGACACAGTCAATTACTTCCCAATGCTCCTAAATAACAAAAACAACAAAGTTGAGCCTGACTCTTCCTTCAGTGAGTGTCCAGGCATTAAAGAAAAGACACCTTGTGTAACACATTGGTCTCTCAGTATCCTCCAATCTTGTGACACACGTAAGGGAGAATAATGCGGGTTGCTTCCACCCTCCCGCACAGTGACTGTTAATAAAAGTCAGGCTGCCAAATCCCACGTTTACCAGGTCTTCAAGGAAAAACAGTTCTGCCAACAACAGTATCTTCTACAAAAAGGACTTTCCTGCCTGGACCCTGTTCTTAATAAATTAATAAATCGAACCTGAAGCAGGCTCCTGACTGATAGTAATATTTTGGTAGATATTACTATATTAGTAATTACCAAAATAATATTAGCAGATCCACACAGTGCCAGTTACTGGGTGAAGGAGAAGAAAGGAGTTACCTCCGACCTGACAGTGCTGCTGAAATTAACTTCATATCTTAAACAAAATTTACTTAACAGTATAAAAATATACTGCAAACAGGAAATATTACCAAAAAATTACAGGCGGAAAGACAGCAATAACTATGGCAAAGACCCATGTATTTAGTAGAGGCTTCGAGCCTCTCCCTGTGTAGTTGAACAAAGATTGCTACATTACCAAGGGCACTGCACTGATCTGAATGAGGAGATTTTCTTCTTCCAGGTCTCCATACTCAAGTTGATAGGGCTTGTACGGACCATACACTGCTTCCACCAGTTCCATCACTTTTACCAGGTTCTGCTCCTCTACAAAGAATCAGATGTTTAGTCTACAAATAGATGAACATGCTACTAAAAACCTTGTTTCAAGCAACCTGCAGCAGTTCTTCAATTAGAGCATGCTGCCTACACAGGCTTGGAATGTTGCCCAACAGCTTTAAGTCTCAATTACACAGATTTTATTTTTTTTTTTTAAAAACAAGGTTATTATCTCTACCTGCTTCCTAAAACCAAGATGTTCTACCTCAACAAGTACCTCAAGAAAATTATCACTCACTGCTCCAAAACAGCCTGGGTGACAAAAATCTATTAAACATTCCAACCTACAGTAGAAGGAAAGCATTGAAACCATTTGAGAAGTGAAACGCGTTACTCCCACAACTTAAAACAGGGTCAATCCTCATTTATCAGAAAGCCTGGTTCATACTTAAAATAATTGACACTAACTCAATTCACTTAGCACTACTACTTCACGGTGTTCATCAACCTGAACCATGAACTCAGCATTTCAGTGCCATTCTGTTGAGCAGGGAGCTGCAAACCCAAACAAAAAACAGGTCTGAATGATTATTTCTCAAATCAGAGCTGGACACTAGTTGTTATCGTGAAGTTTTGCCAAACTCAAACTAGCAGCAAACCAGAATTACTTTGAATCCTGGATATAAGAAAAAGCTTTTACACCCTAAGGACAGACAAGCAATGGAGCAGGTTGTCCAAAGCCTGTGCTATCTCCATGCTTCGATGTTCTCAAGATCAGACTGGACAATACCCTGAGTAACATGGTCTGAACTCATAGCAGACCTTGCTTGGAGCAGGAGGTTGGACTAGATCATCTCCCGAGGTCCCTTCCAACCTGAATTATCCCACAAATCATAACTGAACCCTTCCTTCACATACGCATACATAGGAACTGGTTTGACCCTGTTCCGCTGAGTGACGTGGCCTTTCTGTTCTTGAGATACTTCTCTTCCCTAACATCTTACCCCACAGCAAAAGAGATGGAAATAAAGATTTTTATTTTTTTAAACATACTCAGGTAACAGTTCAGCAGCTGTTTTCCTATTCCATCACCTTCTAGAATTTGACATCATTTTTCTGAGTCCTTTTTAATCATTTCTATTACGAACCGCAAATCAAGTTAAGCCAAGGATAGAAAATGACTGACAAGAATACACAATCATAAAGACAACAAAACCAGAAACGATGACAGTCATACTCCCTGAAATTGCCCAGTAATCATAATTTACACGATCAAGTAAGAATCCGGGTTTAAATAGCTCAAGACAATGTTATGAGGAACCAAAAAACAGGAAACACAGCATTAGGAATGCCCCATTAGCTTTAATTTAGGATTTTCCCATACCCGGTCTTTGAAGGGGCCCTACCAGATTAATAAAGGACTATAAATAGCCAACAGTTCAAGCCAGGGATAAACCTATGTAAACACAGCACCTCACTACTTTGTGGTTTGCGGGAATTATTCATCAAGTCATGACCAAAACGAGATGACAAACATCATAGGGTAAGGAAACCAGAGGTTAGATTTTGAATCAAACACCGAGGATGCTGCTGGAGAATAAACTACCAACAGTTCAGAAGTAGTATTTTGCCCTGCATTTTCACTTGATTAAAACATAAGCCAGTAGCAACAGAAAAACTACAAAATAAAAATTAAGAATCCAACGGATGCAGCTTTCAAGCAGGTTCTCTCTTGTTTAGTAAGGTGTGACTTAATTCCATGAAACTTCTCGACTTTTATGTTTTGTGATCTTTTGCAATGGGTTTCACAGATAGCTTCCCTAGAGACATTTCCTCATCTGTTAGACAGAAGAAATACTAATGCTTGTAAAAGGAAAAGTGCTAAATTTTATTTACCCAAGACAGCAAGCATGCTCGGAACAGGTCTGCTTCAGTAAACTCATTCAGTATTGTGTCAATATCCTTAGTGTAAGATATATACACATATACACACACACAAAGGTGCAAATGCCACGTAACTGGTCAATGTTGTAGAAGATATAATCCCTCCCTCCCTGTAAAACTAAACAAAATCCCACAATGGAACTTTACAAAGGTGTTGACAGAACAGAATAACAAAATTCAGCGCAAGCGCCTTACTGAGGTTTGGCAGCATTGCTACTTCCAGCCCTTTTGCGAAGTGGATGGTGGCATCATAGAGCTCCAGCAGCTTATTCAGCTTGGTTTCTTGGCCCGTTCTCTCCATGGCAGTGCTGAGGCAGACAGGGATGGAAGGCACCAACGCTCCCAGGGTTTGAATCAACAATACAGTCACAATTTCATGGGGGTTCTTGAAAACCTGTGGTATCAGAAAAGCTATTAGCAAAAGCACGTTATCTCAGAGGAACATGACAGGCTGCAGACAGCAGCAGATAGCTTCCAGAGAGCCCCACAACGTACAAACCACATGTCACTGTCTCAGCAAAGGCAGACTGTCCCACTCCAAACCGAGCAGGTCCTGTCTATCCAGGGGCTGATACCACCTTCTTCAGCCCCCCTGAACATGTGCTGCTGCCCTGCTGGCAGAAGCAGCACCACTTCCCAGGGGCAATCATGCCCGCTGTAGTCTCCCTTATGCCCTTGCCACAGAGACCTGAGCTCCTGAAACAGAGGGACAGAAGAGGCAGAACAGTCGGGTTGGCAAATCCTGTCAGCAGAGAGGCAGGCTGCCATAACCAGGGAGTAAAGAGTTGGAAGAGAAAGCAGCAGCCCGACCTGGACTTTTTCACGCCCAGCACAGAAAACCGTGCTGGGTGTGTGCTTCCCTCTATTAAAGAATTAATATAGAATTACCTACTGGTGAGAGACAGTGACACACAGATCAAGAAGATGACATTTTGTGCACTAACAGATCACAGATTCCTCAGATGACATGAGCTCCCAACCAAAAGGGAACAAAAACAAATTTGAAAAACCTCTCAAGGGATTAAAAAAAAAAAAAAAAAAAAAAAAAAAAAGAGGTCTGCTAAGACTGCAAGAACCTTGCTGACCCAGCATGCAGAACAGCCTGACTACAAAAGTCTAGGTCAATACATATTTTACTGTTGAAACTGTGCTTGGAATACAGCAACCAAGAAACCAGAAGATAGGTAGAGGTCAAAAACTGAATTCAGCAGAACACAGGCACTATAGTAATTTGAAAAACCACCTGGCAGAAAAGGGCATTTGAAAACAAAGCACTGAGTTTACACAGGTGTGTTGGGAAAAAACACATATATTGGTAAAATATCCAGAAACAGTACTATATCACGAGCCAAATTACTGGTCAGATAGGCAGAAGTCAGTACTGGAAATGCTAGAAAGACTGTAATCAGCTGAGAACTTTTATTTACGTGCACCACCCTTAGCTCCGCTACCATAAAATGCGTTACAGCCTTTTATTGTGACTTTTTTGTCAGCTATTCTCCCTCATTTGCTTTGAAAGCTGGGGTCACCGTGAGTCTCCTGCAGCAAGGTCGCCATGGATACTGAATATCATGAAAAAGGTCCAAGAATTCTTCAGAAAGCAGAAGCAACACAGGAGGTTGATTGACACAAGCTTTGTCCCATGTGCCATTTCTCTCTCACAATCCCCAGTTCAAAGACTATCTGCTAAAACGTAAGCTGACATCTGACCTGTAATTCACATCGAATCATTAGGCAGAAAAAATACATTTCAAGGAAACACTGAGCTCCTTTGCAGTACAGGCCTAGCACTTGCACCGGGCTTCGTAACATGAAGATAAGAATCTCTTACCCTTCATGGATGAAAAACTCTTACAGGCTCAACAATATGAACTTATTTCTTCATTTCACTAAAGGACAATAACTTTTTTGGATCCTACGTTATTCTTGGCAGGAAAAACAAGCACACAGACTCCAATGGGTGATAGCAGAAGCCCTCAGATATCTTACACAGAGTGACATGAATCAGTCCAATATGACCTTGAGGGCCTCCTCCAGGCCAAGTGATAAAGCAATTCAGGCATTTCAAATGTCTTGCAACAGAACACATTTGCAACACCAACAAATTAGATTTAACTTAAGATACAGATGAAAGTGATAGAGCAGCTTTAATGTCAATAACACAGCAACCTTGCTGTCGGTAGAACACCAGAAATCAAATCTTGTCTGCAAGAGCTGGACAACAAACAGAAAGTAGGTTGCAGGCCCTGTCTTGCATTGGTAAGGCACAGAGTATAACTCAAAGAGTGATCACCGATGAACTATTCACAGCTTTTTGAGAATTAAGAGAGCATGCTCAATCTCGTCCTCTCCCATATGCTGCACCAATATTAAACTGTCACTGCACCTGTGTGGCCCACTGAAGTTGTGAGTGCCAGGTCCCAAGGAGTGTGTCGTACAGTTCAGTCAACTGGCGATTTAAGCTTAAGTCACTTTGGCAAAGATCCTGCCACGCTGCCACCAGCTGCACCTGCAGGGGTAATAAGCACCATTCTAAGAGGAGAACTGACAGTCCACAGATCTAGCTTTTGTTACTTCAAACCAAGAACTTCCCATGCAAAGCACTTTTGCTAAAACACAATGCCCACCCTTACTCCTCTCTCCAGATTTCAACATAACATTTTGCTACAATTCAGCACCACAGAAGGAAAAGACTTTCAGCACGAAGCTAGAGGCTTCTTAGTTGATTCAAAGATTTAATTAACATCGGTATTTTACTCATAAAATGAGACTGTAACTGATACCCCCGCATAATAGTTGAAATACTTGGCAAGCCCTAGCCTTGAACTTAATCCTCAAAAGTCACAGTCATGAGAGAAATTTGAGGATCAGGTTATGGCTACAGAACTGTCTGGAATTCCAACTTTTAATCTTACCTGAAAAGAGTTTACAGAAGTCAGCAGCTGGCAAGTTGCAGCAATAAAGTTATTGCTGACATAGCCACATCCAAGAAAAGCAAAGCAAAACTATAAGGCACAGAGAAATCAAGCAGAACACACGTATCCTATGTCTACTGCAGGAAGGAACACAAAGCCCTGAATGGAGAATTACTCTTGAAACATGGGGAGTAACCAAAGCTGTTAAGAGCCAGAGAGGGAGGTCAGAGAATGAAACACGGAAAAGACCAGGTTCCATCCTCCTTTGAACAGGAAAGGTAAAATACGTGATGCAGCAGCTCCCCCTACAGTCCTAGCCAAGCAAGAATTCAAATTTTTATTCCTCCACATCAAAATATTGTCAAAATACTTACCTTGTAACATTTATAATAATAAGCAAGAAGCTGGGGCATCCGATCAATTTCAGTGAAGACTTTAACAAACGTTTTTGCCTGATCTAAACAAAACAAAATAACAGGCAGTTATCAGTCAGATGCAAAGCTGAGGGTGAGACATTAGCCTAACTGAGCAAGAGAATTCTTCTTTTAAGGGAGTATGCACAATGGCCTATACAGAAAGACACACTTTCACCTTTTGTTTGCTCATCTTCTCGAATAGGAGCAGAATCACCTAAAACCCACAGGCAAACAAGAACAGGTAGCAGACACGAGGAATGAATTTAACTTCTTAAATTTAACTTCTTAACCAGCAAATGTATCTAGTATTAAAGACAGATAAAACCAGAGCGTTTCCTAGAAGGAAATCATTATTTTCCAGAAACAAGCCGCTATCTACAAAACTAGAACATAACCTCACAAAGTCCTCAGCTTTGCTTTCACCACTCCTCAAACTGATACCTAAGCTAGCTGCCTCGAGACTGACTAATGGCACAGTTAGCTCTTACACAAAGCTTTGAAATCCAAGTTCCTCAAAAGTCTGTTTTGTACTGTAAGGGGGATGACTATAGTTCTGTCCACAAAATACATCTGGAGGTAGAGAAATTAGTAATGAGACCTTGTTTTTCAAACAGGACCCAGAAGACAGATCAACTAGGACACTAAGTAACTTGAAGTGCTCTTCATCTGTGGAAGTCACAGAGTACAAACTCTCTGGGGATACGTTTACGGACTTGTATTACATTTAAAGGAGCTGGACTTCAGGAAAAAACATGACTTCACAGTAAACAGAGAAACTCTCTTCAATGGGAAAAAAGCCCATGTCTCCACACGCCCAGAACAGATTTTGAAAGAGAATGCAAACAGTGCTTAAAGCGAATTATTCTGAACAGTATGCCCAAGCAAAGGCCTCGTACCAGTAGACCTGCTGCCAGCAGCTTTCTTGCACCTATATGTTTTCTTTGGTGGAGAACTCACAGAGCATACGAATACTCAATTTACTTTCATCCTAAGCAGAGAAAATATTCCAAAATATCATCCTTTGTCTTGAATTTGTCTGTAAAGGGTAATGCACTGCAACAGCAGAGGAAAAAAGGCATGGGACCCACTGCAAAGGTAATGAGCACAGTTCAAGAAAAAAGGAGGCTGTGCAAAGAAGAAAAGCCAGAAGAGGAATGGGAGAGCGAAAAAGAGAGATCTATGCAAAAGATTAAGCACGTTTGTTAGAAGCACAGCACATAGAGCTTCTTTCCTCCTCCGCTCCCTCCAGCTGTCTGCAGTCACGCGCTGCTGCGCCTTGCCTTTACGTAGACAAGAACTCCACAGGGCGCTGTGCAGCAAAAGCACCGCAGCCCCAGACCCTCACTGGGACCTCGAGGTGCACATAGATGAGAGGCAACAACCAGAACAAGTATTTTTCAGAAGCCCCGTGACAGTAGAGAGGGAATGAGCAGCACAAACAACAGTCCAAAAAGTCAAATTTTCTAAAGGAAAGTTTATAAAACAACTTTTACAAGATAGTAAGGAGTCAGAATGTTTCCCGACAAATTTCCTTTTTGATTACCACACCAAGCGGTAACAGAAATGCCCAGTAGCACTATGATAACGCAAAACCTGAGGCTTTCTGCTGACTTGAGCAGCACTTCCGACTTGGGAAGCATCCACGGCACAACCAAACTATGACAGCAGGGCAGCCCTGCCTCAGCACCTCCATTTCACACATCTACACGGCCTATAAAAACAGCTCACGTTTCCCTTATTTCCCACAGTGGCCACAGGTACACCAAACTGTAGGAAAACCAAAGACGCGCTGGACTGCAGGCAGCTGCAGAGCACATAACATTTCACAGCATCTGGCTCCACCAGAAAAAGCACACAACCCAGCACCAGGACATAAACTCCCCACGCAAACAACATTTTCCTTTTTAAAGACAATAAACCCTGCACTGATAGTAAACGACACCGAGCCTTACTGACCTACAGACTGGGAGTTAAAAGCAGCAACAATCTGAGGACTGGCCATGGCCTCTAGTCGGTTCTTCAGAGCCTCAAGATGCACGCACTTCTCGGAGTAATCCGGCGTATCCACAAGCATAGCCAGGCTGCTCTGCATACTCGTTAGTTTGGCCGAAATCACAGACACATCCTGCCACCAGGGAAAGGCAACCCAGTTACCGAACGTGACCTCAGAAAGCATTTATACCTGTTTCACAGTGACATTTTACACACAGGTGCATGTTTTAAAGTCACTTCAAAAACCTACTTTTAAACCCAGTTTCCCTGGAAAGCTGAAGGCACAAAGACCAAAAAGAATAATGGGGTATCTACCTGTGTTTTAAGTGTCTCTTCAATGTCTGCACTTAAGGTGCTCCATTTGTCTGCTTCCTGAAGTGACTCGGCAGCCAACTGCATTCTAGATTTCACTCGGTCAATCTCTCCAGGACCTGTAGGAGAAAAAAAAAAAAATGTCGCCCATTGAAACAGAAGATGACTGCCATAGATACTTGTATTATGGGAGTTATTTTTGGCTTGGATTTTAAAAAAATGTGTGAAAAGATCATGGCCGTTACAAGGAGGAAGGACTTGGCTGAAAGAGTTAAGAGATGTTAAATCAACTTCCAAAGTCAAACAACAAAAGGTTAGTCTGAATTCTGGATTTGCACTTTTAGTATCCGCTTTGCCTGAAAAATGCTACGCACCCCAGGCAGAAATCTGGGCAGAAATCGGTGTCCCCAGTCAGGTAACTCCGTCTGAACTGAAACATGATTAGCTGTTCCTCAGGAAATGCAGATTGCACTAGCCTGTCACACCCACTTTTCTACTCTTAATGTCAAAAGAAGTGTTTTTGTCTATCTTGAGTTCACAAGGTTGTTTAATGCAAACAAGTCTGGAACCTTTAGAATTTCACAAGCTGCGGATAAACGCTACGTAAGGCAAGGACCTACCTGCATTGACTGAGCTGTGTCTTCTTCAAATTTCTTGATATCTTCTTTAACGAGGATCATTTGCTCCTTCAGGAATGTTGCCTCCTGTTTCAAGACTTCCACTTCCCGGAGGACTCTGGGCATGTTCTGGAGAGCCTGATGGCTTGTTTCTACAGAAACACCAAGCAGTACAGCGAGGAGGGGGCCGAGAACCCTCGCAGGAAAGGGGGGGGGGTGTGTTTCAATAATCTTATATAATCTCCAATACTTAAAAAACACCGAACAACAAAACTTTAGTTATATGCTTAAAACTTAAATATGTACCGTACCACAGAATCACGGAATCGTTTAGCTTGGAGAAGACCTTTAAGATCACCGAGTCCAACCACCAGCCCAACACTCCACCGTGCCCCTAAGCGCCACGTCCACACCTCTTCTGAAGACCCCCAGGGACGGCGACTCAACCGCTTCCCCGGGCGGCCCGTCCCAGCGCCCCACAACCCTTTCAGCGAAGGGGTTTTCCCCGATTTCCGAACTAACCCCCCCCCCCCCCCCCCCCGGGGGGAGGGGGGGGGAGGGGGGGGGGGGGGGGGGGGGGAATTCATGGGTTGAGATAAAGACAGTTTAATAGGACAGAAAAG
>NW_008824409.1:187413-202143 GCF_000699105.1 Pygoscelis adeliae | reverse complement strand
CCCGGATCCGCTGCGGGTTTGCGTAGTCGGTAACGGCGTCCAGCTCGCGTGCAAGAGGCGGCTGTGCTGAGGAGAACCCCCCGGGCACCCCCGGAGCGCTGCGGGGCCTGGGGATGGGCCAGCTGGGGGTACGGGGCAGGATTTTTCCCCTCACAGACCGGCCCCAAAGCCCTCCCCCTGTTTACTCTCTTCGCTCCGTTTTGTACCTTTCCCTATAAAGTGCATCCACCGGGGTCCAGGCAGCCCAGCTCCCACCGTTCCTCATGTTCTTGCCTGCGCACAGGCCCCGGTGAAAACGGGGAGGGGTGTGATCCTGCCCCGGCTCCAAGCAGTCTGCCGTAAGGGCTGATTGTTGGTATAGGTTTGCTTTTTTTTTTTAATTGAAAAAGAAAAAGTAATGGGGAAGAGAGAAAGTTGGCCCAGAAAGCAGCAGGAAACACTTGTATGGAAGAAGCGTTAAGGGTCCCGGGCTGCAGGGCTCTACAGCCGTCCCCTGTAAAGCAGCATCAGAAAAAAGCCGTGGCAGAAGCAGCCAGGTTACACTCCCCCTGCCAGACACCCGCACAGAAACCAAAAGGAAGAAGGGAATGGCGGATCCCGAGGAAAGGAGCCATTACGGAGTCCAGGCCGGCATTGCTGGCACACAGTCCTTCCCCACCCACCACTAAGGCAACATGGCAACGTCCAAGCCTGCGGAACTTCAGCTCCTGCCCCAGAGTTCTGCTTCTGGGAAGCCAGTCACCTCTCCCACCTCACGGAAGGGCTGCGCGCCTTGCGTGAACGCTAGTTTGTATCTCAGTCGGATGGGATCCTATGAGAGAAAGGAACAGAGAGAGGGGCACGTCACGGTTGCAGATTCCTGGGTCCCCATCAGCCTCACCCCTGGCAGCCCTGCTGCAGTGAGTCACCCTCTGAAAGGGAACAGTAACGCTTCAGCCATGCGGAAGCTCTGCTCGGAACAAGACCTGGATCCTCGTAAGATATGCGAGGAGCGACTGGGAAACCTGTGCAAGCCACCCAAGGGCATGCCTGGCAATCCAGGTCTGGCCAACCTTCTCAGTGACAGAGGATTCCTTACACCCATCTTCGGTCTCATTATTATTCATCAGTGCAACAGAACTGCCACCCATCGCTTGTGGCTTGTCTGGCCTCGTGTTCCATCAGTTGCAAACATCTGCAGTGTCTACACCAGGAGCCATCACTGCAGGTACGCTGAAGCAGAACCGTGCAGGGCCCTGCAGCAACTGCCCATTCGATTCTTCAGGTTATAGCTCTGGAAAGCTGTTTCAGTGGAAAAAAATGTCCCAGCACAGCACAAACTGCTCTGTCTCTCCCCTGCATCTCCCCACTAATAATACTCTCCCTGTCTTTCATACGAATACCCCACGCACTACAGTGACATTCCGAGTGCTCCACCAGCAGACTCAATCACCGCACGTACCTTGTGCGGATTGGAGAGCAGCAGGACCTGGGACACCACCGTGGGGGGGAGAAGAGGGCTGAAGGCAGGCAGCTCAGAGCCGGACGCTGGCTGTAACTTTATGTTCATGGTCTGAAAGACAAAACAAAGGGAATGCTTGTTGGTCCACGCTGAAAAAGGGCTGGGAGTATTACCAGGCCACAAAAGCTGGTTAAAGATACATCAGCCAGATTTTGTCATTTAATGAAAAGCATGCCTTTCCACCGCCTACATCTAAAGGCAGGTATTCCTAAATAGACAATTCTATGCTGCACATACACAGGCAGAACGAGTGCCTTGCCCAGGAGGCTAATAGCAGCATGTCCGGAGCCCTGTCTAGTTGTCTCAAGGCCAGGGATATACTCTGTGAAACAGGCACCGGGGCCACAGACACCACCATACAACAGGTTCACCGTTCACAGAAAGCAAGCCGTGAAATTTCCAATGAGCAAGGCAAATGCTAAGCAAGGAATGGCAAACCTTCTCCTCAGGACATTTCTGAGTAGTCCCACTCTCTGCTACTCGTCATAGGCTTCTCACCTTTGGGACTGCAGCCTGGAACGCTATGTCCTTAATTGGTTGAGCTGATGTGCTCAGCATGGAAAGAACCATCACCAGCACATCTGGTTGGCCAGGAGCCGGGTCTCTGGAGAAGTGGAGCATAGCCTTGAAACCATTCCTGTCGTACACAGTAAGTGGACAGATACTGCCTGCCGGAGACAAAAAGAGAATCGGAAACAAAGCATGGATTCCCCTCTCTTCTGAGGGCAGAACAGCAAAGACGGGATAAGGAACAACAAAAAGGAAACACGCATACAAACTTTTACTTCTCCAGCAAACTCACAGACCAAGCAGCATACGGTACCTGCCTGTGATTTACATTTTGCCTCTAAGGCAGAGAAAGGAATCTGAATGTCTAAATTAGAGATTTAGCAGCTCAGATTTCAACAGTCGGCTAGAGATGTCAGGTATGAATCCAACAGAGATACGATGGGAAAAGCAAAATGTAACTCTTTGGCACACGCAAGACAGCCCCTTATCACCATTGCCTGATAAATCCATACCTGACTGTCCCCATCCAGCCCTTCCAAAACCTGGTAAATCCTTCACTTGAGAGACTGGAGTCAGAAGACAATCAAGTCAGAATGTCTTTGCACCTGTCCTCTTCCAAAAGTAGCGATGGCCAAGGCTCTGCAGTCCTCTTAGCAGGACGTGCCCTGCTCTGAGACACCGGGGTGCCACGCGCCCAGGGTAACGCTCCATGAAGTGGTCGCAGGGCTGGGCCGTACGGTGTTGAATCAAAAAGCAGAGGTGGAAAGAACAGCTCTGCTTTAGGAAGCGGGACGGCTCCCACCCATAGATATCTTTTAAGCCTCTGGAGAAGAACTGTTTGAAGCCTGATTAAAGGTGCTAAGGGCAAACAGTTTAGAAGCACATCACAAAGGTTAGCCAGGGCAGGAAACTCCTGACTGCTGAGTAAGGAGGACAAGGACATTTCCACGGGACGATCCCTAGCACTTGCTCAAATCCTCAGATACATTAAGTCCTTCATAGAACAGTCATGACTTTTCTCCAGCCAACCTGCACAGCATGAAGCTACTTTGGCTTGCTCCCCTGCAAAAATCACAGAAGAGCGCTAGTAAGCCTCTAGTAAGCGGAGCTGGGGCACAGAAATCAAGGCACTTACTCGGTGTAATTGAAATTAAAGGGACAAAAAGGTTTTCTAGAGAAGCATCATGGGAAGCTGGATGCAAAGAGGCAGCAGGCTTCAGCTCGTAGCCTAGGCTGGAGAATGAAGTATCTGCCATTGAGCTATTTGGAAGATCTGGAAAGGGCAATTTCATTGGTGATAAATCCCTGGAAAGAAAAGCATGTAGAAAGCTTATATTAGCTGGGGAGACTGCATGGCATATACCATCTTCTGCTGTGTCCATTTTGTGTTCCCAACCCCTCATCACTTTTAGGTGTAAAGAAAGTACAAGGTTACACTCTCTGAGTTCTTGAGAAATTCGAAAACTGTCTCTATTTTATATGGAGGAAGCTGCTGTTTCAGCATTCATTAAGGCAGACTTTGATTTCTGTTACTAACGCAAAACCGTTTCAGGGCTTTCTGTAGCTCTAGTCAGTGAGATTAAAATAAGTTCTAGCTCAAAGACAATGCAGGAAGCTGGGAATCTCCAGTAAAATTTTGGCCTGTGTTATGGCAGACTGGATAAGCATATCGTAATGGTCACCTGCTCTGAAGATCTGTGGATGATTAATTTGGTTCACAAACTGTTGGGCTTCCACTGAATGCCTGGAAACTACTTTGTCACAGCCTGAAGAAAGCTGGGGAAAGTATTTTTTGAGTCACGGGTTATTATAGAAAGACCTGACTGTAAGGTTTTTGTTCCTTTAGCTCAAGATCACTTTGTTACTAAGCCATGGGATTTGTCTCCCCAAGTTTCTGACCCTAGTGTGCAATTACACAATTAACAGGTGCATAACTGCTGCTTAAGAGCCAACGCGCGGACCGATAGCTTGCCGTCACTAACCAGTTGTAGCTGAAAGGTTTTCCTAAACCTCCCTGCTGTAAAACAGTATTCCTCATCTCCAAAGTCAGACTGTATTATGCAGAGTTTGCTTACAAAGAGAATGTCTTGGTCCTGGGTGGTGGAGAGAGCTGATCGACCAGGTCCTGAAATTCATTCTTCTCTGAACAGCTGTCTTCCCAGCCCTCCTGCAGTCCCAGTGTTTGAACAGCACTTTCGCTTTCACTATATCCGTTGTGTACAGCAGTCTGAAAAATAAGGCACTTCTGGTTCATGCTATAGAACACCAGCAAAAATCAGACCTGTTCCACTGAAATAGTCTCATTTTTTAATAACACTACTTAAAGTAGAAATAAATATGAGTAATCTGGTTGCAAACTGCAACTGAGAAATTAATTGCAGAGCAGGAGGATTCCAGTTTCCCTTCAGAATAGAGTGGCATTAAAAAAGGCTGCCAGAGAAAGCTAGGAGATCAAGAATCCTGTCTGATTTTTGTCCTTCGTACCTTACTGACTAACATACCTGAGGCTCACTCACCTCTGCTAAGCCAAAATCAGGTGGTGGTTTCTGTACAACAGGAGAGTTGCTGAGACCTAAGAAAAGCCAAAATGCCACTGATCAATTACAGAAAACAAGGGTTTTCCATAGGTTCTTCCTTTGTTGTCAACAGCAGTTTGACTACAGTCTAACACCATTAAAGAAACTACATTCTTGAAAACTTATGACTGGCTGAAAGGGTCTACTTTCTCTTAGGACCAACATTAAAGTCAAAGTCCTCCTATCTTTATTACACACCACGAACCCTAGTAACAGGGGTAACACTGTACTGAATTGCACATACAAACCTAATGATTTTAACTCCTCCTCGAGCAGACAGATAGAGGTTGTGCTGCTGTCCTGGGAGACGGCGGTTATGTTTGCAAATTGGTCTGTAGGAGACTGGGATGTCGCCTCCAGTTCGGAGAAGTCAATCAGTGTATAGCTCTTCATGCGTCTTGGGGCTGTCCGGCATGCTTTGGAAATAGCGGAAAGAGTTAGAGAGAAACCTCCTGAAAGGAACAGTGTATTTATGGGTACAGGCTTGCCCGAAAGGACTCATAGGTGAAGAACTTCAGGAATATTTTCTATCAACCGTATGTAAAAGAAAATGATGGCTACATAATACTTTTCCTGTGTTATAGGATTTTTCTCCACATTTATTCTCCGAGAAGCACTTCCCTGCCAAACTCCACTCATACATGACATGCAGGAGCAGAGCTGCCGTGGAATGCTGCAGGATGCTCTTTACCTGGTGCATCAGCAGAGCTGGTGGCTGAACCTCCTCCTCCACCACCATTTTCATGGCTGGCTACAACCTGCCTGTACTGTCCGAGCGCCTGTGTGAGCTTGTCGTTGGCCTGCAGTATCTCAGCTGGAAAACGAGAAGAAACAAAATATTAATGTTCTAACACGTGGGTCAGTTCCACGGCACGCTCCAAACTGCTCATCAGAAAGGTACAGTGCATCTAAGGACCTGCCTGCAGCAAAGTGTGGGGCAATCTGCCTTAAGATCCTGGCTAGTTTTTCATTCCATGTTCTGAAGTGCAGCATTTTGCACATATATCTGCTGCTTTCAGGCCTCTCTCTCATTTATCAAGATCACTTTGAAATCTGATCCTGTCTCTAAAGTACTTACAGTTCCTGCCATCTCTTATGCACTTTGTTGTTCTCCGCAAGTTTTCTGAGTGTATGTGAGTCTATAATCCAGCACTCTTCAGCTGAAGAACCCTGGCACTCATGGGTATGAATGAAACGTTTGAGGCACAGCTGAGCTCTTACGGTTGCTGTTTAAGATGTCTGTTCAGCGAGGCACCACGTCGGTCAGGTTTTCAAGGCATACAGACAAGACTCTGAAATGCAATCCTCTGGGAAGGGCTAAATTTCACAACTGTGGAATTCAAAGATTCTGCTCATATGACCCGCTCGGTATATTACTTAAGAAATTAAAAAAATATTCTCCCTTCTGTGTTGATAGACAGGGAGAACTTCAAGCTCTGTAGAGAAAAGACCTCAAAAGCCTTCAGTTCCCTGAACATCAGAACTCCAAAAACTCTGAAGACCACCTCAGCTGGAAGAAACTGGATTCACTGTTTAATTTTGGGCTCCAGGTGAAAATTAATAGCTTCCTTGAAGAGAAGTGTGAGGAGACTGATGCCACTTCCCGTGGGCACGGTTTAAAGGTGAAAGTGGAAAGCTTTGCCAGCAGGGTAGCATGTGCCTAAGCATTCCTCCTCTCAGAGGAAGGGTACACCCCAGTTGTCAAAGGAAGGGTAGACAAACTTAACTGCAAAGAAATCCAAGGACAGTGTTGGCTCTTACCTAGAGCCTCATCATCATCAACTGTCTCACTGGCAAGGCGAAAGAGCAGCGGCCTGAGCTTCTCACAGCGTTGAAACAGAGTCTATGGAAGGAAATGTTTCACGTCATTGCTCAGGAGATCCCAGACACTCTCACACTTCCCTGTCCCCGTGACCACCTGTAATTGATGATACGTCTAGAACAGGAAGATGCGCTTTCTGCCCAGGTCCAGAGAAAGGGTATCAATGTTGCGTGTTGCTGCACTCTTAAAAATCCACAGTGGCCTGGAAGTACAGCCACTGGAACAGGGAGGCTTTGCTGGTATCTTCTCAGCAATCACATCCTCTCTGTGCATACAGGTGTAAGACAGATCAGTGTAAAATTACTCAAAAGTAATTACTTAAGTAATTACTTAAAAGTATCCAGGAGTGAATAGATCAATCACAGTACTTGGAGGGAAGTATTACAACCGTCAGTTGCAACTACCATCAGCCAATGCAAAGCTGCTTACGGCTCTCTCCTCAGTGTTTTAGGAAGTGAGGAGGCACGGAGGCAGCCACTTTTTCAGTCTGAAAGTAGGGTCTCTTCCATCTACAGCAGCAGCCCTCCCCAAAGGGATCTAACTTCAAACTCTGCCGTCACATATAGCCACAGGAGAAGTTCTTACCTACAAAAATTCAGTTGTCTAAAGTTTTTTTTTTTTAATTTGAGAGTCTGGTAGGCACCCTAGTGGAGTTTCAGGTATTTGGAGGCCATAAAGCTCTTCTGACAGCCCTATTAGTGACACCAAATGTTTCCTCAATTCACTGATACTTAGAAGCAGCAGCAGACCGGTGAACTCTGGGCAGAAAAAGGGGAATCACAGAAACCATAGCACAAGCTGAAGAACCCACAGCTTTGAGCTGCTCTGGTCAGATCTCATCACATCCACCTAACCATGCTCGGGCTCCAGGGGATTCCCGTGTGTTACGCCACTACTGGAGAAAGAACCGTTTCCCCATAAGACACCACAAGGAGAGCAGCTAACCCGGACAGAAACTCAAACCGGCACAGCAGGAGACGGTTCCATTCCAGCTTCCATTACACTGACGGGAGGGACCGTTATTCATCAAATATGTTGGAAACTATTTGCTGTGGTAATGTTCTTTCTCTGACAGAAGCTGAGTGCACCGTGCTGCCCTTTGAATCCTCTTGCCCTGGGCCCTCCCAGCCATAGCCAGTCAAAAGAACCTCTTATGCAGGAAAAAGAGCATTTACCTGTAGGGTCTCCTGGTCAGATTTGGACAATTCTTGTCTCTTGTAGTTTTCCAGTAATTCATCCATACGTTTAACATTCTCGGAAACCTCACTGATGGTATTCACTCTTCTGGACACCTTAGCTGACTTTTCTTGTTCCTTTGATGAAAAATGAAATAAAAGTAGATGATGATTTGGCTAATACAACCAGTGCACGTGCTTGGCCGGGTCACTCTGGATCACACTTGTTGGGGAGTTGCTTCCTACTAACATCTTATTGCAGGTAGAGGAGGCACAAAGCAGTGCGGGTAACGACTCACCCTGCAACAGCTCCAGTATCAGTGCTGCACCACACCTCCCTGTCAAGGGTGAAGGTGGAAACCTCCTGCCCTTCTCAGGGCACCCTGGCCAGGGTGCTGGTGCATAAGAATTCATTTCACCACAGGCACGAGTAAGACTTCAAAATTAGAGTTGGGAGGTGGTGGCTTCTGCTATACAGAAGGACACTCTCAAAACAGCTGCAGGGGTTTCATTAAACCAGACCAAATCTCCTATTCATGCAGAGAATTGGGGTGCCCTTTCAGATGGAAAAGGAAAAAAGACACACCAGATGTGCACACACACATTGCTTGTAGAAAAGAGGCAGTTCTGTACAGAAGTGGCTTTTTTCCACTTGGGAACTGAGTTTATTTTTGGAAACTTTCTATTGCTAATGCAGTACTACTGCAAGGATCCCACTGAAGTGGAAGTGTCGGGCCACACAGGCTCCTGGGTATAAATATTCCCTCTTCCTGGAAATGGCATATTTTAGGAAAACAAAACAAAACAATCCCGCACTGTCACTTCGGAATAACAAATACTGAAAATCGTCCCTCCTCTGGGGCAGCTTAAACAGTTCACCTGAGACTGATGCCGCAGCAAGGTTCCCATTACCACCTCTTGGTGTTCCCTTTCATACCAAGAAGGTGGCGGGCGCTATGGAGGTCAGGTATAGGGGGCCCACTGTCAAAAACTGAATTGCCAAGTCCCCTCCTACTGCAAACACAGCTTCTGACCCAAGGAGCTCCCTACCTCTTTAATCATGCTCTTGATCAGACGGTTGGCAGCCTGCAGGTCTTCAGAGTGGTTGCTCTTTAAAAGCCTTGCTAAGAGCTGTTGAGGGGAGAGCGTTGGACAGCAGTGAGCAGCAGTCTCTAGGCACTATACTACAGACACACATCACATAAAAGCAGATACTGAGAGACACCCAGTGTCGTAATAGTTTCTATAATCCTGGAGATATGTGAACTCATGTCACATAATCTAATCCAGATTATATTGCTGCCTCTTACAGCTGCCTGCATACGCTGTTTGGCTGTTTGGGAATAGGAACTCTCTGGCTCTGCAGAACTTCTGTAAGACCTGGAGAAACCCTCCCTCAGGAAAGTTTAATAGAAACTGATGGGTTTTTACTAAGCACTTTTTACTAAGCAAAAATTTCTGACAAAGCATCAAAGAATTCTCTAGCTGTTGTACAGCAAGAAGTATTAGCATTATTCTGAAGATATTCTGTCTGAAACAGCAAAAGCTCCCAAAATATGACTGAGCGTGTTTTCTCATCAATACAAATCAGAGGGGAGGGTAGGCATGAAAACCTAAGGTTTACCTTGGATTTCTCTTCATCTGTGTCAAAAATAGAATTCTGAGGTCTCGGAGAAGGGGGAGGTAAAATTTTGTCTTCTGGCAATTTGGGGTCTTCTTTTACAATCCCTGGAATGGGTAACAATATTTGTTCAGTGATGCCTGAGCTGTTAAAACACCAATGCTCAACAGTGCATTGGATTTTGCACCTATTTCCTTCACCCCTCCTCAGAACTTTACAGAATGAGATGAAGAAGCAAGGAGTTGCCTTAGCACACACCCAGACGAAAGACTTCCCCTTATCCCTTGAATTAAGCAACAGGCCAAATGAGATTTTCAGGGCAGAAAATAAAATTCAGATGTGCTGAGCTCCCTCTGGGTGAATTGCTAAAATTCTCCCATAGCAAGAGCACTGGGAGCACACCAGTACCGACCCCCGAGCACGCAGGACTGCCACAATCAGTACTGCCCTGAAACGCAGGGCACCAAACACACACAGCCCAGTACCAAAGGAGCCCTTAACGTCAGCAGCGATTCTGCGGACGTCTCCCCTCCTGCCTCTCCAGCCGGCGCTTGCAGCAGCAGCAGCAGCCGCTGACTGCACAGGCGTTGGATGGGCAGCGGTCCCCAAGAGCTGCCTGGCAGGAGGGCGCCCAGCACCCCTGCTCAGCACCCCAGCCTGCAGCAGCAGCTGCACAAAGGAAAGGCAGTGATGGCGAGGAACCTTTCCACAGCAGGACTCGGGGGAAGGCTTGCAAAGCCGTTTGACGCTCAAAGATGCACAAAGCAAACCTGGTGGGAAGCATTTAAAAATAAATTCCCTAATTCCCCTGAACTTCCACGGAAAGTGTTATGGCATTTTCTTAGTTAAGCTATGAAACTTATTACCTGGGATATCAAGACGGGATTGGACAAATTTCTGGATGACAATACCATTAAGGACTATTAAATATGATTGAATGGATGAAAAATCCAGCTCAGGATCTCTCTGAAGCCATCCCTCATAATCCTGGGAGAGTATTCCAGGGCAAAGATCACTCTGAGTTTGTCCTGTACCTCCTCCCTGCACAACAGTGGTGAGCGTTGTGTGAACAGAGGCCACAGGGCTAGCCTGATCTTTGACTCAATAAGGCTGTTATTTGGTAAATCTCTTTAAACAGTTACATGCATCCTTACGTACACAAACAGCCTTGTAAGTGTGGCCTTTGTCCTTTTTTCCCTTACACACAACATTTTACGAAAAAAGCTGAGTCACAAATTAAAGAGGACAGATATCTGTGGTCTGAAACCATGTGACTTGGAAGGCTAAAAAGGAAACTGAAATAACAGAACTAAACCTTGTTTCTTCAGCATCTGATAAGCATCCCGGATTTTAACTTCCTGAGGAAACCAGACTGTCCAACTGAACATTACTTCTGTGACTCTTGACTTGACTTTTTCTGAAGACCACTGACCATAGTACTGAAAACAAAACAAAACAAAAAAGTAAAGTAAGGCAAAAAAGACTGAAACCAAAGAATTAGTGCCAGATATGGCATATGGGTCTAGCCCCGAGTCATCTGTGTGCAGAGACCAAGTAGCAGATGGATTCCTAACACTTTATCCACAGTGTTGTCAACTGTGTATCTTGTGGTACAGGAAATAGCGTGTATAGCTGTGGCTGTAAATACAAGGAATGCTATTAAGCATATGATAATTACATAAATATTATATGACAATCAAAATTAAACCATTTCAAAACTTCTCTGATCAGTTATTGACTCCAAAACCAAAAGTAGGTTGTTTTATTTCAGTGAGAACAGTTCTGTGCTTGACTTTAAATACTTCCCTTAACTGCCTGCAATGCAAATACCGCCACTGGCCTCAGCCAGACCCAGACAAATGAAAACTGAACAAAATGAGAAATGAAAGTTACTGTCTTTTTTCAGCATCTGGATGTTTTCTCTGATTTCTCTCATTATTGCCTACGAGCACTCACTTTAATGTATTATAAAAACATCAGGAAGAGTCATAAAAGCCACACACAAACCTCCAAAACACTAGGCATTTTAAACTTATAAAACGATACCTATTTTGTCAAAACAGCAAACAAAACTCTCTATAGTGATAACATTCTTTAAACTTTGTTGTTTCACTGAAATACCCGTACCAAACCTGGGACTGAGAGAAGAGGTTTTGCTGTTCAGTTAAACATTTCTCTGAAATCAGCTTTTTGCAGCTCTGCCATTGCGATGATGGAAAATGAAACCTGTACAAGCGGTAAGTGTGTGCAGGACCCACTAAAAAGGAGAATCAATTACTGAGTTGCTGAGAGGGGTATTTAAAGTCCCAGGCCTGCTATGTGAGGCAGAGAGGAGCAAGGCATAAAGATCACGCAGTCTCTGATAAAACAGGTCTCCATTTTTCATCGTGAGAGGCGCTGCCAGGGGACCCAGTGCATCCACTCTGAACTCACAGCTCACTTAGCTCCTCAAGCTAAGCTTCTCATTTCTGACGGCTGCTTCTCTTCTCAGGAGGCAGCGATTGCACTCAGAAGCAAAGTGCTCCACAGCAGGGAGCAGGATTGAATATATTGAATGAATATATTGCGAGCCAGGGAAGCAGAGCAGCAGGAAGGGACTTTGCAGCTTCCATGTTAGCTACAGCTGATCCCTTCCAGCCTCCCCCTGACTCAGGGCTGTCGCTGCCCGGGGGCTGGGAGTCCTCTACCCGGCTTTCAGGACACCCTCAGCAGGACCCCAAAGGGGCTGCATGAACGCCCAACTGTCAGGCGATGGTGGGGCGAGTGCTGCACCAGTGCTGCTGAAGTCCAGTCCCCCCTGCCACTACCTAAGCTGATCCTGCCCCATGAACAGGACCCAAACCCAGGCTAATCTTCACCAGGAGAAAGCAAGGAGAGCAGCCGGAGCACAAGAGTTTGAGGACAGAGCATAAGAAAACACGGGAGAGGCTCTGGGCAGCTCCTGGCATCTCTGTCCTCTGCCACTTCCCCAACCAGAGTTCTGTAAATCACTGAGAGGCAAAAGGGCCACAGGCTGAGGGGTCACAGGAACAACGTCAAGCTCCTCCAGAGTCTCTGACTGTCCCAGCAGAGTTGGGAGAAGCCACAAGGAAAAAGCTTTTCACAAAAAGAGCCCCTGGCTTACATCTTTTACAGGGGGATTCACATCTAGTCCTTGTGCTTTCATATATGACAATCATTCTGCTCCACTTCTATGTGAGATTAATTCTAAGTATTCATATCCAGCATGAAATAAACAGTATGTCCTACCTGCTATGTCCAGCATAACCACGACCACCTACCTTTGGGGAAAGCACTTTAATCAGCTCATTCAGAAACCTGAATTTTGCTATTTCATTGTGAAATCTTTCACCGCAGTTATTCACACAGGTCTCTAGCACCTGCAGAAAACAAAACAGTACCAAACGGAAACTGTACACACAGGTCTTGGGGAATTCTTAAAGTAACTTTGCCATTATAATACTAAATCTAAGAACTTTCTGGCACTGCATTCACAAATACAAGATACTGAGGAAGTTGTGCAGCAAGAACGTGTATTTTTCCTTCATCCAACCTTCTTAAGCAGCATGTTTAAGACCATCTGCTCTGTTCTACCCATCACTAATAACTTTTGGGCCACTGACCCTGTGGTGGGACCACAGGCCAAACAGCAAGAGCTGCAGACCACTGAAACACCTCAGCGGAATGACATGGGAAGGAACAGCAGCAGTTACTCCCTCCATTATACCCTGGTTTCTGTATTCCTTATGCAATGGAAAGTTAAAAGGGAGAGATACCTGAGAGAAAAAGAAGAGGCAGCTACACTGTCTCTACCCCCCAGACTCTGTTTCCAAGTTACTGCTGCCTCTCTCTCTTTGCATGTGGATGAACGCACTTACTGTGAGAGCATGGAGAGCTTCCATCTCCTGAGGTGACTGTATTTTATGTGCGAGCAGCCTCGGTGCAAGCGATGGGCTGGGGAGTAGCAGAAGCAAGTCAGACAACACACCAGTTCCCAAGAAAAACAAATGCTGCTGATTTTGCCCCGCAGAGAAGAGCAACTGCCGGATTCACAACCTCCTACGTCAGACACCCTTCCTCTGCCAGAGCGCTGGCCTGGGGTACGCACACACGCGCAAGGGGCGAGAGGTGGACTGAAGCAGCTTGTGCGATCCCACTGCTGCCCCCTCGGAGGGAGCCAGCTGGGAGAGGGGGATAGCGCTGGCTCTCTGCAGTCACAGGAGCTTTGATTCACAGCCCGACCCGGCCTGCTGACTGCTGCTGTGCGCACACGCTGCGGGGGGGACGGGTGCCAGACTGCGGGCTCTGAACGCACAGGCATCTGCTCTAAAGAAAGGGATGGTCACCAAGCTTTGACAGGTCATTTGCTTAATTAGTTCCTGCTCCTTCCCAGAGCCAAGACTGTCAGCTGGAAGGCGGGGAAGCCCTAGCAGAGATCTCCCACCTCTCTGAAAGGAAAAGCCGAGGCTGAGCTCACTCGGGGCTTCCCTGCAGAACCCCACAGCAGGTATTCCCGGCCAGTCTCCCAGGAGGCCGGTGAGGGCACAGTGGCAGCACCTGCTGCCTCGTGGGTTGCAGCAATGGGTGTCAGAGCCCGTTCCTAGACACCAACCTCCACCACGCTGGCAAACACCTCTCTGCAGCTTATTTACCCGTTCTTGTACAGGCACTCTCGGGAGCAGCAGAGCCGAGCGAGCGCTCCCACTGCCTCTCCAGGCTCCCCACGCTGTGGCTGACAGGTCCCATTCCCCCCGCAGCCATGAGAGAAGCTCAGAGCCAGACGCACAGCCCAGAGTGAACACAAAGAGCCGTCTGTCTGCCTTACCCTTCTATGTCGGCGTTCACCTGGTCACAGAACCGCTGGATGCATTCCCAGTTTTCCTCAGGGATACTTGGGTCAGTGGCTTTATCTTACACAGGGGGGAAAAAAAAAAAAGAAAGAAAAAACAGCCTCAGTGTGAGGCTTGCAAGCGAGCGGCACAAGGCAGGAAGCGGCTCAGACCTCGCACTGCTACCAGCTGCTTTAGGGCTTTTGTAAAAGAGGCAGAAATGGAAGACACAGGACGAGCAGGAACCAGCTGTTACTAAAGTCTGCCTAAAAATAGAGTCCTGAGTACATACTCCTGAAGAGTCAAAGTCAGGCACAAACTGAGGTGTTGAAAGCAGCAACAGCGCGATGTTGCTTTTAGCACAGAGCACGAGAAACTGTTAAAAATCATTTACAGGCAGCTCTCCCAGGACCAGACTGCAAACCTTGCTGTGCTGGAACCACAGGCGCAGTTTACCCTTTTGCATCCAGCGTGCCCATCCCAAAGCTCGGTCTGCACGGCTGGATGAGGAAAACAGTCTTTTTTGGCTTTATCCACTCCCCAGTCCAGCGCTCAAACAGCTTTGGCAGGACTGGGGCCGAGGATGGACAGGAGAGATGGGGAGCAGGAGAGATGCAGCAGGTTAAGACAGCACCCATCAACATCACCCTGAAGGGGCTCCGTGGAGGAGACGGACCCTTCTCCACGGAGCTGAAG
>NW_008824409.1:178971-187205 GCF_000699105.1 Pygoscelis adeliae | reverse complement strand
ACCCGCCGTCGCTCCTTGCGCGCCGCTGCTCACCCCCGTGGGAAGCCCACACGAGTTTTCGTGGCGTGGAAGCGTACGCTGCGGGCATGGGCTGGCTCGGTAAAACATTCACCCCCACCCCCCCGGCTGCTCCTCCCCTCGCTGGCGTGCAGAGCGAGCACGCATTGGCGAGAACGGAATCAAAAGACACCACATTAGTTTAATAATTAAAGGACATCACCCAAAAGAGGAAAAAACATCCCAATCTCCTGGTCAGGGATATTTTTAGCAGAACCACACGCGTGACACAGTTATAGAGGGAGGAGAGTCCCCCTCTCCGAGCAGCTCGGCCTGGCAGGGCACCGGGCAGATAAGAGGGCAGCAGCTATAATATACACATATTTTTTATATATATATATATATGTGAAAATACCCTCCTCATGGTATTTCTTGGGGACCTGTGTAGTTGTAGCTGTAGGTACCCTGATTGCGAGGCCCTCTCCAAAAAGAGACCCGATTGCTTGGACACAAGCTGTGCTGGTATCAGAAATAGCATTACACTCTGTCCACATGGTCTGAATTTAAATGCTGATACAAGTCTCTTTCTCCCAACCTGGAAACCAGGCTATTTGCACGAGATGAAAGCAGAAGGACAGACCTAAATCTGTATTCGGTTCCTCTCCCAGACAAACTGCCTTATGCTTGGTGCAGATACATACAGACCTGGAAACATCATGGTGACACCTGCCTGGTCTAAAGCCCAGCTCATCTGATCAAGGCTAATCACGCCGAGATCAAAAAATACAGGTCTAGGACAATGACACGTGCTGCCTACACCATCTGAGTCCACGGGCTGGCTGTCGGCGTCGTTTCTGTCTCGTATTAGCTAGATAGTGCTTTGCGTATTCTTCCACACACTTCTTTGGGTCCCAAAGTCACCATCATCTCAGCAACACTCGGTCCATGCTGAAAACACATAAGAAGTCATTGTACAAATGGAAACTTACACTTTTCAGATGTGTTTATGCATCATCATGGCGGAAATGATAGACTGATTAGCTATCAGATTGCTGTTAGACCAAGGGTAGGGGTTTTATTAGCAATCTCAAAACAAGGGTTGGGTTTTTTTTTCCTCCTGAAGTAAAATGCTAAGAATGATCAAACTGACCCAGAAGGATTGATGCCAGAGCCTAAGCCAGGGTAAGGCTTTGAAGAACTTTTGTAAAACTTGTTTTTGAACTTTGTAAAAGCAGATTGCATGTAAAATTCCAGTTTTGCCCAAAACCTACAACCTTGCCAATGCTCCCTACAGCTGGTCCAGAGGTTTTTCTAACTTCAGATTTGTGACCAGCATATTCATGCTTTGACAACTTCTGCCTTTCTGAAGCTTTCACAACAGCCTTTTCTTCCAGAATTGCTGTATATCGGTACACTCGGTCATAACAGAAAGTGATGTCAATTCTTGCAAGACGTCCAAATACCAGTATCTTGCTATCAGAGAGATGGTAGCTGTTAAAAAAAAAAAAAAAAAAAAAAGAAGGTCCCAGTCTTGGAATTTTTATTTTTTACCTGCTGCCCACTGAGAGCCAAGCGAAGGAGCTTCATCACGCTGCTGTACTTAGTCTCTTTGGTTTGTTTCTGGAGGCTTCTCAGATCTTTGTTCAACTCCTCCACAGTCAAAACAGCTGCCTGCCTTGTCATGAGCCTTTAGGAAAGAAGATGTCCTTAAAATCTGGGGACGTACAAAACACAGGATTCTTACCCAGAAATGACTAACGACTTTGATGACTGACAGCTACCTCAGACTGCTAGCCACCTCGGACTGGTTTTGCAAAATCTTATGGCAACAGCAGCAGCTCCAGGTAAACTTTCTTGCCTTTCACTCCTGCTCTGTGCCAGGGCACTCCCGCTGCTCACTGCTGCCTTGGTCGTGTACACGGGTACCCTCCTAGGCAGGCAGGTGGGACTGCTTTACCTCGATACTGCTGCTAAGACTCTGCTTTGTGAAACCATACCTTTATTTCAACAGCACCAGAAGCAGAGTTTGTTCAGAAAAGCAAGCATCAAGCTTAAATCACAAAATTATGCCAAGGACCTGGAAAACCACAGCAAAAGCAGTAATTCCGATTTCCTTTTTAACAATATGATTTTTAGAGATGCAGGAACCATCGCTGCTACTACTCGGCTGTAGGTAGCAGTACTGTTATCCCTCCCGGATAGCAAGTGTTCTGACGTTTGAATTACTGTGACAAATGACTGAGGGCAACCAGCTTTACAGATAGCTGGAAATAATAGCTCAATTTGCAGATACTGCCACCTTAATTACTCCCAAAACTGTTTTTCAGGGCTCATTTTAGTCCAGAGGCGAGATCTGAACTGGGAAGGTGACGGACATACCACACCGCCTAGCTGCAAGGCGTGGCGTAGCAGAGGGGCATGGGGCAGCAGTGAAACTCGTTGGCAAAACCCCACAAAACCCACTGGCGTAGAAGGAAGGCCCTAGACTGGGCAGACTGGCTGCAATCCCGGCGATGTTCCTGAGCAGACAGAACTGCAGACTGCTAGCTGGAGACAAAGGAATGGAAGCAGGAAAAGCTCCCCAGGGACGAGCGCTTCAGAAGTGACGGCGATTCCGGCTGGACACGAACCGGGCTCATTCCAGAGACCCAGAAGTCCCATTACATAATCTGAACACACGTGGACCAGAACCACCTCGCACTTATCCAGTTTGATGCTACAGCAGACAAAAGCACAGGAGATCAGGTGGCATGGGAAACCCCTGCTAACACTGCTGCTTCATTAGCGCCTGCTGGCACACAAACTCCGCCGTGCTTGGTGCTTTACTAAATCCAGACATGACAATTCTTGCTTGAGAGCACTGATGTGAGCTTTCCCACTGGCAAGCTGCTTTTCAATTAAAAACACAGAATTTCTCACTAGTTATCGACTACAGCACATTCCAAAGTAAAGCAAATTAAATAAGAGCATGTCCAACATCAATACAGCAGCCAAGAGCGATGCTCTGGGGCGGGCAGGTGGGTGTGTACAGAGCTGGGAAGAGACACTTACCCTAAGACTAGTTTTCCTATTTCATCTACTTCTCCAGAAATAGTTTGTAGCTGCTCTCGGGATACCGAGGGCCTAACCCATAAGTAAGAATAATCAGAGGACACCAGGTTCTTCAGGAGGCTTATGTGACCCTGCAGAAAAAAAGGAAAGCTGTCAAGGCTGAGGGTTAAGCCGGGGGGGAGCAAACACATCCTGTCTGGACTTGGCAAACGGGGTCCAAACACACCACTGCCTCGTACTCCGTACTGCTCAGAGGAAACGCGAATCGCTGACATTTAGGCAGCTGAGGTTTTCACACCCATAACCACCTGGTGTGAGCAGGGACACAGGTGGAGCCCAAAGGGCCGCGGCTGTACCCGTGCTGCAGAGCCGCGCGCGGGCTGACTCAGAGTTAGCCCAGGGAAGTGGCTCGCCACGTTCATCTGCCGCCTTTCAAGAGACAGTGGGGGGAAGTCACGAGTCACCGTCCCGCTGCCACAGTGCAGCCTTCATGCTGGAACAGTCGGATCTCTTCCTGCCCTTATAAAGAAGGCTTTATTCTTCACGGGGAAGTCCCCAGATACCACAGTAGCATCCCAGGGGCAGACTGGGAAACAGCTGGGCTCATCCTCCTTCCTGGCATCGGGAAGAGCCACAATATCTTCTGTCCCCTTCACAGCCAGCACTCTGCCACTCAACCAAGACCAGGGCTCCCAATGCACAAACCCCACTAGTTTAACCACCGAGAGCTTCATCCACCTCTGCAAAGAGGTTGCTTTGACTTTGCTAGCAAAGCATGAAGCAGCGGCAAAGCAGAAGCACCTTACGCTGCCCAGTCAGCAAAAGCTAGAGGTGAGCAGTCTCCTGGCACAAGGGGCCCTGGGTGCTGGACCTTCTCACCACAAGCCAGCTGCACCCTGGGCTACAGGAGGAGAAGCGCAGCTCGGAGGTTTTCAACACTTATCTAGACAAAGCCACAGCTGACCTGATCCAGCACTACTGACAGCCCTGCTCTGAGCGTGAATCAGAGAGGCCTTCCAAGAAAATCCTACAATTCCATGATTTGCTTCCACGGCAGGGACACGTCCTCCCTCTGCCGAGGGAGCTCTCTGCCCGAGAGCTTACGACTCTGCAAAGACCACCAAGATACTCAGCATGCCCATTCCTACAGGTCAGCTAACTATATCATCAGATTTTGGCAGTCAGCATGCACGCGATCACTTGAGCTGGCAGTGGCAGCCACTTGCAGGCTGTGGCGCTTCAGAGCTCAGATGAAAGCAGTGCCCAGGACTCAGCTGAGTCTTCATCCAGGAATCCCACAAAACCTCAGCTCCCCAAAATGGTGACACAATGCTATCACTGCTCATACTTTTCTCAGCAGGAGGACTCGCTCCACATACTCCTTTTCTAGAACCTCTTGATCCACTTGTTGATCCCCATAGACGTGCTCCACCAACAACTGCAACTCTCTAATTAGCTTCTGTCGCAGCCCTTCATTCTCAATATGACGGGCGAGGTGAATCCTGTAACAAAGAAGAAAACTGCTTTTGGACTGCTTTGGGTTAGATTGGATCTAATCATCCCAGCCTCAAAACATTTACCAATTAAAACTGTTAGAAAAGCAACATTAAACCCCAGACAGACATTCTACAACAAAGCCTTTAAGTGCTAATGCACCACAGTGAACAAAAGATGTGGTAACTCTCAGCAGCACAACGTCCCCATAGCACACGAGTGAGTGTACTTGCAGAAGTACCCTCTGGAAGCGTTGCCTCTTTTTAGACGTTATTTTGAATCTAAACTTAAGACCTTGCATCCTCCTAGCTACACACCATCTGCCCAGGTTTTTACAGCGTGCCCGACACCAGCGTCCAAGCACAGGACGGGAGAGGAGACAGGAATGGTGTAAGCAGAAACTTATACTTGGCTGTAGCGCAGCAAAAAAGCCGCTGTGCTTGGGACCATGCTTGATCCAATAAACAAAATCGCCAGACAAAGCCAAGCGCTAGGAATAAATTCTCACTGATGTACAGACTACTACGTTTTGAAGTTACCACTGATATTTATACCTGTTGAATTCTGGGAGTTTTTCAAGATCCAGGAGGGCAGAATGGGTTGTAATTCTGCCTATTTCAAACTGTGAGATCAGCTCCTCCAAAGTCCTCCCCATCTGTTTCTCTGCAAAAATAACCCAACAAGGGCATAATACACATCCACTCTCCTGCAGAGAACTAGTGTCGCTGCATTTCACTGCAAGCCTCGGGCGCAGGGCCGGGACAGCAGCAACCCAAGGAAGAAGGGACACAGAAGAGCCACTTTTTGCAGTGCTAACAGGGACGCACCCCAGCAAGCAGGAGGGAACTTGTAGCAGGCAGGCACAGGGAGCTGCCCTCTCCCTAAGAGCAGGCTCTGCTAACTACTGGTGAGGAACTGGAAAGGGGGACATTCTGCTTGGCTCTTCAGTGGAACACCCCTTGCATCAGTCAGCCAAAAACAAGTAACACTCGGCCAGGAGGCTCCACTGCCCAGGAAGGGTTTCATTCCCAAGCAGAGTTCCCAAAACACAAGTTAATTTGTGATCCCCACACAGCAAGAGCAACAAAAGGAGTCACTGACTCAACTTCTCATGGTCTTTCAGGTTAAACGAGAAGTGTGACAGATGTAATACACAACACTGCAATTATTAACCATAGAATACAAGTTTTCCCAAGAGTTCACAGACAGTTTCTTCACCTTGAGATGAATGTGTTCCTAAGTGGGAACCCATTAAGCATCAGACTCAATTTAAATGGCTGCACAGAGGCAGAAAGATTCCCACCACCCCAGCACACCACCCAGGCTTTCACAGGAGCTCTGCAGAAGCCCTGGTGGCATTTCAGTAACAGACTGGTCGCCGGATGCCTATTTCCTGATCCCTTCAAACACTGCCAAAGTTCTCAGCTATTAACATAAACCTAACCCGTTCCCCACAGTCAGCATCAAGAAGTGTCCTAGCAAGTACCGAGCCTGTTGTTGTTACCTGCGAATCCAGAGCCACAGTTGGTTATGATGTCCAGCAGAGCCTCTGGCAAGTAGCCATCCCGAGCAAAACGCTCCAGAAAGATGTCCCCCTGCCTTTTCGACAGCTTGCCACCGTCTTTGTTCAGAAGCAGCGGGAGGTGACCAAACTGAGGGGGATCCCAGCCAAAGGCTTTGTAGAGAAGGAGGTGCTTGGACGTTGAAGTAAGCCACTCAGTTCCCCGCAGAACGTGGCTGATGCCCATGTAATGGTCATCCACCACGTTTGCCAGGTGGTAAGTGGGGAAGCCGTCCCCCTTGAGAATCACTGGGTCGCCTTCCACGTCAGCCACTTCATGCTTGCTCCAGCCATAGACCAGGTCCCGAAAGGGTTCAACCCCCTTCTCCAGCCGGAAGCGGACTACCCAGTCAAGGCCCTGTGACAGCTTCTCAGACACTTCTGTGGGCGTCAGGTGCCGACACCGGTTGTCATACCTTTGAGAAAGGAGAACGAAGGTCTCAGGTCAGTACAGGCCAACCCCATCAGCCATTTTTACATTCCCAAAACTCTAAATTGATCCCTGAATTTTAGCTGTAACCTATGTAACACCTAGGATTTTAGCTGTAACCTATGGACATGTAACACCACATGTCCAGTCAAACTACCTCACCTCTGGAGGTCACTCCCCTAAGCCTGGAGGTCACCCCCTAAGGGTTACACTGGCTTCTCTCTCCCCGGGAAATCCTATTGCCGCGCACGTTGTCGAAAGTTTTTGCAAGCGCGCAGCACAGAGAACCACCCGGGGGACAAGGAACCCCTACCGCGGGGTCTGCTGGCTCCGCAAAGCCTCCTTCTTCAGCAATTGCAGGCGCTGAGGGGTACAAAAGCAGCGGTACGCCGCGCCTCTCTCCAAAAGCACGTGGGTGGCTCTCCTGTAAAGGTCAAGTCTGTGTGACTGCTGGTAGGGTCCAAAGGAACCACCGCGGCGAGGACTCTCATCAGGGGGAATACCTGAAACATCAGTATGACAGGACTTAGAAAGCCCGTAAAAAGGCAGAGTGGAACCCACCATCGGAGCACACTGAACGAAGACGAAACAGCAAGGTTCTGGAGAGCGTCCAAAGATGGTGTCTGCTCCAGGGCAGCCCGCTAACGGCATCTGTCTAGCACAGGTGTCAGATTCCCCTGGACTCAGAAGATAAACAGCAGCCAGCACCTTCGGAATTTAGAGTATCGCGTGTGAAGCAACGAGCAGAAAAAACCACCAGAACCGAGTGAACAGTTGAGCGGCTCCGATACGCTACTTAGAGCAAAACGCAGTCAGGTGTACGCGTACAAAGTAGCATCCACCCTCTTCATAGGAAAGAACACTCATACCACAAAAATACAGTTGAGACCTTGGCCAATTATTTTACCTACCCCGAAGTTATTAATCAACAGCAAAGTCCTAGTCCCTTGTCGTTTACCTACCCATTAATGGCAACATCTGTGGGATCCGGCTCTAACTTTATCACAATTCTGTATTCTAAAATCACCCTCACTTCCAGTTCTTAAGCTCAAAAAGCAGCAGAGGATTCAAAATGAAAACTGACACCTCCAGATCCCCTTTAGCAAATACTCTGTAAATAAATACATAAACAATTCATCAGTTTACAGCGAGGTCTGTGAGCTCCAACTTCTGACCTTTCCGTCGTGTCTCTCGTGCACAACGGCACATGGGGCCACTTCCACAGATTTGGACCTTTCTGCGTGTCAGACAACACAGCCGAAAGAAACCAAGCCTAACCAGCTATTTCTGCTGTAAAACGTACTTCCAGCAGGACCTTCCTGATGCCTAGCTGTAGGAATGACTACGCGTCAACTAATTCACCGCCTGAAACGCTGCATCGCTTGCTATCATGGAAAACACTCTCAATCTGGGTGCTGTTAATCTCCAAAAAGAGGAGAATCTTTCAGTAAGTAAAAAATGAAAGGTGTCTGTAAATACCTGCCCAATCCAGCATATCTTCTATTCCTTCTGCAGCTCCAGGCACCACTCGATTTTGATCCGTATCCTCCACCCTCAAAATAAAGGTCCCTTGGTGGTTTTTGGCAAAAATATAATTGTACAGAGCAGTCCGAAGGCCACCCAAATGCAGAAAACCTGTTACCACGGGGAGACCAGGGGAGACCCGTCATAACCGAGGGATTCTTAAAACGGGAGCCGGCG
>NW_008824409.1:165749-177281 GCF_000699105.1 Pygoscelis adeliae | reverse complement strand
TTATCTGGAACAAGAACAAGTACGACGTGAAGTTTTGCCTGGACAGCACGGGGGCAAAGCTGAAGCAGAAGATCCACTCGCTCACAGGTCTGTCGGGGCTGCCGCCGCCTCTCCCGCCTCAGCCCGCGCCTCCCCGCGCCGCTGCCCGGCGGTCTCCTAATCGTTATTCTTGCCTCTTAGGCCTTCCACCTGCTATGCAGAAAGTTATGTTCAAGGGACTTCTACCAGAGGAGAAAACGTTGCGGGAGATCAAAGTAACAAACGGAGCAAAAATAATGGTGGTTGGCTCTACTATCAATGATGTCTTAGCAGTAAATACACCCAAAGAAGCTGCTCAACAGGAGGTCAAAGCTGAAGAAAATAAAAAGGAGCCGCTTTGCAGACAAAAGGTTATCGATGTCTCAATAATTCCTGGCGTGGGGGAGCTGTAGGATTTACGCGGTTCTCTTGTAACGCTCTGCAGTCACTTTCGGGTCCTGCTCCTCCTCAAGGCAGGCTGGGGTTTCTTTTCTCACAGCTAAGCGGTAGAAGAAGGGCTCTGTGCGGAGGAGTTCTGGCAGCAGAAAAACATTTAGCCTAGTGGAGGCTGGGGCTTTGCAAGACACTGCTTGTGCTGGTGCTAGGTACAGCCTAGCATTTCAGACAAGAAATGGTAAACAACAGAAATATTTCATGGTTGTTAGCTCAAATGCAGTCTAAATTAATTATATCCAAAAAACCTAACTAATTTTCGTTGGCATAAAAGAAGTTGATCTCCAAAAACTGTCTTTAAAATGAACACCGAGAGAGCAGTTCCTTCAGCTGTCCCAGCACTGAAGGGAACATGGATGTTCCTCCTCTCGCATCTTGAAGTGCTGCCTCCGAATAGGGAGTGAGGTACGGTGCAGTGAGGCCTGGATTGGTGGCGGTGCTGCAGTGTTGTGGGGCTGGTAAAGGATTTTCAGCTCAAGGTATTACCGGCCCCATACCTTCCTCAAAATTTGGTTAAAAATTAAATAGTGCATCATTGAACTGCAACCTTTATGAAACATGCTTTTGTTTTTCTATAATTTATCATAGTTCACGTTCACTGTAAGTTCCATCATTGCTTAAAGGTACTCAGCAACTTACAAGCTGTGAGCATGGTTTTCTTAGTTACTGCTGCTCTTATCTGTTCTGGTTTGCTGCTGTGCTGTGGTATGTTGCACTGTCAAATGTGGAGGGTTTTCTGCCATTCACTGGATATAACACTTGACTGTTAAAACTGTCTTGCCAAATGCCAACTATGTGATTCAGCATGTACGATATTAAAGCGGGACTCAGGATTCTTTAATTTTTTATAGATACATACCTATGTATATTCTAGAAGGGATGTTACCCTTGCATTATATTGGGGTTTTATTAATTTATATGATTTCTTTAGACTGTCATGGAAAGTGCTCGGTTAACTTTGGAAATTAACCATTTCCTGCGTGATAAATGACTGTGAATAGTCCTTAACTGTCTCTTCGTGCTACTGGGATATGGTCAAGGGTGCAGCTGGAAGTAAATTGGAGAACTCTGTTGCGTTTCTGTAAATTCTAATTTCAGTTTTTATGTTGTAGCAACACAGAAAAGTATTGGATAAAGGAAAACCTGATGATGTGATGCCTTCTGTTAAAGGTGTTCAGGTAAGTAGATAAGTACTTGAGAAATTGTCATAGTCAGGAGAGAGAGGCATTTTTTGTGTTTTGAGACCTTTCTTTGCTGGTTCAATTGTTCCTTGCTATCGTAGTAGAAAACTGGAAAGATGGCTTGTCCTTATGCTTAAAATGTTAAGAGGATATAGACTTTCCTCTTAAAGTCCTTCACCTAACTATGTTGTCTCCTTGTAGGAGCGCCTGCCAACAGTGCCGTTATCTGGCATGTACAACAAGTCAGGAGGGAAAGTAAGATTGACCTTTAAACTTGAGCAAGACCAGCTATGGATTGGTACAAAAGGTGAGCAACTCTGAAACTCTGAGGTGAATAATTGGTAATTGGGCTATAAGTGAATTGTGTGACCTAGCAACGGCTTCTGGTGTGACTAAATTGTGTTTAGGGAATAATGTTGGTATTGCAGTACTTCAAAACTAAATTTTTCTTCCTCTTCTCAAATGCCATTCGCCCAGATCATTGAATATTACTTGATGTTTTATTTCTGTTCTTGAAAAACTTGAGATCGGTTGTGCTGGTAGACTAATGTTCCAATCTGCTATTCATAGCTCCAAATGTAAATTACAATATTTGGCATTTCTGGCATATCTCAAAAGCACTTTATAAACACTGGTTTGATGCCAGCATCACATCGAGGCTCAGTGACTTGGCTAAGACTCGAAAGGGAATCTTAGGACCGGCATTAAAACTAGGAGTGCTGGCATCTCTGTCATTATCTGTCCTTTCAACCAAAATTAGTTGGGTGTCTTGTTTCAGTGATGTACAACTGCAGAAACTATGGCATGTGTTGCTGTGCAGAGGCATCAGTTTACCATCCTGAGTGGTGCCAGGAGGAGCTGAAAGTGCTGTGGTGATAACGTGCATGGCTGAGGACGTCTCAGATAACCCCCTGCCTCCAAAGGAAGCTGTGCTCCTTTAGTTTGGCCAGGATGGGGCAATACTATAGTGATGAGCAAGAGGAATAGAAGTGCTTGCTCACTGTCCCAGTAAAGTAACCTAATTGGATGGTAATACTAGCTTTGGATGGCGCCTCCAGCTGCTACGTTATTTCCAAAGTAAGCAGAAATCTCAGAAGTTTTTGACCTTTCCTTTGTAGGACAGACTTGACTGTGAAGATTTTTCTGGCTTTAAAACCTCTATTGGTACCAGTTGCAGTGATTTTTCTCCTGGGCTAAGTGATGGAGTGAGACATTGGGTTTTTTTTTTTCCTCTATAGGTTGGGCAGCCAGATCTTTTTGTTACTGACAATGTGTTCTAAATACATGCTTAGTATTTAGGTAATTAATCCTCTTCCTTCACCTTCTAGACGAGTTCACATTTAGTATTTGTGAAGTGTTCTAGATTAGTGTTTCTTAAGCTGTGAAATTTGATTCTTCTCGTAGTCATCTGTCTTTCATGTAACCTGTTTCCCTACTTCCCAAAATTAGCAGCAGCTTGCTTCCTCTAGGGAATGGTTGTAATGGCTGGCTGTTGTTGGGGAAAAACTCCTTCCTGCTCTGAGAAATTCACGGAGGATGCCAGCACGTAAGGGCTAGAATAAAACCGACTGGGTGTTAACACAGTTTTTCCAGTTGCTAGTCCTGGAAAGGTGAAGGTGCGTCTCCCCCGCAGCCTCCCTGTGCTTCACAGATCACTTTGTACGTTTTTGTAGTCTGAGGTTTGGTGTAGGTAGGCGTTTCTCAGTTGCTCTGTGTCATTTTTGTAGAGGCATTGATAATACGGATTTGTCTATTGCTGAGATACTCTGAAGAGTAATTGACTTGTGGGATGCTGAACGAGTGCAAAGTAAGATTTTGCTCAACGAATGAACGTCACGAATCCGAGTGGGGTAGTTCGGAGTCAGCTTAGTTACAGCACTGAGGTAGAGAATATTTGTCTTTGCATCACTAAGTTTATCTCCCCGTGTGCCTTCTTTAGGTAGGTGCTTTCTTTTTTTTTTTTCCCTGGATTGCACAAATTAGTTAGGTTTATCTAAGGAACTCACAGTTCAGTTTCTCCTTTGTAGCGTGTTTATGGTTTTCTCTGTCTTGTATCCAAGAAGATGATTTTAGGCTGACACTGAAAGCTGGAACTGGAAGGAAGGATTTGGAGTTAAGTCTTCAGAAAGAAGTGAGGACAGAACTGAGACAGAAAAAGTCTGCCATGAACCATATACTTTGTCATTCTTGTTGGTTACCTCTGGCTGTCTGACATTACTCTGTCGTGTAATTGTAGTCATCTTTTTTTTTTTTCAGTTTCTCTTTTTGTTTCTTTCCCTGTTTACTCATTAATATTTCCTTCCCTGTCCTTTTATAGTAACAGTTGAACACTGCCTCTGGGTAAAAACCAGGACTAGGCTTTCAACGAGTTAGTTAGCCTGTCTTCATTCAGCTTTCAGCCTTGTCGTTTCTGTAGAGCTTAGTATAATCCTGGGTAGTCAGTCCTGAATATTCTTACACCTGGACCAGCTTTCACTAAGGTGAGTAACCCTGCTGGTCCGAGTGGAGTCCCTTATGGGGAAACATTAAATAAAGCCAGGGTTTACCCATCACTCAATTTAGGCCCGAATCAGGTACACTGAAGTACTTAATGTGATGCAGAGACATAAAATGCGAGGAACGGTGTGATCCAGTTCTGGGTTCCTTTAAATCATTAGCGTGCCAGCAGCTGTGGGGTATGTGGTAGTGTGGAAGACGGGCTTCTCAGCAGCAGGTATCCAAAGTTCACCCAAAGAGGAGACTGCTGACATGAGGAGCTTTTGGAAGTAATGGAGGTGGTATTTGAAATCAATATGGAATACTACTTCCTCATATATCAGAAATAATACTTTGATCAATTTTAATGTAGAGAGAACAGAAAAGTTACCCATGGGGTCCATTAAAAATGTGGTGAGTGAACCTATTGAAGGACATGAGGATTATCACATGATGGTGAGTAATGTCTCTACTTTAATAATATCCAGTCTAATTAGTTCATGCAAATACACAGAAGTAAGGCTTTTAAAATGGAGCAAGTTGGAGACAGATAGTAATACCGGCCTCGTGTTGTAGAAGATGGGAACGTGGACATGGTCTGCTGTCACAGTGTAAATAGTTTGGGTGGCATATCAAGTATCTGCTACTTTGTGGAAATCTGGGCTGATTTCACACAAACGTTAAGTGCTTAAGCGTTATTTCATATCTTCTCTCTTGTGACAGTGTTAAAACAGTAAAAATACTCACAATATAGCTTACGATTTCTTAATGTTAGTGATATTTTCCTATATCTAGTTTAATTTCCAGTTTCTGTTGTATTTATATAAACAACAGGCCTTGCTGGAGGTTAAAAAAAAATAGCGATTGATGCTGTAATTTTTTTTTCCCCCATATGTAATTTTTTGAAAAACTGGTATTGGGTCTAGAAAAGTAACACATTTAAGAGAGCTGTGCTAATTCTACTCAATTTTTGGCTGTTTCTTTTAATCTATGGGGGTTTTTGAGGTGTTGCTTTCCAAAGTACAGTAACTAACTTTTAATGTTGAAGTAAGTTACTTATATAAGTCTATTTCCTTCTTTAGGGGAAGAAAGGGGAAATATTATACCTTAAAAATTATTGGCTGCAGGAGGGCGCTGATCTAGTCTTTGTCCAAATACTTGATTTTTTGATCACCCATGTAAGAAAATGTCCTCTTCAGAATATGCTACAATAAACTCTTATCCTAAAGCAAGGATAGAGGTTATTGGCATGCCATGGTGCTCCTCCTATTTATACTGACGCAAGTTGAGAATAGGACATTATGTCTAAATATAAAATTCTGTGAAATTGTATGACTGTGAAAACATGGTCATTGTCTTATTTAGTTCCTGTTTGGCCTCTCAACTCTGTGCATTCTGGCCGTTTCTGTAGAGACTTTGAATTATGCTTCAGATTCTGTCTTCCAGAATAATTTCCTCATGTTCTTGAAACTGGCCAAGAGTTTTCATTGCTGCTGTGATATCGTACAAGGAAAGAGCTCATCGTTTTAATTGGTACTTTGCAGTTCTCGTTTCTCTGAGGAATGTGGGGTTTTTTCCAATTGCTGACCAAATATGTGTAGCGTGCACCGAGTGTTTGAAGGGGGCAGTAGGTATAACAGACTTGTTTGATTTTTGTAGTGGATAAGCTGTTTCTGTCCACTGGTGTAAGCTGTTCTGTTTCCCATTTGTAAATGTTGTCATTTTTAACTTTGCAGGCATTTCAGCTGGGCCCAACAGAAGCGTCTTACTACTGGGTCTATTGGGTACCAACTCAATATGTTGATGCAATCAAAGACACGGTGCTGGGAAAGTGGCAGTATTTTTGAAAGCACGCTCACCTCTGGCACAGGAAAATGACACAAAGCTAAGGACACTGCTGGGAGAGGCCTCCAACATCCCTGGATGTGATAGTCCTGGAACTTATTAATAAAATATGATAAACGAGGCATTGATGGAAGCCAGAGGTGATGTTCTTTCACCATTAGTTTACTTTTAACTTAAAAATTTCACCATCCCTTTTCTGCAGTCAGCTTCAACCATATTTAAAGCAAATACAATGGAAATCAATAAATCTTAATTCACAAAATATTGTGTGTAATACACTTAAATCTGCTGAGAGTTGATCTTCCAATTTAGTTTTCAAAAGAAAATATTACAATGTATTATCGAGGATTTTTTACATGGTTTGAACAAAAACAAATATTTTCATAATCTTTCAGTTACAAGCGTTAGACTTAATTTAGTTACTTGGTTGTGACTGAGAATTTCAGAAACAGTTTTGTAAAAATAAACTTTAAACAGTATGCAAAATTGATGTTTAGTAAGCCATATTCTGCTGGCCCTTTTCTTTCAGGTTTAACTCTTTGGTAGCAAAACTATTTTTTTTTTTTTAACCCAAAGATGCCCTGCTTTTTTTTTTCTTTTTTTTTTTTTCCCCAATACTAGAAGCTCTGGGTTGGTTCTCTGTGTGGTGTGTTTGGAGCGGATGAATACCACTGTGGATCTTTTGTAATCGCAATGGCCCAGTGCTGCTTAATGTCTCCTTTCTTGCCACGTTGGCTGTTCCCCTCCCACCTGCATACCTCTCTGCTCCTGTTCTGCCTCCTGCCCCCAGGGTGCTACATTTTTCGGAGCATTTTCTTGATCATGCGTGTTACAGTCCAGAATCATTTTGCAGCTGTTGCGATGACACTTAACCTGTTTGACTGACGAGCGGGTTGAAGCAGTGACACAGATCTTGCAAAGGGAGTGAACCAAAGAGACCTTCCTGCCGTGTTTGGGGGTGAGGGGAGTGGGGAAGAGAGAAGCTCGGATGCCGTTTTGGATCCTAAATAACTGCAGTAGTCCCTTGTGACCTGGATTTGAAAATTTATAGTGGTCTTATTCAGTGAATTGTACCAAATTTAGAATATCTATCCAGCAACTGATCTTTTGAAATATGAATCGCCTTTCAGCTTTTCTCTTGCTCAAGTGTAGGGGAAGTTCTTGCATCTCGTCCTGTCTGAAATAATGCTCCTCGCCTTTCGTTTGTGACGTACTGCGTGTCATCTCAGCAATTCACGTGCCGTTTATCTCAGGTTTTCTGAATGGACCTTTCAGTCCTGAAAAGGTGCACACCCTTAACAGATTGTATTGTGCAGTCAGACTGAATCAGTCTCGCTCTGTGTCAAACCCGCATCTAACAGATCACTGTTCTTTTTTTAACACTGTAGGCTTCATACTGCTCAATGCAAGTAGCTCAACACTTTGTGAAACTCCTGGAGAACAGCCTTTTAGGAATAGCTGGTCTTAATATATTCCACGTCCATTTTTCACTCTCCTTGAAACAGCCCAGTTGAAACTCAGCAGGTGCAAATTCCCAAATGAGTATTTATTTTATTTTTATTTTATTTTATCTGAGAGACTGGGAAAAGCGTTCACTTTATGGTATGTGTTAAGATTACGTATTTACCTGTAGGCTCTTGATAGCAACATAAGCAGCTTTTGTTTTGTATTTTCAGTTAGAACATTCATGCAACATGAATTTTAAAGGTGTTTCATATCCTACATATGAACTAGTGATGTGCTTGTTACTCTTGTAGCTTGAGATATTTCCTTTCTGTATACAAGCCGCCAGCAGTGTGTCTTGACATAAATGCATTGAGGCAGGAGCTCCTCCTGCGCCAGTGCTGTCAGCTCCCTAGAACAGCCCCCTTCCGACGCTCGGAGCAAGCGGGTGCAGGTAGTGGAGTTGGCGTGAGCTAATTGGAGAGAAAATTACAACTTAAGTGCAGCTATCACACTTCTTTTCTAATTGCCAATCCTGGTGTTAAGTCTTAAATTTAAAATTCAGTAGCTGGTGGAAAGCGTACGCACTACAGTATAAAGAAAATTGGTGACACGAGCTTTTTCTGTCACTTGGGGTCACCTTTGCACTCGCTATCTGGTTGGTTCTGTGATTATCGGCTCCCGCTTGCTACTTGACTTGCTTGGACCTGTCTGTGCATCCGTTCATATTCCGTTTTCCTTTCCTATTCTGTCGTTTGCTTGCTCCTTGAGAGGACGTGTGTCTTAGTTCCAGCTCCTCCCCAGAGTTCCTGTGGCTTCTGTGCTCGTTGCAGTGACCCGGGTGAGTACGCCCTGCTGCCAGTGCAGCGGGAGGGCAGATACCTGATCTACCGCTGCCGAGGCAAGAAGGGCGCCTTGGGCACGGGGTACGGGGCAGCGTTTAACATTCCTGTCTGCTCCTTTCCCAAGGGCACGATTACGCTGCATCCTGTGCCAGGTACAATCGATCATCTCAAAAGAAACCGAATATAAATACTGTTGGTTACAAAGCAGTTTTAAACGTGGAGAAGAAAATACTGTAAACTAAGAAAATGTGATCCTATTTAGGTGCTTCTTTTCAGGTTGAATTTGATTTGAAAAATGAAATTGTTTCACTTTTTTGTTCTATGTGCAAAGCTTTAATTAAAATACAGGAAGGTGATACGTATATAAAATGTTTTAATTGGAGTTTGTTGGCTTAATATAGTAGGTTTCTTGGGAGTTCCTTGAAATGAATATTCCAGCTGAACTTAGCAGCACCACTTTTAAGATCCGTTCTCTTTCAGAATGATGTGGACCTTTGTATCTTCTGGTATATACGGATTTTTTTTTTCCCAAGGCAATTACCGACACTAACTAATGATTGTTAACATCTAAGAAAACACCATCTCTTTAGTTGGATAGTGTCACAGCTTGCCTAACCTGGGAGCAGTTTGCTAGCCTCTGTCTTGACTTTGGATTTTACTCTCTGATACCTGTGATCGTCTCCGGGGCAGATTCAGCCTAACAAATGGTCCTGTGGAGGAATTTGGCCATTAGTCCTCAGTAAGACACAAGTGTTGTGAGTAAAGTGCAAATATAATCAGTATTTTGAGTTGGCTGTTAAAGATTTTTTTTGAGATCCGACGTGTAATCTTCCGTAGGAAGTTCATGGTAATATCTGGTGATTCTTGCGCAAAAGTTTATTTCAGTTAGATTACAGTTCAGCCATCTCCTTTCAAAGGAGGCTGATTCCCTGTTGTATATATGTGTGTAATTCCCCGTGAACATTCTGGGGTATGAAGTTGTATTAAGTGCTTCGCTGGATTTACTAACTGGGGATTAAAGCGTCCGTAGCGCAAACGTGGGTTTCCGCAGAACGAAGCCGGTGTTTCCCACGCCGCGCTGGCGGCTGCTCCCCACGCCCGGGCAGCGTCCCCCTCCTCACTGCCCTTGCCGCTGTCCTGTCGGGGAGGAGGAGGCCTGCTGCGGTCCCTGAGCTCTCCATACGCTGTTCGACGGCGTTGGGTGTTGCAGCTCACCTGTGTGCCGTCCCTTTCCCTTCTCCATGCCCAGCGCTGTGGGTTTCTTCTTCCTCTCCTTGTCCCGAGTTGAGTATTCCTTCCTTCTCTGGTTGTGCGTCCCAAGCGTAAACGGTTCCTGGGTTAGCACTGCATTAGGAATGCAAAAGTATATGACTAAACCTTGTTTGGGTTTGAACGGAGACTGTATCTTGCATGAAAATCTTGTATTATTTGCAAGTTTTTCATACCGAGTTTCAGATTAAAGTAAATCATTAATTTCCATTAATGAAACTGAGAAATGTGTAACTAAACTAAGGATGTTATGGTGATGGAAGAGGAAAAGTGATCTGAATTCAAAGAACTAGATCAGAAACTGTTAACATGCAATATGTTATAACTGGTAACACAGGCGCACAACCTGCTGAATTTTATACTTGATGCAGTTCGTATCCGTTGCTTCATACTTCAAGGGCCAAAGAGAAACAACTCACTGGCAGTGACGCTATCGAGGTGCCGTGTTGTGGTGGTGGTCTGTCCCGTGCCCTCCCCTTCCCGATGGCAGTGTTCCCTCGCAACCGCTGGTGACGCAGCTCTGCGGGCACCGCCGCGCCGCGCGCGCTCGCCGCTCTGCGTTCCGGTTGCTCGCTGTGCCAACCCGGCGGAGCGAGGTTTGTTTCCAAACTCCCCTTCTTCTGTTTACTACTTCTTCCTCTGTAACTTGATTTTTCCAATGGAACCATTTTAATTTTAATTTTTGTACTCCAGCCTTTCGGCCACCTGTTAGGATTAGGTTGTTAGCATCTTGTTTTGTTAATTAATGTCCTCGTCGCTGGGGGGAGGGAGGAAGGGGACCAGGAGAGCTGTAGCAAGTCTTGTATGAAACATATGGCCACTTTACCTTCTAGCCAAGGATTCGCTTTCTGTAGCTCATGGAAGTTCATTATGTCTTATCCATATTCCAAGCAATTAATTCTTTGGTTTTATATTAAAAAAAAAAAAAAAGTCTTAGATATTTGTGTCCACTGTGGATTTATTTTAAATGGAATATGTAAGTACCATGTATTATGGTATTTTTAAATAATCTATTGCCTATTTCAGGGGAGGGGGAGATGACAAATATTTAGTCTTAGATTTGCACTGCTGGATTTTTTTAAGTGTAACCTTGACTGGTTATCCTATTGTTTTATTCTGTAAGACTAGTCTTATGAATTAAAGTTTGATAATTAAGTATTTCTGCGTTTGAGTGTTTCAACATTCTGTACGTACTAAGCTACTTCCGACCGCATGAACAACTGTTAGCAAATGGTTTGTAGTTATTTTCTTTGTAGAAAGGCGAATGCAGGCAGAAATCCGTGGGAACCCGTGCTCGTTGTCACGTCTGATGCCATCGATGCCGTTCTCCCAGGGTGGGGACTCGGGTGTACCGCTGCCGTGTATCGCTTCGTATGAAAAGGCTGTGAATTACAGGACAATTCTCTGCTCCCTCTCCAGAACCAGGGTTTAATCTTGTTTTAAACTGTGGATGTCCTTGCCGTGCCGGGCGTGCTCGCTCGAAGTTATGCGTGTAGGCAGCTTGCTGTGATTTCTGTGTAACGGCCCACAAAAAGCAGGTGCTCAGGGGCAGCCTGCTGTCTTGGGGCTTACAGCAGGCGCGGCTTTTTAACGCTTAACCCACGCTGCTGGTGTTGATACTGGCTTTAGAAACTTTCTCTCCGGCGGCCCATTAAAAAAAAAAAAAAAAAAAAGTCTCAGGTAGTTCAAAACATCTGATATATGTCCACCTAACGTGTGCAAACTGGCAAGTTCTCGTTCAGTTTAATATCTAGGTCTGCCCTAACTGCGAGGGGCAATATAACGTTCATGGAGCGCGGGGGAGTCGAGTCCTCCTGAAAATCCCTTTCGCCTCCAGTTTGTCTTTTTGGAAAGAGCTCTTTTATAAGCACCTGCGCCCTGCTCTTTCCTGAAATGAATCTAAAGGTTGTTGGAGGGGGGCTGGTGTGCAAGGCGCCCGGGAAGAGCCCTCCGCTTCCCGCACGGCCGGGTGCCGCGGCGGGGCCGGTGGGAGCCCGGTGCCG
>NW_008824409.1:163871-164764 GCF_000699105.1 Pygoscelis adeliae | reverse complement strand
GCCGGGTCGGTTTCGCGCGGGGTCCCACGGCCGTACGTTGATGGTGTTGGCAGGTGTGTAATGGAGACCCGCGCCGCTCGCCTCGGGTGAGGGGCCGCACGCAGCGCCCAGGACGGAGGTTGTTCTCTGCTCAGAAAACCATCTGCTCCCCTGGGCCTGGCCGGGGCTGAGTGCGGAGTCCCCTTCCCTGGGAGCCCTCGGCCCTTTCCTGCCCGCTCCTGCCCACGGAGCGGCTGCCTGGCAGGGTGGTGCCCCTCGGGAGCCGGACGGCAGCTTCTGCCACCGGTGGCGTTTCGAGCGGAGAGGGCAGCGTGCCAGGGTGGTTTTGGCAGATGTCAGTAGCACTGCTCCAGCAAAGGAAGCAGCGGACGCTGCTGCCATCTTTCTGTCTGTGCCCGGCTGTCCCCCTCTGTCACTTGGGGAGCGAGCGCGCCCCAAGCCCGTGGCTGAGCTCCGGCCTCAGTGGCATCGCTGCAGACTCCAGGCTGGCATGGTGGGAGCCTCGGGAAAGCATGGGTCCTGCAGACATCCCGTGAGAACAGCAGCCGTGTTTCTGGGCTAGGGCTGGCCAGGACGGCTGCTGGGGCAGCCAGGGCTGGGAGTGGAGGGGGGGGCGGCCGCCCCTGGGCGCCCAGCGCTCCCAGTTCTGCCCAGGGCAGCGTGCAGGGAGCGGGCTGGGCAGCCTGGCCTTTGTTTGAGTGCCCTGTCACCAAAAAAACAGTAGTTGCAGAAGAGATGGAAGAAACTGCAAAGCATCGGGGGAGGGAAAAGCAGAGCCCGCGAACGCAGAGCCTGCTGTAGCTCTGACAGCTGGGAGGGCTCAGTGGTCTCGGTTCTGTTTCCCTCGTGCAGGTGGCCACACCACAAGAGCTCCATGTCTGCTGGCCTGGCTT
>NW_008824409.1:159268-163834 GCF_000699105.1 Pygoscelis adeliae | reverse complement strand
GCGTGGCCGCATGGTGCTGGAGAAGCGGCAGCGGGGAGCAGTTGCCCTCCTCTGCCAGCCCCACCGCATCCTCTGGACAAAGCGAGAGCTGGGAAACTCACGCTGACCTCACTTAAAAATTAAGCAAGAAGAAGGGCAAATAATAGAATTGGGCTCGAAGCAGAGGGATGGTCGTGAGGTGTGTTGGGAGGGGGCTGGCGCGTGCTCCTGGCAGGAAGCACAGCAGGAGAACAGGGGACCTGGCACCCATCGGGGCTGCTGTCTATGACGTTGGAGCTGGAGGAATTTCAGCAACTCAAGGGAGAACGTGTCTCCTGGCCCCACTGTGCCGTGGCCGGTCTGTTACCATCAGGTTCTGCTCCACAGACGGGCACGTGCTCACACGTAGGGCACCATCTTGGCACAGGCTGTCGGCCGGTCCCTTCTCTTTAGTCTGGCCGGGTCCCCAGGCTGGGTTCTCTGCCCGGCTCAGGCTCCAGGAGCTGGTACGGAACAGGTGAGAGGCAGCGAGGGGGCTGCTGGGGGACGGCGTGCTGGGCCCAACGCATGTCCTTTGGCTGCCCCGCAGGAGTGGCCGGGGCAGCAGCTTGCTCGATTGGCTTCTGCATCGCCGCCAGCGGGGAGCCCGGATGCTGCGCTGGCTCCCTGGCATCAGGGACAGCCACGCCGGCCCTGCCTCTCCCTGAAGCGGTTTGGGTCCCCGTGCTGTTTGCTGAGCTGACGGGGTGAGGCGGGCGTGTGTGCCAGCCTGCGGCGGCTGAGCTGGCGCTTGCTGTACGGACGGACGCCGTACACGGAAGCAGCAGCTCCTCTTCCCAGCGTGAATTTGCAATTACTCCCTCAACATCAGGGTAGCTGAAATCTGTAGCTTTGAAGGCCTGAGCGAGCATTAATTGCATTTCTGGCATGAAAAGTCACCCAACTCGTTTGTTTCTGGAAGGAGCCGGTAGTTGGGCTGTTTGTCACCTTTAGAAAGGCACGCAGGAGTTGTGGCTGGGGCCGCGCTGTAGCTCATCCCCGCCAGCAGGAAGGCTGGCTCCGGGGGAGAGCAGGGGAAAGGCTGCGCTGGCCCCGGGGACTGCACCGGTGGGACGTGACCGGTGCTGCAGGAGCCAGGGACTGCAGGTGCCGCACGCTGCCAGTGGTGCCGCTCACTGTGAGCACAGCAACCTTTGTGCCAGGGCTTAATGCCATGGATTTATAAAACACAGCACCTCCAAGCAGATGCAATTCTGCAGGTGTCCTGCATGGGTGGAGCTGGAGGAACAAGCAGATTTAATACACTGGTGCAAGGAAATAAATTATTTTCCCTCCCAGTCTTGCCTCACTGGGGATGAGAAGGGACCTTGGGGCTCTTCCCCACCATTTGCTGCTGCGGCGTGCTGGGTGCGGGGGGCCTGCTGGGCTGCCCGAGGTGGCCCAGGCCACGAGGGCTCGTCCCCGAGTCTGGCCCTGCTCTCTAAGGACAGCATTTCTGTCCGTAGTGCCTCAAAGGCAGTGCTGTGACTGTCCCAGAAACGCTGCTCTTCATATCCACTCTGGATGGAAACCTTCACGCAGTGAGTAAGAGCACAGGTGACATCAAGTGGACCCTGAAGGATGGTGAGTAGCGACCCAGGGGGGTGCTCACTTGCAGCCTGGCTCCCTGGGCTTGTCGCTAGCCGGGGGTCGGGGCTGCACCCCCCAGCCTGGTTCTTGCTGGTTGTGCTCTGGGCCGGCGGTTCCTCCAGCCCCGGGGGACGCTGCCAGCTGCAGCTCCGGCTCCAGGCACGGCCGGGTTCTTGCGGCGTGTGCTCTGGGCCGGCGGTTCCTCCAGCCCCGGGGGACGCTGCCAGCTGCAGCTCCGGCTCCAGGCACGGCCGTGCACGGAGGAGAGCATCTGGGGGGGGCAGACCCCCGCTGCCAGCGGTGTCTATTCTGGGTCTGAAATGCAAATAGGCTGTGGACCTGGGCACGGCAGTGCATGGCTGCGCTTGGTAAACACTGCCACGTTGTCCCCGCTCGCAGGGAGAGGCTGCTGACGTCTGTGTTTCTCTCTCTTTTTCAGATCCTATCCTGCAGGTGCCGGTTTATGTGGCAGAGTGAGTGTCATCCCCCCGCGGGCAGAGTGCGCTTTGCAGGGCAGGCAGCCTGCGTGCTGTGCAGGAGCCCTTCGGAGGTGCCCTGATGAACCAACACATTCACAGCAAGAAAGGGGAACCTCGGAGACATGAACCTCCCAGCCCAGGCCATAGCATTGCCTTAAACCTACCCTTTGTGCTAGCACTTCATGCATGATGATGATGAGGAGTAGCTGCTCCCTGCTGCTGAATTGTAGCCTTTCTGCAGACAGCCCAGAAGCTCTCGGCACCACCACACACAAAAGCGTAGAAGAGAAATTGAGGAAAATCCACCTGAAAGTGCAGGGGGAAGGCAGGACAGCAGAGAGCTCCCCTGGGGTGGGCAGGGCACCAAGCCAGCACGGCTGGTAGGTGCAGGGTGGCTGTATGGAGTTATGGTGCTGACCCAAAGCGGGAGTTCATCTCCTACCAAATCCACTGCTGGAGGAAAGGTCAAGCCCCGTAGTGAATCACGCTGGAGCAAACTGCTGAAGGGGTTTCTTTAGCGCAGCTCCTCTTTAGCCCTTGGCATGTGTCTGGGGCAGGAGGCAGCTCATGTTTCATCCTCCTCTCTCCTCCTTTCCAGACCAGCATTCCTTCCAGACCCCAATGATGGCAGCCTGTATATCCTGGGAGGAAAAAACAAAGAAGGCTTGATGGTCAGTGGAGCTGCGTGCATTCTGGCTGCCCGCACCCTGGGGGTTCACCAGGCTGGGGGACCAGGCAGACCTGCTGGACAGGGCGAGCCCGGGGCCTTCAGTTGCTCCAGCTTGTCCTTGGCACCTGGAAGATGTCAGCTGAGTGGGTGTGGGGCAATACAGATGGGCCCCTTTCCTTCCCCGCCACTCTGTCCTGCTTTGGGGTTGAGCAGTGAAGGCAGGCGAGGAGGAGGGGACTGTCCCGCGGGACCTCTCCTTCCCACCCTGCTCCTGAAGGCAGGAAGGCTGCTGCTCGGGGAGGCGTTTCTCTGGCCCCGCACCCACGCTGCCGTCTGTGTTGCAGAAGCTCCCGTTCACCATCCCGGAGCTGGTCCAGTCCTCGCCATGCCGCAGTTCGGACGGCGTGCTCTACACCGGTACGCAGAGACTGGCCGCTCCGCCAGACCTGGTGCCAGGGAGGAGGAGAGGCTGAGTGGGGACCTCCCGGGAACATGTCTGTGGAGGGGAGACAGGAGGCAGCCTTGGGGACGGACAGCGGAGACTTACAAAAAACATATTTTCATTTTCAGGGAAGAAGCAGGACACCTGGTTCATCGTGGACCCCAAGTCAGGAGAGAAGCAGACGACTCTCTCGACAGAGGCCTGGGATGGTCTGTGCCCGTCAAGTCCCCTGCTCTACATCGGCCGTACCCGTAAGCCAGTCCTGCTCCCCGTTCGTCCGTCTAGCCCCAGGAACAGGGTGCTGGGCGGTGACCTCGTGCCCTGCCCTCGTCCCCAGAGTACGTCATCACCATGTACGACACCAAGTCACGGGAGCTGCGCTGGAACGCCACCTTTTCTGACTACTCGGCACCGCTCTGCGAGGAGTCCTACCACTACAGTGAGTGGCTGCCGCGCCCCCCGGGGCCCCCGGAGTGGCCAGGGGGCCTCGGCTGTGCCAATTGCTGGGGAAAACGGCTGCTGTGCTGGCCACGGCTCTCGTGGGAGCAGAGCAGCAGGCAACAGCCCACAGCCGGTGGCAGGACTGAGGGAGGGTGGAGGGGGACAAAGCCCCGTGGCCAGCACCCTGCATCGTCCCCTCCCTCTGGCTCTGCCTAGAAATGGCACACTTCGCCTCGAGTGGGGACGGGCTGGTGGTAACGCTGGACAAAGAGAGCGGGGAGGTCCTGTGGGCGCAAAACTATGGCTCACCCGTGGTCGGCATCTACGTGTGGCACCAGGACAGCCTCCGCCGCGTCCCCCACCTCAACCTGGCCATGGAGACCCTGCGCTACCTGACCTTCCACTCGCAGGACATCCACCTCCTCAAGTGGAGCTACCAGTCCATGAAGGATTTCGCTGCCACCAAGACCCAGCTGCTGTAGGTGGTTCCTCTGCTCTGGCAGCCGGTGGCATTTGCGTTGCCTCTGCACGGCCGCCCTGATCTGTGACGGATGGAAGGCTGATGCTTGTCGCTGCCTTGCAGGCCAGCGCTCTACGTGGGGAAGTACGCGGCCAGCTTCTACGCCTTGACCTCCCTGGTCCACAGCAGCGTGGCTCTAGTGGTGAGTGTCCCCGCTGGCCCCTTTTGGGGTGAGCCGCAGTGGGTGCACGTCCCAGCTGCATGGTGCTGCATGAGCTGTCGGACCCCCAGCCGCAGGGCATCACACTGGCCAGGATCGACGGCCCCACCACGGATGATGTGACCATGAGAGAGTCGGGGGAGTGTGAGATCACGCCCAGCACTGACGTCAAGTACCCGCAGGGCAGCATCACCTCGCTCCACAACCAGTGGCTCCTAATAGGTGCGGATCCACAAGGGGCATGGG
>NW_008824409.1:157791-159247 GCF_000699105.1 Pygoscelis adeliae | reverse complement strand
GCGGATCCACAAGGGGCATGGGCTTTCCCTGCGTCCTCGCTCCCAGACGGTGCCCTGGGGAGGGGCAGCCCGAGCTGCCGGTGTGTTTTGGGGTGGCAGCCCAACCTGCTTTGCTCAGTGGGGCAAATGGGACCGAGGCTGTGACTCACCCTCAGGGACTGCGGTGACTCTGGCTTGGGGCTGGTTGCAGCCCATCCTTGTCCCCTCCCCAGGAGGGGCCGCCGGCCACCCCTACCCAGGGGGTGTGCAGGGACCCTTTGAAGAGGGGCTCACAATTACCTGTGCTGGTGGGTGTGCTGTTGTGCACCGAGCCCTGCGCACAGACGCTGGGTTAATTAGCCTGCTCCGTGATTGCTGTCACAGGTGTGATGGCAGGAGAGGCCACACTGCATTGGCATGTTTGGAAATCAGGGTGGTGTCCTGAGGTCATGGCAGGGGAGGCACAGAGGAGCAGGGTCAGACCCCCCCGCTGCGTGCTGAGAGCAGGGGACCGTGCCCTCTGCCTTTCTCCACTGGCTGCTGCTGCTCCAGGTCCCCGTCCCTGGGGATGGAGCCAGCAGGTTGTAGCTGTGATGGTTTTTGTGCCTCCCACGGGAAGCAACACCCCTTCTCCAGGAGAGCCAGAGCTGTCTGGCGAGCCCATGTCGGCGCTGTGGAGATGAGGGATTGAAGCTGTGACCAGAGACCAGGTGACGGCTGTCTCTGTTTCCCTCCCACCGCAGGGCACCACGAGCTGCCTCCCGTGGTCCACACTACGATGCTACGAGCCTTCCCGGAGAACCTGAGGAAGACAACAGAAACCATCATCCCCAGGGCTCCTCCTGCCAGGACCGTGTTCGACAACGTGAGTAGTGGAGCTCCGCTGGGTCCCACCTCTGCACTGGGGGGAACCTTGGGCAGTGCTGGGTCACTGAAGGGTCTGGGCTGTCTGGGGCTGGGCGGTGGGTCCCCAGAGTGGGGTAGCATGAGGAGGAGGGTCCCGCATGCAGGGCTGTAGTGGGGAGGGGGTCCCAAACCTGAGTACCAAGCGGTCCGGTCCCTCTGGTGTCACCCAGCCCCGGGCATGTGTTGCAGTTTCTGGCCCCGAGCAGCCCGGAGGAGCCGGCTGTCCGCAGCGAGGGGCAGTTCCAGCCGGACCCCGTGCCAAGGGAGCAGGTGGAGGTCTACCCCGAGGCTGGCACCTGGGACCTGGTGATGGCTGGCATTGGCACAGCCCTGCTGGGCGGGGGAGTCCTGTTCCTCCTGCTCACGGTGAGTGGTGGCCGGTGGAAGAGCCCGCCGCCTGCTGCAGAAATGCCGCTTCTGAAGGGCCGGGGACTCCCTTTTTTCTTGTCCTTGTGGCGCAAGCAGCGGTGTCCTGGCTGTGATGAGCTGCTCAGCTCCCATGCTGTCTTGTTCACACTCGTAACGAGCCAAGGTGGTGCGCAGCCTTCTGCCGGCTGGGCAAGGGGCAGAA
>NW_008824409.1:153205-157742 GCF_000699105.1 Pygoscelis adeliae | reverse complement strand
CTGCCGATGCCCCGGCTCTGCTCTGGGCACGGGAGCTGAGCGCTCCTGTGGTTTGTGTTCCAGAAACTGCAGAAGCAGCATGCGGTGCAGCAGCAGCAGCTGGAGAAGCAAATTCAGCTCCTGCAGCAGCAGCAAGAGATGCTGCTCCCGGGCCGGGTATCTGCGGAGGGTGTCCCTGCAGAGCCCGGGGAGCCAGGGCTGAGCCGGGGAAGCACGTTGCAGCTTTCGAAGAGCTCCGGCCCCTCAGCCCGCCTGAAGGACCTGGCTAATGGGATGGTCAGCCTGGATCCGGCTGTCCCGGCGGCTGCTGAAGGTGTGTGCAGGTGGAAACGGGCAAGGTGCGAGGGGCGCTCTGTCCGTAGGTGTTGTCACCCAAAGCAGGAGCAGAGATGCCCCACAGATGAGGGGGCTGCGCCCCAGCTGATGGGGGAGGAGATGCAAAACCTGCTGCTGGATAAGCATGGGCTACAAAAGCAATTGCAAGAGTAGTAGGGCCCAAAGAATGGCCAGGTGGTTCAAGAACTGGATGTCCTTCGTATAGCACTAAGGCTCGTAGGTTGAAGGATGGCTGTCTTCCGCTGCAGATGCAGAACCAGACGTGATTGTAGTTGGGAAAGTTTCTTTTAACCCCAAGGACGTGCTGGGCCACGGAGCTGGAGGAACCTTTGTCTTCAGGTGGGTGGTACCCCGGGTGCCTGCCCTCATTCTGCTCTCATTCTCCTGGGAGCCACAAGTACGGTGCTAAGGCAGCTCCTTCCCTGGCTGGCCGCTGGTGTTTCAGGGGCTTTTGAGAATGGGTTGCCACCCTCCCCTTCTCATGGTCCTCATCAAACCCATCTGGAGACCCCGGCCCATGGCCTTCAGTAACCAGGTACCGGTACGCAGGGCAGGTCTCCCCCTCGCATCAGCACCCTGTGCTCCCCTTCCCCTGCTGCCTGCGCCAGGCTGTCGGGTAGCTGGCTGTGCCTGCTCCAGGCAGCTCTCAGCAGCGGCAGATCTAGTCCCTCATAAGGTTCCCCTGAGCCCCTTTCCCCAGCAATAAACACAGCATGAAGCAAGGGAGGTTATTTTCCTACAAAAAGGGGAACCTGAACCCCCAGTTTCCAGCTCACTGCAGAGATTTCTGCCTGTCCATGGCTTTGACAAGTCTTTGGGAGTCACTGCAAGGTGACCTATGCTGAGGACCCCCAGGGCCAAGTTCCCAGCATCGGCCAGAGCCTGGCCAGGCTCTGCATCTGCAGCGCCGGGCTCTGCTCTGGCTGGGGAGGGCCATGCATGGATGCCACCATCGACTGTCCGCGCAGGGGACAGTTTGATGGCCGGAACGTGGCTGTGAAGCGCCTCCTGCCCGAGTATTTCCATCTTGTGGATCGCGAGGTCCAACTGCTCCGGGAGTCGGATGAGCACCCCCACGTCGTCCGCTACTTCTGCACGGAGAAGGACAAGCAGTTCCACTACATCGCCATCGAGCTCTGCTCCGCCACACTGCAGGAGGTGAGCCTGCAGCCCTCTCCCTGCCCAGCCCTGGGGACACGGGGTTGGCTGCATGGGGCTGCTGCTGGGGTTGAGACTGGATGTCCCCATCCCCCTGTTCGCAGGTTGGTTCCCAGGGACGCGAATCTGGTCCTGTCTGTGCTGTTAGGGAGGTCCTGCAGTGCTCCTGCAGGAGCAGCGTGCTGTGCATGCCCGAGGGCAGGGTTGGCAGTCAGCAGCTCCGGGGTTCAGAGCCCTCTTTGGTGTTCCTGCCTGTCCTCGGGCGTACAGCCCTGCTCTGAACCTGCTTCCCAGCAGTCAGAGGGAACAGGGGTCGGATCGGGCACGGGCAGGCTGTGAGACGCTTTGGAGAGGCAGAGCAGCCAGCAGCAGCACTGCTTCTGTGTCAGACAAGCCCCTGCCCTTGTTCTCCTGCCGATTTGCGCTCTCAGGAGGAGCAGGGGAGCTCTGAGCCTCCGCATCGGTCAGGGCAGTTGTTCCTGTGCTGGGAAGAGAGTCGGCATGGGGGAGGAGAAGCATCCTTTTACCGCTCCTTAAAGCAGGAGTGTTGCTGAAGCTGTGGAGGTCTGAGGACGCAAGTGAGGGCAGTTTGCTGCAGAGGGAATAGATGCTGACTGGTAGACCTGGAAATGGCAAGCCTTGGGCACAAAAGGCTTCCGCACGGGCTTGTCTCCTTCCACCTCTGTCAGCCTGGTGAGAAGTCTCTCTCCCGGCACGCCTTGCCTTGGTTGCCCCAGTAAGTCAGGCCTCCGTTCATCTCTTTCTACTTCTGTGTGGTTCCAGTACGTGGAAAGCCCCAGCTTCGATCGTCGCAGCCTGGACCCGGTGTCTCTGCTGCGTCAGACCATGTCCGGGCTGGCCCACCTCCACTCCCTCAGCATCGGTAAGAGGGCAGCGCCCCACCGCCACGCATGGGCAGGAGGGCAGTGTGTCCCGTCTTGGTTCTGTCCTCAGCTGAGGCTGCGGGGTTCAGGCAGCAGCTGTCAGGGTCAGCAGCATGCGGGGCGGCAGTCAGAGCCCTTTTCTGCTTCGGCCCTGCCGCCGCGTTGGCAGGTGACACTGCGCACACTGTCTTCCAGTCCATCGTGACCTGAAGCCCTGTAACATCCTCATCTCCATCCCAAATCACCACGGGCAGATCCGAGCCGTCATCTCTGACTTTGGCCTCTGCAAGAAGCTTCAGGGGGGACGACAGAGCTTCAGCCTCCGCTCCGGGATCCCTGGCACCGAGGGCTGGATCCCGAGGTGCTGCAGGAGGCCCCGAAGGAGAACCCCGTCAGTGAGCCGCGGATGCCTCCCCTCGCCTAGGGTCCTCCTCGAGCCTGTCGTGGCAGAGTCCCCCCGTGCTGGCAGTGGCCTTGCAGTGTGCTGCTGAAATGCACAATTAAGACAAAAGTTCCGAGAGCCCAAGCCAACCCAGATGCACCAGTGCTCCTCGCCAGGACTGCCCGAGTCAGCAGCTGCCCCTGCTCTCCTGCCCTGGCGGGGACAGTGCCCGGCTGTGTTCAGCGCAGGGTGTCTCATCTGGCTACAGTCCTTGGAAATTCAGGGTGGGGAGGTCGGAGGGGGCCGTGGCTTGCTGCCGAAGGTTATGCTTCTGCTCGTCTGTTTAGCCCAGGGAATCCTGTTCCTGCTGGAAGCCGGTTGCTGTACTGGTCCCTGGCAGGGCACATACTGGTGCTGGCAGCGTGCTCCCCATAACCTCATACTGGGGTCAGGTTGCACAGCTGGGTGAGACGCCAGCAGCCCTGGCGTGTCCGCCTGGCCGTGAAGTCCTGACTTCTGTCTGTGCCTCTGAAAACCTCTTCCCTGGTAAGGACCTGATGTGATGGGTGCTTCACTGACTCCAGAAAGCAGGGCAGGCAGGAGCCCTGGTGCAACGCGTTTTCCAGCAGCTCTGTAGCAAATGACCAAGCATTCACATAAAAGAATGGAAAAGTGGGGAGGTGAAAGCTTTCCTCACCCCTTGCTGTGCGGGTCCCATCTCCCTCCTTCGTGTTTTGCAGACGTGTGCTGTGGACATCTTCTCAGCTGGCTGTGTCTTCTACTACGTGGTGTCAGAAGGGCAGCACCCGTTTGGGGACAGCTTGCGGCGACAGGCCAACATCTTGTCAGGCTCTTACCAGCTGAGCTGCCTGCAGGAAGAAGCTCACGGTGAGACCCTTCCCCACAGGCATGTCCCTGCGGGGAAGCCCTGAGCTGAGGGGCGCAGCTCCTGGTCCTTCTCAGGGGGGCTTAGTTCTCTGTTGTGTTGTTTCGCCTACCAGACAAGCTTGTTGCGCGAGAGCTGATAGCGGCGATGATCAGCCCCGAGCCCCAGCGCCGGCCCTCGGCCCCCATGGTCCTTGTGCACCCCTTTTTCTGGAGTCGGGAAAAGCAGCTGCAGTTCTTCCAGGTGAGCAGCGCCATCCCACCAGGCAGTGAACATAGGTGTACTCTGAAAAACAAGCACTGGAAACAGCTGTATTTAGGTCAACATGCTCACTTTGAGCTACTTTTGCAAGGGTTGGGGTGTCCCTGGGTTTGGGGCCAGGGCCAAACCCTCTTTGTCCCTCCTCAGCACCGGCTCTGTTCCCTGGTGCTGGACGGGGCGGTGTGGGGCGAGGGCAGTGCCATACCTGCCCCGTCCCTGCTCTTGGGTACGCAGGACGTCAGCGACCGCGTTGAGAAGGAGCCTGCTGAGGGGCCCATTGTCTCGGCCCTGGAGGCAGGGGGACGGTCGGTGGTGAGGACCAACTGGAGGATGCACATCTCCCTCCCGCTGCAGACGGGTGAGCGCGCGGGGGCCCGGCTCAGCACTGCAGCCTGAGCCTGCTGCCGCCTTTCACGCACAATCGGGCAGGGAATGGGGCTGCCGGGTCCGGTGTCCTTTTCTGGGCAGGAGGCACCTGCTTGTGCCCAGGAGCCGAAAACCAGGGTGGGTAAACGTGCCAGCCTTTTCTTGGGAGGGCAGAGCAGAGCAGCGCCCAGGTTTGCGGCAGGCTGCGGTGCTCGCCGTGCGCACCCCAGGGCATGGGGGCTCGGGGCGGCGCTGGCAGCACCA
>NW_008824409.1:151300-152180 GCF_000699105.1 Pygoscelis adeliae | reverse complement strand
GCGGTGCAGCCGGGCTGGCGCCGGGTCCCAACGGGGCATTCACCAGGGGTTGGCGTGCTTTGTCCTCCCACGCCGCATGCCTGGGAAAGCTGCTCTTTGAGCATTTGTTCAACATGGCTGTGACCAGGACTGACACACCAGTCGTGACACTGGAGACAATCCTTCAGCCCCACCGAGGGCTGAGGCACAGCGGGTCAGCTTTTAGCAGCCACCCCAGGGCTCAGACCTGCTGTTTTCATCAGGGCTGTTGAGGGCAAGGTGCCACCAGCCCCGGAGGGAAGCACGGGGCCTCCAGCACAATCCCAATAACAAAGTTTTTAATCTCAGCTGGGCTGAGAAAAAGGTTTTCTCCCTTTTGGTCGCCAGCAGCCCCTCGTTCCGCCAGGCCAGAGCCCCCCGTGTCAGCCCTGTGCAGTTTGCACGGTAGCACAGCTGTTCAGGAGCAGTTGTCACAGAGCAGGGACACAAAGGCAGGGAAACCCCTTCTCCCCAGGGACCCCCTCCCTCCACACACGCGCCTGCAGCTCCCGCAGCCTCTCCTGCTGCCCCAGGGCAGGTGTCCCATGGGCGTTCTATTCTACAGCATCCCCATGGGCATGTATTTCATATGAGCCAGCCTCCAAGTACAGCACCCGCGGGGTCCGTGGGCAGGGCTTCCTCTCTGGAACGGCAATAATTTTGTACAATCCGATTCCTCTGCGTGCTGGGGTGTGGGATTTTGTTATGCAGGGAACAAGGGGTTTGTTTTCAGAATACTATATGGCCTAGAGCATTTTATACAAAACGTTATAAAAAAATAAAAACGGAAAAGCTTGTCCTGCTTAAAAATAAACTGGCCTGAGAGCACGGGTAGGTGCTGGCAGCCAGCAAGGGTGGGGAA
>NW_008824409.1:147074-151270 GCF_000699105.1 Pygoscelis adeliae | reverse complement strand
ACGGTAGATGACTTTCCCTAATGCTACAGTCACATTTTTGAGCATCTTTTGTGTAGTAAAGAGAGCCGAAGAAACGGGAAATGAGAAGGTAGGCTGTTAGCCTCCGGGCTAGAGCACGTCTCCTGTCATACGCCCAAGGTCTCCTCTCCTGCAGCACAGCTAGGGAGATCCGCACAATGAGGCGGGCAGCATGAGCTCGTGGAAGAGGACAGCTCTTGCTTGGAGAGGCAGCCAGAGGCAAGGTGCGGCTCCCTCCCTCACAAGCAAGCCAAAGGGAACCACGACAGGCTGGACGCTGCAGCGAACAATCTTTAATCAAGTATGCAATATACAAAAGTTTAGCTTTCATGTAGATTAATTTCAGTATTAAAAGGCTGATTGCTCAGTCTCACCCTGGGCGTGTTAAATATCTTACCTGAATTTCTACAAGAGGAAACGGAAGCCTAGAGCGTCAGCACAGACAGGTACAAATAACTTACATGATAGTTCTGCTCTCCCCGTGCTTTATTTTCTCAAGAGAAGGCCCAGGAGCCTCAAACAAGAGGGTTGGTTTTTGAGTCAGGCTTTTGGCTTTGGGAAGTTAGAAAAACAGACTAGGTACACAATTAAAAAATAGACTTTCTATTCAGAGTGGGGAGCAAGAAACCTTTGGGTACCAGTCAGAGTGAACACCACCGTTCCCACAGCATCAGGGGCTTCCTTGTGGCAACTAGGCCATACCCAGGAGTGGGAGCCCAGCTACGTAATGGGAGGTTACAGCGCGAGCAGGGATGCTACTAGACCTCCTCATCTACAGCTGGGGCGGTTTGGCACAGATGTTGAGTCCATCGAGAACGAGGTCTAAGTAGAGGGTTTCACACGGGCTGAGCCAGACTTTGAGCTGAGGAGCTTCTCCACCATGGTGCGAGCATAGCGGAGCCGGCTGGCCAGCTCCTTGCAGCAACCGTGTTCCTCGATGAGGCTCAGCTTGTACGTGCGGAAGTCCCGTTTCTCATCTATGTATGTGACAGCAGCCATGAGAGGGCACAAGATGACTTTGGTGTGGTCCTGTGGGGAGAGAACACACCGTCACCCTGAGCACTCTGCTCCTTGGGGACCACGTTTTTCTCAGGATGAACCACCTCTGAAGTAGTTGGGGCATCCCAGCTGCACCCAGAAGCATGCTGACAAAGCACCGCGCTGCAGCATTCGTTCACAGATTGCAGCAAAGGGGAACAAATGGATCTGGCCAGCCAGCTCAAGACCACCGCACCCGAGACTGTGCAGCAGCCTGCCTCCTGCTAACGGACACAGCCCCTTCACAGGCTAGGAGCGTCTGGGTGGCTTACGTACCAGCAAGGGGAGTAAGGAGCCTCGCAGTGCTCGGTTCACCGGGCAAAGTTTCAGCGCAGGTTACGTCCTCCGGCTGTCTTGCGTACAGCACTGCGTGTAGCAGGGCTCCTTCACCGGCTGGAGCTACAGCCCTGGAAAACGCGGAGTAGCAGCCTCACCTGGAAGAAGTTGATCTGCACAGTGCCGTTGCTGAGGTGCAGGATGATGGCGCTGCGGGTCCGGAACCACGTGCAGAGGTAGGGTAAACGGGCCAGCTCGTCTCCTTCCCGTGGCGTGATGTTCGCACCCGCCTTCAGCAAGTGCTCGCTCATGTAGTTCCGGAAGTATTTCAATAGCGTTATCTGCAGACAGGAAAGGCTGTGAGCAGACAGGCTGAGGGTGACCCCTGCTATTTGGGGAGGGCAAGGGCCGCTATCACAGTCCCAGAGCCTCCTTGCATCTTTCAGAACTTGAGGCGTCACTGCACAAACTTGTGCAAATTCTCAAAGTTAACTTGGTCTGTGATACCTGAGACTCACTTTGCTGAACACTTTGGTACATGCAAGTCTTGTGAGCGCTTAATTCTGTGAAGCTGCTCGTAAGCGAGCCTCAGATAGCAGCTAGAAATGAACAGTTAGAGCTGCTAGTGTCTGTCCTTGGGGCCATGTTTTACCAGCCAAGAGGAAGCCTGCAGAACGCCAGCGACCCCAGGTTACAGATGATCCTCTCTGGGACCCACCCTGCCAACAAAACCCAACGAGGCTGGCAGAAGCCTCAGCAGGAGTAGCTACCCCCCAGCAAGGGCTCCTGTCCCCAGGACTGACCTTCTTGTTCAAGGCAGAGGGGTAGGATCTCACAGTGAAGTAGGACTCGGTGCTGTTTTGCTCGATGTACTGCAAGCTGTCCCCGTCATTGTACATAATAAGACGAGTGGAGTCGTTGAAGAGAACTCCAACGCTGTTGTCACACAGCTGGTAACCTAGTTCAAAAGGGAGCCCATTAGGCCTTCAAATACGTGGGACCACCAGTTGTGTGAAATACAAAGGCAGAAGGCTGTGTCACCTAGGGCTTCCCTGGCAGCCACCCCACCGAGTCTAAAGATTCTCCTCCTTGTGGAGGTCTGGGTGGCACTTTTCCTCCTCCGGATTTGTCACACTCCCTTGTTACATCACCTGCTGCAGAAGTACCCACTGTGGCAACTAAAGTTGCATGTGCTCACTGCGGAGCGAGGCCAGCCATCTCATGCAGCAGGTAGCCATTTTCCACCTTAAAGTGGCCAGGGCTGACGTTCAGTGACCACTACTCTGGGTGCACTGGGTATTTGGTAATGTTCCCGGTGGTGAACACTGGAATGCTGTGATTGAAGAACCAGACCTACGCAACGCCCAAATCAAAGCTTCCCCCAGCCTCTTCAGAAGCTAGAAAAGGCTTGCCCCCGTATTGTTTACCTAGACCATATTTATCCGAGTAGTCCACCCATTTGCTAACCCAGAAGATGGGAATGCAGGCTGGGTCTTCAGCTTCTTCTGCAAAGAGGAAAGGAGTTCGTTAGAAGACATTTCATGGCACCCTGTGCACCCCAGCAAGCAAGCAAGGCCAAAAAGAAAGTAAGTAGCTACTACATCGCTTCCCAGCCTTCCAGTTTGAAACAGAGGTCAGCTGGGCTCTTGCTTCAGGCAACAGCATCAGAGTGACAGAGAAGCAAGTTATGCGGGAAGGCCAGTGCCTGTGGGATTGTCCCCAGACTCACCTTGTCTCACTGCCACTCTCTCAGCGGGCTTGGCCGAGTTGACTGCAGTCAGCTGCTGTAACATGTCAGCTAAGTGAGAGTCAACAGCATCTCCCAGCTCCCGCAGCCCAGCTACATCTTCCTTTTCAGGCAAGTTCTCTAGTGCAGGGCTGTCTGGTCCTGGGCCAGGAAAGAGAAGAGTGGAGGCATGACCAGGGAGTAGGTTTCTAAAGGCACCAGATCTACGTTCTACCCTAGCTATAAGAAACACGTTGTACAGCATATAGCTAAAGCTAGCGCTAGGACTTCCTCCCTGCTTTGGTTCTGGGCAAAGGGCAAGGAGACCTCTCTCTCACTCACAGAATGCTCCAGGTTTTCGTAAGAATTGGGAGAACAGGTTAGGGAGCGCCACGTTCCCCACTGACGGTTCTGGATGTTGCCGGAGGCCAGGCAGGCCCTCGCCCAGCACTCCAGTCCAGCCTCACCTCCAGGCACTTGCACTTACCTTTGTTGAGTGCAGTCAGCGGCTTTCGCCCGTTCAGTTCAAGTCCACTGGGAGCAATTGAAAATCTAGGTGCAACGGTGAGACAGCTGGTGGGCAAGCGGCTGGGGATGTATCCCGACGTGAAGAACTCATCATTCAGCAACTCGTCGATAGTTGGGCGTGTGGCAGGGTCGGACCTCAGCATCTTCTGGATGAGGTTAGCAGCTACGGGGTTGATGTGCTAGGAGGAGACAGGCAGAGTTCAGAGACAAGTGTCAGGGGACAATGCGCACTAGCGGCAAAGGCATCGGATATACAACCCGGGGAAGCTCTGCTTGGAGCACAGCTCCTGTGCTGCGTCAGGCAAGCAGGATGCAAGCCTGGGGAAACAGAACTGGGCAGGCATGGGGAGCTGTCTCCTAACGGCAAGCAAAGCCTAAAGTCGACTGACTTTAGCAAGACCGAATCAACAGCAGTGGGATGAGCTGGGGACCTGGCCCAGACCTCAGGGACTTGCGCATGTCCGTTTAACCCCACGTGCCAACTGCCCAGCTCGGATTTTTGCTGGATTATGGTGGGGTGGGGGGAGAGCTGCTGGCTCCCCATGAGGAAGCTGGCCCTAGAGGTTCACTCCACCACCGAGTGAAACATCCCCTTCCCCGCGCTCCACGA
>NW_008824409.1:145903-147022 GCF_000699105.1 Pygoscelis adeliae | reverse complement strand
GAGAGCCCATTAAGTGCCAGAAACGGGATGGCGCAGCAGAAGGCTGACCGAGAACTGCTGCGAGGTGAACGGATCCACCCACGGGAAGCGCCATACCTTGGGAATAGTATACTCGTTCTTCTTGATTCGGATGTACGTTTCTTTTAGACAAGAAGTTTCAAAAGGCGGTTTCCCCACCAGCAGAGTGTACCTGCACGTTTACAGACAAAAGGGTGTCAGTTTTGCAAAAGAGACTCTGAGACTTACGTGCAGAAGTGACCCCGTCCTAAGCACACCCTAGGACTTTCCTGGCAGAGGGAACACGCTTGGCACTGGACGTGCAGTAGCGCAGACAGCTATGTGTACTGTGCCTGGTTCCTGCTCTGAAAAGGGAAGCTGGGATCCAGTACCCTCTGGGGAAAGTTCCAGTTAGGAAATGTGGGCTTTTGGGAAACGCCCCGAGGCAGCCATGCCGTGCAGCAGATCAGCCTGCAGACACACACACCAGCGTGTGCAGAGGGGGGGGGGTCACGTGCTGGCTGGCAGCGGGGCTCAGCCAGGGCAGGTGCTCTGGAGACAGCACGCCCAAAACCTCAGCTCACACCGAAACCCAGAGGGTCCAACGAGACCTGGACCACAGGGACCGCCCAGCCCCACGTCCAGCCCGCGGCACGGCCGCACAGAGACTCACATGATGCAGCCGATGGACCAGATATCCACCTCAAAGCTGTGCCCCTTCTTGCCCAGCACCTCTGGGGCAATGTAGTTGGGGGTCCCACACAGGGTCTTCTTGCGCTCGCCATCATACTCCACTTTGGTGGCCAGGCCAAAGTCACCTAGGAGAGACGGGGTATGACCGGAGAGGCCCCGGACGGCTGGTCCCCAGGGCTCGGGACCCTGCCGTGGGGCAGCCACGGGGGGCTGGCAGGGCATCACGTCACGGTCACCTACCGATCTTCACCTCCATGTCGTCGCTGAGGAAGAGGTTGCCCAGCTTGAGGTCCCGGTGAATGACGCGGTGGCTGTGCAGGTACTGGCAGCCCAGGATGGTCTGGCGCAGGTAGTACCGCACCTCGGGCTCGCTCAGCGCCTTCCGCCGCTTGTGCAGCTCCAGCAGCGACTGCGGGGGACAGTCAGCAA
>NW_008824409.1:140112-144139 GCF_000699105.1 Pygoscelis adeliae | reverse complement strand
GTTAATTGGCCGTTATTCCCCCGGTGGAGCCGGACCGCCTCGGGGAAATTCCGCTCCACGCAAAGCGGGGACGGCCTCCGCTCTGCCGGTGACTCCGTTACCTTCCTGCACAGCCCCTCGCAGGCAGCGGCTCTTCGCCGCTCCTTACACTGAGCAGCTGCGCTCCCCAAGAGCCGTCGGCAGCTGGCCCAGCGCCTCCCGCAGCCGGCAGCAGACACAGAGCGAGCGAGAGGAGGGCTCTGCAGCCCCCGCCGCCTGTTCCCGAGGACTCCGCGGGCCCTGCAACACGAGCGACCAGCGCGACCCAGGGGTCTTGGTCACAGCAAACTGGAGTAAAGCATATAGGATCAATGAAGCAATAGAGCAACTCGGTGTTTGAAGCGGTCGCTGTTTGTACAAGATTCCTGAAAGAAGGGATTTCCCTCCCTAAGGGGCGTGCTCCCCCCGCGCACCTACAGCTCCTCTTTGGCTACGCAGCACAGCCCCTCTCTCAGGAGTCACGCGGCACTGCGCTAGGTGGAACGCTGCCGTCAGAAGGTGGTAATTCCCGGGGGCCGTGGTAATTCCCCGGGGCCGTAGTAGCACGCGGCAACCCACTGACGCTCCGTCTTCCCAGAGCTGGCGGAGGCGTAGAGGTGAGCCCAGGTCAGAGGGATGCTTCAGAGGACAGGAGGATAAAGTGGCCAAATCTAAGGGATGTTAACAGTGCTGAGTGTTTGAGATCTTCAGTGGCGACTTGGTTTTAGACCCTGGCAGAGGCCACCTTAACAGAGACAATAAAAGAGGTTTTAATTAAGGCAGAAGGCTCTGCTCAGCCTGCTAGAAGGAAGAGTAGGCCAAGAAACGCCTAAGTAACCGTGCAGTGTCGTATCCCTCGCTGCACCACAGCCGTGCTGCTCAAGCGATCGTGGAAACGCAACGCTTTTCCAGCTGCCATCCCACTCCCACTCTCAAACTCACATCCCTTAATTTGGCAGCCACCTCTTCCCACCCCTCTCCCACACCAGCAGCCCAGCTTCACGCTGCCCGACTGCGGCCGTTAATCAAGCGATCCCGGTGAAACGTACTATGTGGTGTTGAAACTTTGAAGTGACACCATGGCAACACAGCACACACAGCCCCCTCCTGACCAAATACAGTGCGGCTTCCCCCGCTTCGAGAGACAGCTGACGGCAAGTTAACAGGGCGAAGTAGTTCCTGCGAGTGGCAGCATAAACCCCTAAACATCTGACCTGCAGGAAATCTTGCAAAAATCCCCAAACCTGTCAGGTCTTGTGACGGGGGAGGCCTCCTATAGCCCCCCCACTGCAAACGGCTTATGCAAGGGCTAGTCAGATCCTGGACAGCAGGAACTAAACATTTTTGGAAATTGAAGTCAATCAGGAAGCTGCCTGTGGTACAACCGCAAGGAACACTTAATACTTTTTCACGCAGGTAGAAAAAGCGGCGAGCCTGGGCCTTTGACATGGACATCCCCCTGAACCCACACGAGATCGCAGGAAGAACACAGCTTCCTTCTGTGCCTGTCTCCACTCCCACCTCAGGACTCGAGGAACACAGCTGCCACTGAACAGGTAATTCTAGCCAGTACGGGGCTGGGCGGTACAGCAGTCCCGCCGAATCTGGGCTTTCTAGCAAAACACTTCACCTCTGTTGAAACCGGACAGACACGACCTAACCGATCCGCTGCATCGGAGAGCTCAGCAGCGCCAGCCCGGTTGTTGCAGCTTCAACACAGAATCTCATCTTCTTGTCCCAGCTGTGCTCCCTGCCATGAGAAGCTGGCTCCAGCTCCTGCTCTTCTACAGAGGTGCAAAGGGAGTCATGCCATCTGGGATGGCTAGACCCAAAAAGCGGGCCATTTCCAAGCGCTCGAAGCAACGCTACCGGAGCTACTGCTGTCCCAAATAGGTGTGCCTAACGTTTCGGTGCCGAAGAGTGGTTTTTACAGTCACCCGGGTGGCTTTAGGATTCTCGCTTCAGCATGAAGAATAGAAGCAGAGACACCCTCTGTCAGAGCCATTATGAAACACCAATGCTGGAATCACTTGTGGGTGAAAGTCATCAGCTCAGAGGCAGAAAGAAGAAGCTGTTCCACACTGTACTGCACTGACACTGTAGTAGTCAGTAACGGCCTGTAACAGTCACAGAACAAGACGACTCATGTGCCCAGGCACAGCAGAAACCTCACTCTAGTCTCAAGTTTGATTTGAAGAGTCACAACCTTGAGTCACTTGAACAACTGAAGAGGCTTTAATTTATGTACAGTAAAAATACAAACAAACCAGTCAGTGGTGTTACATTTGATTAACAGCAGTTACTACACACTTCAGTACTTGTACAGCCGTTTGCTCTGTAAGGTGTATCAGTGCTTCGCGTTACACAGAGCAGCTGAAGGCTCCAGGGCCGCTGATCTCACAGCCATACACCTACTACGTAACTAATACGCATCCTGGCCCCCAGCTGCTACGCTACAACATGCAGGGGCCCCGGTTTTAAAAGCTAGAGGAGGACGATGCTAAGCTTTAATATAACACAACCAGAGCAGGCAGATTCATTTTTAGCCGGTTGTCTGGTACCGAGTCAGGTACACACAAGTGTCAGCTGTCTCCAACTTTCACAGAGCTGCTCCCAGCAAGAATTATTCCTGCTCTATTACACGTCCAAAATGAAATGTTCACTCTTTCTAAGAAGTCTGAATCTCCTTCTTAAGTTTTATAATGCAGAAAAGCACCAAAGAGCTTTCTGCAAATATACATACTGGGTAATAAACGGGGACAATTGCAGCGTTCTCTCACCCACCTCCAGTTTCTGCTTTTGATTACCCACTTTCTGCTGCACTGAATTCTGTGAGTGACATGGCAATCCTCTTTCCAAAGCCCTTTGGCTCTTTAAAGGTCTGCGATGTTCAGGAAGTAGAACATGCACCGGCCACGAGAATGCTGACCCTGCGTGACGGGTGAGAGCACAGGACGGATGTCTACTTCAAGAGCTAAAAGCTAAGAAGTGTCCTGTCAGGCAAGGCATAGAAAGACAGGTTTCAATGTCAGCCAAAAGTCCTAAAGCCAATCCCAGGATGATGAACGATATCCTGTCCCTATAGGAGGGAATCTCAGTCCAGAGGGAGAAAAGGAAGAGGCCATCCACCTCAACACGCAGGCCTACAGAGCAGCAAATATTCTTCCAAAGGAAAGCACTGAGTCTAACGAACCTGGTAAGTAACTCCCAACAACACGCACGTCAGCCACACAGCACTTCTGTTCTGGGATGGAGATTGCTTCTAGCAAACGTAAACCCTCTTGCTTTGGGTGAGGAACAGAACTGATGTGAAAAGGCAGGCTTAGGCTGCAGAGTACGTGCTGTCAACTTTGCCTTGCTCCCCAGCTGCAACAAGGAGACGCTGCCCTAAAGGGAATTCTGTCAGCTTTCCTAGCTCCACAACATTTAATCGCACAATGCAGACAACATGGAATGAGTTACATTCAAATGAGCATACAAAGTTTAAACAACATGACACAGCAGCTTTCACGAGGGACTGCTTGGCCAGACCATTAGTGTTGAGGAACACTCACAGAAGCGCTCAGGAACAGCGGAGGGCCGTGCCCTGGTCTCACTGAACAATATCCCCCTCCCCGCCCCCAGAATACTCCTGCGTGCCTTAACTGCTCTGAAACATGGTAAATAGGCTACTAGACCTGAGTGAGCGGCAAGAACTTCTGATAATAGCTCTTCGTAACGTCCATCATGAGTTCCTGGGTACATTCCGGGAGTTCCCCAGAGAAGAGTCCTGGAAGAGGAACAAGGGTATGACCATCAGCGTTCTTGCAGGAGAAAGCAGACATAAGCTTATATTCAACCTTCAAAGCAGTGACTTTGAATGAATTGTAAATAAATACTATATGGAACAGCAAAGGGCTCTCCTCTCATGTCGAGCAGTACGGTGGGATCGTTCCCATCGTACCCCCTGGGGCAGAGGTCAGACAGACTGCTGCAGCTGGGTCCCCTAACAGCTTCCGCTGTTCCCCGT
>NW_008824409.1:137809-140100 GCF_000699105.1 Pygoscelis adeliae | reverse complement strand
GGCGTGTGCAACCTGTACAATGAGACCTGAGGCACAGCCAGGTCAACGGGCAGGAGCTAAACACTCATATACCCTCAGTTTAATGTACCTCCCTCCCTATTAACATATGAATAAATGAGCAAGTGGACTTCCTGCAGTTTGAACCACTGAAACACCTGCAAAACCAGAAACCACGGAAGGAGGAGTGCTCCCTCTGCCAGAGCCTAGTGCCTGCTGGGTTCCAGACACCTGAAAAGCTGTGTTGCTTGCTGTACAGGATGGCCACAGCTGGCATCCTAGCAATACTGCTCTGAGTGAACGTATACTACCTACCTAACATACACTAAAGCAGCGAGTTTCGCAAGTTAAAAGTGTTATTTTTGAGTTCACCGAGTGCCCTATACCTTTATTTCTAGGCACTAAATGCTAATAGGCAACTTTGTCATAGCAATCTCATTTTAAAATAAGAATATCCACGTTATCCACACTTCTGTGCAAGTAAAGTTAGAGGGAGCATACCTGGGCAGCCCGAGAAGACTGTGAAAGGTGGGACTACTGTTTCAGGAGGTAGTACTGTGTTGTCTAAGATTTTGCAGCAGTCTTTCAAAACGCATCTACGACCCTAAAACAGAGATTAGGTAAAGTTTGTACTTAAAATACTATATGCTTTTGCTTATTCCTGATACGTTACCTAAACTTCAACAAATTTAACTGCTCAAAACATATTCTGTGTAAGGGATCACGGGAATAAATCTCCACCCTGACTGCTCTTCCCAACAGAATTCACTTTTTCCTTTTTTGAGGGAAAAATTTTGTTTGCTCTCGGCTAACACACGTACGGGCAGCTGCACATTCACACATGTCAATGCGCAAACTGGAACCGAGAACCCGAGTCATGCAGTAACAGAGCAAGGCCTTCTCTAACTCAGCAGACAGCAACCTTGGCCGTTTTGCGTTATTTGCGTAGAAACGCAATTCCACTTGTACTCCGTGGAAGGGCTGTCCTTCCTGGAGAGTCCCGTTAGCCACAATATTGTTGGGACAGATTCTCCAAACAGCGGTCAGCGGAACCCGCTATCCTCAGAAGAGCGAAACTGAAAGCACCGCTTTCTGTGGGGAAGGAGGAGAGAGGGACAGCACAGAGTAAGTATGCTTGCTCCAGCCAGCTGGTGCGGAAACCTTCCCACTGTTGTTACAAAGCCTCCGCAGTGCTCAAGAGTTTAAAGGAAAGACAGAGAGACGGCACTCACAATGACACAGTTCTTGCCTATGTGGACATAGGAGCCGATCTGGGCTGCGTTGACAACACAGTCCTCTTCTATGAAGACATGGTCACCAATGTGGAGAGGGAAAAAAGCCACCCTGTGACAGGAGAGATATTTGTTCAGGTGTACGATATACAGACTGATCCGCCACACCGTTAGACCCAAAATCACGCTGCGAGGTCTCCCGTCCCCCGCTGGATTACCAGAGGTAGATCTGATACTACGGAAGATTGAACGGTCACTGGTCTTTTCTCATCGCTTTCTAAAGGACGACCCAAATGAGCACCAGGAAGAGGTTGTGAATGAACAAAGAACAAGTGAAACATGTTCTTCACTTAGCTATTTTAATATATCCCAGCCTCTCCACGCGGTGGTCTGAAGGGAACGCTAACCCTCAAGGCAAAGCTGAAAATTTGAGGAAACGGCAGGTCAGAGGGACATATTTCTCCAGATTGCTGCAAGAGGCACACAGCCCTCTGAATACAGATCTCAGCCAAGCTGGTATATTTTCTTAAGCATATAGACTTTACCTTCACTTCCCCTAAAGGAAGGAGACCTCTTACCCTTTACTAAACTTCTTGAAGGGCGGTCTGATGACACTGCGGCTTTTCACCACGCAGTGTCGTCCAACCCGTACGTTTGCCAGGTCACCGCGGATGATGCAGTCGTTCATAACTATTGTCTGGAGAAGAAGAGAGGGATAAACGAGCTCCGATTTCTACCCGTGTTACCAGTTATTACACAGCCCCATGCAGAGGTCGGGCCGCTCCAGCAAGATTACTACGTTACCTTAGAGAGGATTCTTTTAGTCAAAAGAAAAGCGAGAACAAAGCAAACGCGCAGGAGCCTGGAACCACCAGCTGCGCCCCCCATTGTGCCAGCGAGCTGCACAAAGTGAGCCAACACACAAAGCGAGGCGTAGGCGCAAACAGAAATACGCTGTCGCGCGGGTGAAAGCGCCGCGATCTGCTCGCACGCAGAGGGGGCTCCGCCCGTGCTCTCGGAGAGCAGAGCTCTGGCACCACGGGGCCGACGGGGGTCGTCGGC
>NW_008824409.1:126642-136142 GCF_000699105.1 Pygoscelis adeliae | reverse complement strand
CGCCTGGTTTTACTGTGTGATGTTTTTCTTGGATGGGACTTTGCTGGGAGTACTTCACACATACGACATCTTTTCCCACAGGTTCTAGAGATCGCGTATCTCCTAGTGCTGACAAACAAGAAACCTCTCAGTTACAGACTAAAACCTGCTCTGATCTTGACACAGAGAAGAAAACGTCTGTCACATTTAAACACGTCCCCGAATTCTCCAGTAATGAGGTTAGCCTGCAGGACAGCTCACGGGCAGAAAGCATACAGGCTAGCCAGGAAAACCTGTGCTGTGGAACGGTTAGGCCTGCCCCTGAGGAGAAAAAAACCCAAACCTCCAGAAGCTTGATGAAGCTGAGGAGACGGACGAAGGCTCCGGTATCCGAGGAAAGGGAATCAGTGCGTGACGTGCATCTAATCAACGCTGATGAAACGGTGAAAAATCAAATTGCCAGTACAGAGGAACTTCGGTCGCCAGTCTTCAGGCGAAGCAGCCTCTCGAACGCTGAGGAAAACGCTCAAAGAGCATCCAGACCAGCACTTGTGCAGAGAGAAGAAAACGGTTTCACTCCTGCCGATGCGGCGTTAGGAGTTGTGCAAGACGTGCCTGAAGACAGCGTCCCTCCAGGAGTGCCCGAGCTGTTCCTGTGTGCGCTGAGGGACAGCAGCGATGTCTGGCAGCCTGAGTCCCCACGCGCTGTGGCCACACCTGGTGACTGTGAGCCTGCATGGCTGTGTTCAGAGAACCGTGACTCTGTTTTACTTGACACCAGTGGCGATGGAGGAAAAGAATCCTCCAGTGTAATAAACCCAACGGATGGTGAGAGTATGTGTGAAGATCAGGGAGAATTACGTAGGCTCTTGGGTTTAGTGTCAGAAAATGAAGTATTGCCTGCTGACGGAAATAACAGTATAACTAATGAGAGTGAGAGCCATGAAGGAAATCAAAGTGACGCTAATAGCTTAAACCCCTTTCCTACAGATCTTGCTCTGGGCAATGTTGAAGAACTGTTGGAGAATCAACAGCTTGAAATTCGGTCGAGACTTTCTCATCCAGAAAAGGCAACAGCTCCTGAAAGCGGACTGAGCTCTTGCACGATGGTTGAAGGGCTTCTCTTTCCGGTTGAATACTACGTCAGGACAACTCGACGCATGTCTAATTGCCAGAGGAAAGTGGACCTTGATGCTGTAATTCTCAGCCAGCTGGGCAGAAGCAAGAAAGGTCAGCGAAGTAAGTGCAAGCAGAAAGACGCAAGTGCAGATCGGCCCTCCCAAGAAAGAGCTGAAAATGATTTGGAGTCAGGGTTCGTGCCGTTCCCTTTCCTCGGTGCAGAAAATGATCCAGCAAATTCAAGTAGTCCTCAGAAATCTCTTCCTGCACCCAGTGGTAGCAGCACTTCACTTGGATCGATTTCTCAAAACAGTGTCACTAGCACAAAGCACGATCAGAGACGATCACAGAGGAAACAAAAGGGAAGAAGGAAGTCTACCTGCAAGCCCCCTGTGCATCAAGTGTCACAAGAACTTATAGAAAGTTTGGATCTTGTAACAACGAGGGACAGCAGTAGCCTGCTGTCAAATGAATGTCAGAGTGAAAAGGAGAACTGTGAGGCTGATCTTGAAAAATCATCTTCGGATGAGAGAAGGTTGGCTGCTGCTGCAGCTCTTGGGTCTGGAGAGACAGAAGTGACGGGCGCCGTACAGCCAATGAGTGCCGATCCTCCTCCTGGAGGAAGCCAAGTGCTTGGCAAATGCCGTAAGACGCTGTTAGAACAGGTTCAAAATCCGCTTCAGAACAGCGATTCTCTGAACCCAGGGAATGAAACTTTTGCCAGCCATGCAGGAGATCTGGAAGCCAACTTAACTGTGTGTCAGGCTGATAAACACCCAGTGGAGCATGTTAAGAATCAGCACGTGCGAGGGGCTGAGCAGCTCCTAGCGATTAATGTCCCTCTGCGCCGCTCCCTGCGTTCCTCTGCAAGACAGAGAGCCAGTCAAGTCTCAAAAGGTACGTCATCAAATACAAGGGCTCCCTAAAACCACAGCCCGAGAGCAAGGCAGGGAAACGTCCCAGTGAGTGCATGCACTGCTGTTCATGCCCTGCCATATTTTTTTATTCAAGAAAATCTGATATGGGTTAACTATTTTTTTTTTTAAATAAGAGAGATTTTTTAAAAATTTAGGTCATTCTGGTGCCCATGTTCCTTGAACAATTCCAGAAACTTCTGCTTCAGCACAGTGACGGGGAGTGAATGGCAGTGCATGGATGAGGAGCCGGGCTGAGAACTTCTTAAGCTGCCTTCGCTGTTGGAGCGCACGTTGTGCACACTGGACCTGATTTTCCCAGCAAATGGATGTAAATCTGGTTCTCCAACTAAGTCTGCATATTAATGATTTATTTTTTTTTTTAGTGCTGACAAGTGTGAAACACAAAGAGTAGCATTACAGTCTGAGGGTCTGTGAATGGTGTGGGAAGAGAAGGTGTTGGGAGAAAACCAAACGAAACAAACCGGCCAAGCACTCGGTCGATTCTGGCAGTCTTTGGCGATGATATTTTAGCTGAAGGCTTGATGCAGAGCAATTGCGGAGCGTAATGTCTTTCCAGAAAAGTGCCACTTCCATGTGTTAAGATGGATATCGCTTTTTTTTTTTTTTTTTTAAATAGATTAGAGTGACGCTCTGGATGAGATATTCTGAAAAGGCTAGTTGCTGGTTATTCTACGATGTGTGATGTTCTCTCTTGTATTCCTCTGTTTTTCTAGATGAGAGCAAAAGAGGATGTAGCTATCCGACACATTCAGAGGGTCCTGCTTCTCTTGGCCTCCCTGCTGTGGACCCCGATACTTGTGGCTCTCTCTTCTCCTTCCGCAGTCTCCAGTGGCTGGCCCCCAGACTGGGTATCCGAGACTTTCACTTACCGGATGAGGAATTTGGACTACTAAAACTTGAGAAATTAGAATCTTCCCCTGTGAATGACTTGGAGGTTTTTGTCCCTAGTGTGTTTGGAGATGGTGTGGCTTCTGAGGACACGCAAGATGCACAGACGAATCCAGAAGAAAAAAGTCTCAAAAGTAATTTGATTTCGCCTTTCAAAAATGGATTGCCCAAGTTACCTCACTTAGAAAGCCCAGCTTCCAGGAAGGAACTTTCCACCCATGAATTGCTATTTACTCCCATGGGGACTGTCTTAGCTGGTGCTCCCAATCAGCCTGAGTCTCAGATTTCCTCATCTGTTTTCCCTGTCGTGGGTGCAACCCCAGCTGTTTCACCATCAGTACGCAGTGAGGTCTTCCCCAATACACCTTCTGTACCTCCCTCGCAAGTGAGCCTGCACCCCTCCAAAGGAGCACCCGCCCAGGTTGTGGACGATGGGGAATGCAAAGACTCTGCCATTCCGCTGCACTTGGACAGCTGTGGTGCAGGATCTGCTAGAAAAGAGGAGGAACAAGGTACAACGTTTCCTTTAGAAGCTGAAAGAGGTCCCGATAATAAACCTGAGGAGGCTGTGGCCTTGGAGAAGCATCAGCAGTCAGAGAGCAAACAGCAGAGATCCTGCAGAGCTTCTCCTGAACAGGTAACAAGCTGGCCTCTTTGCCGAGGGTCCTAAGCCAGTGGTTTTGTGGGCAAATCCCCTTTTCCAGAGTCTCACCTGACTGTTTGCATGCAAGCCCTGCATGCTGTCTTTTAGCTGACTTAGTAAATGTTTGGTTGCCATCTGTTGCCTAAGGTCTTTTGACCTCAAGAGCAAATTCTTTAAAATCCTGCTTGATGAAACTGGCGATGTGGGTGTCAACGCTTACTGCAGGATGCATGTTTGAAACGTGTATGTGAACAAAAAGTTTCTCGTGCCCATATAGCGTTGGTCTACCTTACGGAAAATTTTCAGCTAGGATTTGGTAAAGGAGATTAAATGACTCGCATGCGGGATGGGTATTGAGAGAATGACTTGTCTCTGAAGGCTGAGAGAGGCAAAGTGGTGGTAAAAGACAATTTTCAGGTGAAACCAGGAAATAACCTGCCTGGGATCTCTTGTTTTTCAAAGACTTGCAAGTACAAAAAGAGGTGCTCCTACCATAGCTCTCCAACAACTGCGTGCACAGTGAACTCACGCTTCTGCCTCATTCTTGCAGGTGCTGAATGTAATTTCAAAGTTGAATTATCCTCATTCTTTACTTGTTTGTGCAGAAAAAAGATGTAGCAGGACAGTTGACTCCGGTACTGCTTGATGGCCTGAGAGAAGAGAGCTTGCAGCTTGTATCAAAGCTAAAGGTGGGATAACATCGGATAGTTGTTTACTGAGTCAGTAGCAGCTCTTTAATACCAAGTTTAACAAAAATGGAATAAAAAATGCAGAATGGCTAGTTGAACAAAATAGACTGCTGTCTAATTTGATCAGTTCTGTCTTCACTTGTGGTAACGCATGCTGAAAGGTTAGATTGCTGTATAACTCCTTTTGACTGATAAAGGATTTCAGTGTTTGTTTCTGAATAATGAATGTCTAAACACATGCAAATGTCTTAACAAACAGAACTGCTGCGTTTTTCTTCAGCCCCAGGTAAAATGATCTCAGCCTTGTACCCCTGTTGCCTGCCCTGTGGCTCCTGTGGCCTCCTGTCACCATTTCAGGCACTAAGTAACCCAGTAAGGAGCAGATTTTGTGAGGGACTACAGCACTGCCAAATACACGTGTTGATGCTCACACCCTTCTGGAAAGGAGCCTTGCTTGAACATGCCATGACCACGGCAAATCTGGCCCAGGACTGTTTGCACAGCGGAGCCATCGGGTCGTCTTCCTGCAGTGGTGTCCTTCCACTGTCCTGTGTCTCGTAGGGGGCAGAGAACGGTTGGCAGGCAAGGAAGCAACATCTGTGGGAAAGCCCGTTGAACTCCACATGAGCTTGCCAGGGGCTGGGTCACCTCTAGCTTTTCCAAACCAAAGTGCAAAGTTTTGCTCCAGAAGCAAGCCTGGGGGGGTAGCATAACCAGCCAACAATAATATGGCTGAAGCTGAAAACTTTTTTACAAGGGAGAAGAGAAGGCCCTTGCTTTGTTTAGTTTTAAACTCAGTCTGTGCTACTGCAAGTCCCGTCTCCTGTTTGTGCAGGAAGGGAAGCAAGCGCGTGACTGCAGGTAGGTGGCACTCGGGCTTTGTGGTGCCTGTGCCCCAGTCCTGTCCCAGCTCTGGGCTCTGCCGGGTCCCTGTCGTTTCAAATGACAAGTGATCTTTGTGAAGTGAGCCAATGTATTTGCTGCTCTGAGGGTGAAACCCACCGGGCTTGTTTTCCTTGGTGCCTTACTGGCACTTTACTCAAAATTATACATCGTAAGCATTAAGTTTTAGCCTCAAATTCTCATCACACTGAACGTCAAGCATTTTTATCAGGCTGAACCTCCGGGTTAGATAACCATGTCTATCGGAAGAAAACCAGCGCTGTTTTGTTTTGGACAGGATTCGTCAAGTTCCTGCGCTGTGGATGTGAGTACCATGTGGTGGGAAGCAGCTGGCAGCAGAGGGCTCTGCGTGGTGACCGCTTGCGAGAGTTCTGTCTCCCTGTGGAAACCTCTGGCATCCGACCGCTGGGGAAAGGTCTATACGTGGCAGCTCGGAGAGGTATGAACACATTCCTTATTTCTAGAATTTAGGGCAACTTTCTTGTCCCAGTGTGTTAGTTCCCAAGATACAAGGAGCTTGCAGTCTTGGGTGCAAGGTAAGTTCTTTAGGTGGCATAAATTTTTCCTTCCATCAGGCAACAGAGGAGAATGATTTGCACTGCTGATGGAGAAGGCCAGTAGCTTGTACGGCCGCGTGTTATCTGCTGGAATTGGATACTTCCTGCACTGAATGGTGGCTGCACTACAGCCACTGACTTGTGCTCTTTCCCCTTACGCTCCCTGGAGACACTTTTTGTCTCTTATATCAACAGGGATTGTTTAATTAGGTAAGCAGTCAGCAGAGAGTTCAGCTGTTAATCTAAGCGTGCTTCTTCAGAGGGATCTGAAAATTAGTTCTGCTCCATATCATTTTACTTGAAACACTCTAGAAAATGGGAATAAAGTCGAAGCGACATTGTGGGTGACACTGAATTCTTGTTTTGCTGTCCTAGATTCCTGTAATACAGATCGTTCCTCTGCCGGACACCTGTAATCTCGTGTGTATAGCATTGGGAGATTTGGAGATTGGAGAAATAAGGTGGTGTATTTATTTCTTACTAGCGCTTTACACCCTGAATAGCTGCAGCTTAACTCTCCTCTTGTGTAGTGGTTGAAATTGTCTCTTACTAATGTGTCACATTCTCAGGAGCTTTAACAGTTGGAAAATACGGAAGTGATTACTAAAAATCAACTACAAAGACTTGCTTATTCACCCCTAGGGGTGGTAGACTGTTTAAACACATGCTTATTTTTATATGCTATGGCATCTTTGAGTTATGCTTCCTTCTGTCATGAGGCGTACTTTTCTCTTAATTTAGGCTCTTGCTTTATTCTTCTGAGAGTGACTCATTCAAGCAATCGCTACTAAAAACTGGAAATATCAAAGCTGTTCTTGGGCTAAAGGATAGGAGGCTGGTCAGCAGCAGCAGGACCATGCAAGAGCAGCAAGTGGAAATAGTATCGCTTTCAGAGACGGGAAGGTGAGTGCTGGTTTTGGGGTGGTCTCACTGTGGCAGGTGGAAGAAAAGTAAGGAAACAGATGTAGAAAAGCATCAGGTTCCTCTTCTTTCTGGAGATGTGCTGAGTACAGAACACATACTTATTATTTTGACTGCCTTTTCTCACTTGCTAATCTGCTATTCAGGAGCAAGGACGGACAGACTTTGATGCCCCCCGAAGAAACTGTTTTAGCTTTTGCTGAAGTAGAAGGAATGAGAGACGCCTTGGTTGGCACCACTGCAGTGAACAGCATTGTTGTTTGGTCAGTGTTTCCTTCGCAGTCAAATGGGTTGGCTTGCAGGTGTACGTGCTGGCTGTAACAGCTAGCTGCAGACGTTATCTAGGGGTGTTGGTTGGCAGCTGATTTGCCTGTGAAATGGTACTTGTCAGAGGGCCTGCAGTCTGGCACTGTAGAACTTCTGTACAGCTGGATAGATAGTGAACGAACTGTGCTGCCGTAATTCCACTTGCTTTTGCATCACGTTCATTACATCCCTTCCCGCGGCCTCTTGTCTTAGTTGGGTTTATGTGAAGCCAAAAATGTGTCTGTCTTGCATAGCGGTGTAACTATGATTAGAAAATAACAGATAGAGGATGGAAATGCAGTCAGAACTTGTGTTTTCACCAACTGCAGGAATCTGAAAACAGGCCAGCTCCTGAAGAAGATGCACGTTGGTTATTCCTACCCAGCTTCCATCTGCCATCGAGCATATTCCGACTCTGTACGTATGTGAAATGTGACACACGGTTTATGCGTGAACTGCACTGACTAACTGTGGTGGGGACTTCAAGGATTAGGGTTTCTAGAGTGGATTGCAATATCGGCTCTATTTAGATACACTGAAGGTATTTCAAAGGAAACTAGGTTGCCTAGGAGAAATAAGCCACACTGGCTGCCTGGAATTCTTGGCTTTCTGCAGCGTACTAATAAAATGAGAGCGATGCATCAAAGCGTATTCCAAAGCAGCAGCATCTTGGGCGTGGGAAGCAGAAGTGCTGTTGCCCCGTGCTGGTGCTCGGTAAGTCTCTTCCATTTCACAGGTGGGTAGCTGCCAGCGTGGTGATGGCACACTGCCGTTGTCAGAAAACCTATTTGAAGGGGTTATTGTTTACACGTAGCCCCGAGGATATCAGCTGTTTAAAACCAAGATTCATAGTAACGATTCTTTCCCACTTGCTTCCACCTGTGCTGTGATTCCAGATGGATTTTTGTAGTTTATCAAGGATTTGATTGTTTTCAGTGAGCAATTTAACCTTTTGGGACAAGAATGTCTTGTCCGATAATGATGGCTTGAGTCAGGCTCTTTGGAGACTTCCTCAGAATATCTATCCCAGCATATTTCGTGCTGGCCTGTGGCTGTTCTGAGAGTCGCTGTTTTCAGCTGTGCTGGTTTGCATGGAATTCTTGTTAAATTTATAAGCTCCTGGGGATTCAAATGAGGCCTAGAAATTTTACTTGAAACGTCGCCTCATCCTACAGCAAGTTTAGCTTTTTCAGGCAGAAAGATAAGTGCATAAATCCACTGGGTCACCGAGCTGTCGTTTTGCTGTATTGCATCAGCCCTTATCAGTCAGCAGCTGCTTTGGATTTTATCTAATTTGATAAGGAAAGTAAACCATTTCTATTTTATTCAGTAAAAATAATGCATCACTGTCCACGGGGCTTTGATTATAGAGAGCGTAGTAATTAATTTTTGGAAAATTCTTTGGGGTTTTTTTCCCCTCTTGCTGTTGTTTTTAATGATGTATTTTTCCTCTGTGTATCAGGGCCTTCTGTTTGTCGTTTTAAGTCATCCACATGCCAAAGAGAGCGAGTCCTGTGGCAACCCCGCGTTCCGCGTGATAGCGTTCAACCCCAAAACAGCCAGGAGCGCGGGAGTGATGTTCTCCTCCCTCCCACCTGGGCACGCTGGAAGGCAAGTACCTGGGCGACTCCGCGTGCTGGCTTCATGGCTCCTTCGAGGTGGTTTTGGGGGGAGAAATCGCTTAACGAGCTGAGCAGCACTGCTGGCAAGGATCCATCTGCCGTCTTGCCGATGATAAGGAGGCTGCATCCGTCGCTGCCGTCTGTCCTGCACACGGGCTGGAGCGGGGCGAGGGCGTCGGCCGTTTCCTGCTCGCTTCCTGCGCCAGCCTGTGCGCTGACCTCTGAGCTCCCGGCGTCACCGCGCGGCAAGGGGCTCCGCTCACCGCGGGTCCGCTGACGGACGGGAGCATTGATTTTCTGCACGCGCCCGCTTTTGTCTTCCTCCCCCCCCGAAAGTGATTGTGGAAATGCTGTAACGGGGTTGGTTCGTCCGGCACACTCCCCGGGCAAAAACCCCTGAGAAAATGTCCGCCGCCGAGGCGTCCCGAGCCGTCGGTCGTGTCGAAGAGCCCGCCGCTGGGTTTATTTATGCTCGGCGGCGGCCTGCAGCCCCATGACCTTTTCCTGTGTCGTGCCTTCCGAAGACTCGGCTGTTTCGGGCTCAGTCCCGCGATGCGCTCGCGCCCGCCATCGCGCCGCCTGCGTGCGCAGGCGTTAGCGGGCCGAGACCTTGCCCTACCGAACAATTTTCAAGCACGTACCGAGGCTGCGGAAGGGTTGTCTTGACATCCTTCGTTCTCGGGTGCACTGAAGGTACAACTTGCTTCCACCTGTGCTGTGATTAATAAATTCGCTTATTAATTTTCTACATTAAAAACTAGTTAATTTTAAAAAACGATGCGATGGTGTTTTCGACAAACGAACTGCAGCGTTGTGACCCTTCTGTGTACGACCTTAGGTACCTGGAGGGTGACGTGAAGGATGCTTCTGCCGTGGCCGTGCTGACGTCGGGAGCCGTCGCAGTGTGGGACCTGCTGCTGGGGCGGTGCACGGCC
>NW_008824409.1:123606-124550 GCF_000699105.1 Pygoscelis adeliae | reverse complement strand
GCTGCTGTCTGTGGCTGGTCCTCGGGCGCAGCTGTAGCAAACGAGCGTTGGCTCTTTTCTGTCAGCAGCGGCGCTGGCGGTTCCCCGCTGTCATTCAGAGAACGTCGTGGGGCTCTCGGGCGGTGGGGACACGCGCCGCTCGCTGGCGGGAGTCAGGGGAGGGCGTCTGTCCGTCTGCTTCTGAGCTGGGTCCCTCCGGGAGCGCTGACCGCTTTTCTCCCCGTGCCCCTCCTGGGCACCACCCGTGGGGAGGGGGAGCAGCGTGTAGGTGGGGGCAGCGGGCATTACGTTTAGCACGAAGGCCGCACCTGGAGCTGGTCTTGGCTCCTGCTTGTGAAATCACGGGTACTCCAGGTTTTCCCTCACTGGAACTTTTTTCATCCTCAGTACTTGATGCTACTAGAAAAAAATTGGGGGTTTTTCCTTCTTGGTGTATATTCCAAGTTTCTTTTTACTTCATTTTGGCCGCCTTCATGCTTTCATTTAAAGCTCTTAAGCTCTGGCGTACCTGCCTAATTTGTCGCATTGGGTCATAAACGTCCCTGGGGTTTGGTCGTTCTCTGAAACCTAGGCAGATGTTTCACTTCAGGGCGTTTGCTAATGCTGTATATTTAATCCACTTACCAGAACCGTGGGTGGAGCGTTAGTGCGTGGCCATGCGGGCTAGAAAGAAGACCCTAAATTTTCTGGAATGTATTTCTGACCGGTTCCACGGCCGAGAGCCCTTGTGCTCCCTGCCCCCGGCTGCGGCTCTGTACGAGCTGTTGGTTGCACGAGCGCTCAACAGCAGAGCCTGAACCTGAGGGGCTTCGGGCCCTGCCCCGCCTGGGGTTACCCGGAACATCCCCCTCCCGTCGCACACCGGTGGCTGTGGGAGCTCTGGGAAGGCGTTAGTGGCTTTAATGAGGCGTGAGGGGCACTCGCTGGCTGGCTCGGCAGCCCTG
>NW_008824409.1:120941-123577 GCF_000699105.1 Pygoscelis adeliae | reverse complement strand
TGTAAGGCAGAACGCAGCTTGAAACTCGGCGTAGTAACGAAGTGTGGGCTCTGACTGACACGGCCTGTTTGTCCCCTGCCAAGCTGCAGGCGTCTGAGCCAGCAGTAATTGCTTCCTTTAGCCTTGCTCCTGTTTCCGTTGTTTTGGGCTAAATATGTGCACTTTCTTCCAGGATTTGAAATTCCTGATGGAGATGCAGAAAAGCTAATGTGTCCACAAGAGATTGTAGATTACATTGCAGATAAGAAGGATGTTTATGAATAAAAACAGTTCTTCAAAGCCGGGTGAGTAGAAATGTGCTCCTGCGAGTGTCTCGGGTAACGACGGCGCGCGCAGGGTGCACGTGTGACGCCCGCGGAGGGGCGTGAGGCGACTGGACGCCGTACGGCTGTATGGCAGGCGGGAGCCCAGCAGGTCTGGGAGGGAGCTGGCGGCAGCTGCCTGCTCTGAGCGGGGAGGACAAGGTGTACGCGTTTTCCTGAGGCATCTGCTGTTGGAGGGAGGCTGTGGGGCTCGGCGACCTTTCGTCTCGCCCTGCGTGGCACTTCAAGCACTGAGGTTATCCGCAGGTCTTTTGGTAGGTGGCGAATTGACTTTAGTCATGAAAGTCCACCTTTTCAGCGCTCCTCGGCCGTGCGCAGAGCGTGTGGGGTAGGCACCTCCAGAGGTGTGTGATAGCACAGCTTCCAACTGCCCGTGCCGACCGTTTCCTCCCCACCAGCCGCAGCCGGAGACTGGAGCAGGAAAGGAAGCGGGCAGGAAGGGGTTATTGGAGCGGCAGGCCCTCGAGGTGCTCTGGGGCTGCAGGGGAAATGAGCCGGTGGCCTCAGGCCAGTGTGCAGCAGCAGATCGGTCCCTCGCTCCTGTTTGTTCCTGTGCGCGCTTCTGGCCTCCCCCCACACCCCCCTCCCGGGTCAGTGGGGGAGCTGCGCCCCTTTGCCGCTCTCTGAGCCAAGGTGAGAATCCTAGCGATTCTGAAGACCTGTGGACTTGTTACGTGCCTGCTTTCGGTGTTCAGCTTGTCTTGCCTCTGCCTGACCCACTTCTTTCGTGCCTCAAAGTAGTAGGTCTTGGTTGCTGAAATATTAAATACGTGGAATTTTTTTATTTTTTTTTTTAACAGGAGATGTCTCTACCACCAGGACTGGGCTGGTGTCAGTGGGTATGAATATAAGCGCACATGCTGTACCGTTGCTGCTTTCATCGGAAAGTTGTACTTGGACGTTGTATTTAAAGCTGTCTGAATATGTTGTCCTTCAAAAACAAGAAAAAAAAGGAATAAATATATAAGACCACGTTGTGTTGATGCCTTTTCCGTTTCACGCTGCGTGTCGCTGGCTCGCTCTGTTAGCGTTCAGCGAGTGAAGGGCAGTTCAGGGGCGAGTAACCGACTTCACTAGAAACGCCCCTCTCTAACCCAGGCTCTGACCGGCGGCGCAGCCTCTGCCCAGCCGGACCCCGTTACCCCGTGGGATAAAAGCCCCCTCTGCGAGCGCAGCGGGAGGCGTCCGTGGGCCTGTCGGGCTCCGGGCGTGCCTCGCTGAGAGCGTTTCGCCGTTCGTCCTCCCTGCGTGTGCGAAAGCACCAGCAGCACCTGTACGGCTCTGTGCCCTCCGCCGCTGGCGCGATCGCTCTTCCCGTGATCTCACTGCTTGTATTGTCTGCTCTTTCCAATAAACCGCCCTTCTGCCGCCTTCGCTGTTTATTTCATCAGTGCTGGTAAAAACAAGCAAGTTCCATTTGAAAGGCTTCTGCTTTCCTGATGGAAAATAAAGGGGGGGAATGACTTTTCCTGCTGCTGAAAAGCAAAATCGCATCGGTGTTTCTGTAAGCCCAACTGATCTCAGCATGGGAGGCTTGCTTTAAATCTCTCCAGAGACAGAAACAAGTTATTTCTGGACACTACACCATTTTTCCTCTCGGCCAAGAAACACTTTCATATGTCAAAGAGGCACTGCTAGGCTGTGAGCCAAGAAAGTGTCACTCGATAACATATCCTCCTCTGGCAATCAGGGTGGCGGATGATGGAAAATACACCCGGGTCCGCTGGTGCGGCCCATGGTGCCTGCCTGCGGTGTGGGTGTTCTCGGGGCTTCCTCTGGAGCTGCATTTCGCTTCTAAAATCGCAGGGTGCTGAGTCCTCGGCCAGCTGGGTGACCCTCTGCCTTCGGGGCCCAAGTTTCGCTTTCATTGTGTGCGAGGCCCGGGCCCTTGGAAACTCCTTAATGGCTCCTTCACCCCAGATGTGTTCCGAAACGCTTCCTGAACGGGCTGCACGGTGGAACCCGGGGGAAGCAGTCCTCGTGGCCACCGTGCCTGGGGTGGTTTCGAGGCGCCTGCTCAGGGGCAGGGGTGACGGTGGCTGCAGAACCATCCCTTTGCCACCCAGGCGTGCCGGTGCGGTCACTGGTCTCGTTTGGTGGTGCGGCCCTGAGTGATTTGGTGAAGGAGCCGCCGCCAGATGCAGCCAGAGGTGCCCTCGAGGGGCCTTTGCCCTGAGTCGTATCCGCGGCAGAGCCGGGCACAGCTGGAGGTGGCCCTGGGGACAGCCCGCGTCGCGGAGCCCTGGCAGTTCCCAGCGGTGGCTTTTCTGGGATAAACCTGTTTGTTAGAGGAGGGTGGGTGGAACGCGTGTG
>NW_008824409.1:119674-120262 GCF_000699105.1 Pygoscelis adeliae | reverse complement strand
GTGCGCCCCCCCGCTGCTGCGCCGGCAGCTCCGGGAGGCGGTAGGGGTGCGGTGCCCAACGCTGGTGCATGACGCCCAACGCTGGTGCATGACGCCCAACGCTGGTGCATGACGCCCAACGCTGGTGCATGACGCCCGACGGCGGCACGCGCTGCTCTCTCCCCAGTGATCGTGGAGTGCTGTGCACGGCTCTGCCCTGGTCTCGGCAGTGGGACGGGCTCCACGCTGGGCACTGCCATCCCCTGCGCCCACCCAGGGACCGCGACGGGGGAGCGCTGCCAGACAGGTACTGCCGGGGCTGGGTCCGTCCCACTCAGGACCCTTCGTCTGTGGCACTGCGTGACGGCCACGCCCGCCCGTGCCGGGCTGGGGCCTGGGGTTGCCGAGCCGGTAGCTGTGGGGTGCTGGCTGTGGGCCAGCCCTGCTCAGCGTCCCCCCACTTCTGCCTCTGCCCGTAGGTCCGGAGCAAGGAGCTGGCACCGGGCGGGTGCCAATGCCGGAGGCCGCAGGGCAGCTGCAGACAGAGGCTGAGCTGCTGCCCTTCCCTGGGACTCCCGCCGGGACTGACGAGCCCCCCCACCCCCAGGG
>NW_008824409.1:118625-119009 GCF_000699105.1 Pygoscelis adeliae | reverse complement strand
CACCCGGGGCCCCTGCTCTCTGCAGGCACTGCTGGGCAGGCAGCTGCAGGCAGCAAGCAGCCATCTCCTGCCAGCCCAGGGGCGACCAGTGTGGGGGCTCCAGCCCCCGTAGAGCCAGACACAGCTCCTACCACCAGATACACCCCCAGGACTGACCCTGTAGGAAATGTGACGGCGAAAGGTGCCACGACCCCACAGGGGACCCCCTCACATTCACCATCCTCCATGACAGTGCCTGGCTCTGCTGGGGGGCAGTGGGGGTCCCCCAGCACCCTGCTGGGCTGGAGCCCCATGGGGACAGCACATGTGCAGAGCCGGAGGGGCTCACACAGCCCCTCGTCCCTGGCGCCGCGGGCCGGGCAGGGCCCGAGGGCCACCGTCCCC
>NW_008824409.1:117262-118051 GCF_000699105.1 Pygoscelis adeliae | reverse complement strand
AGGCAGCCCAGCCCCCACCACGGCCACTGGGCCCCCCTGGCAGCCAGCTCCGTCCCAGCCTGCATCTTCCCTGGGGCTGACCACCACTATCGGCGTCGCCACCGCTGTCACCACCACCATCACAGCTGCCACCACCAGCCCAGCACTGCTCGGGGACGTGGGGACAGTAACGTCAGATCCCGGTGCCACGGTGTTGCAGGGGGATGCATCAGGGCTGACGTGGGGACCCCCGACTCATCTGCCCACCATGGTGCCAGGACCCCCCCAGCAGCCCACCGATCCCCCTGGGACCCTGGGCCGTCATGGGGGCCCCGGGTCCCCTCCAGCAGCCAGGGACACAGACCTGGTCAAGCCATCGAGCAGCCCCGGAGGGTGGCCGGATGCTGACACCCCCAGAGCAACACCGGCCGTGCCAGGCAGGGCCCCCCGGGTGTTCATTGTGGAGGATCAGCCACCCCTCCTGAAAGGTGGGTCTGGGGGATCTGGGACACTCTGCCTGGGCACGACGGGAAGTAGAGCTCTGAGGAGCCATCAGCTTGGGGGGGGATCAGTGGTGGTGGCCCCCCAGGGAGGGCGGTGCGGATCCCTGTCGTGCTGATCCCCATCTCTTCTTCCGCAGCATCCCTCCTCCGCATCCCCTGCGAGCTGGTGCTGGACATGGGGTTCGTCCCCGCCCTACAGGACCCCGGATCCCGGGAGCGCTGGGGTCTGTTGCACAGCTTCAACCGGACGGTGAGTGCGGGGCAGGGCTGTCCAGGGGGGGCTGCGGTTGGGGGCCATCCCGCCTCG
>NW_008824409.1:107869-110369 GCF_000699105.1 Pygoscelis adeliae | reverse complement strand
TTTTGACTCTTGCTGCAAGCTCAGAATAGTTTTGAAGCCTGTCTGAAGACTCCCTGTACTATCATGATCTAATTCATTACGGCATGAGCCACTCTGAAAAACACTTATTAATAGGCAACCTCATTCAGCTGCACAGATGTCAAACTCAGAAAGCGCTTGGAGACATGGTTCATACTAAGGACAGAAAAAACCTTAGTGCCATCCATGTTACCGCTGCATGCAATACCTAGCCCTCCCCCCCCAGTTTTATTCAGTAGAAAGTCTGCCGCAATGCAGTTTAGGATATATAGACCAGCTTTTGCTTTTGGCAAGACAAATGGTACAGATGTTAGCTAACAGTGACAGATGATCTAATCAAATGCACAGGAGACTCCCTAGCTTGACAGCAAAACAAAAAGCCTTCATACACAAAAAGACATCCTTACCAGGGGTATATCTGGCATCAGAATTTCCCCATCCTCCACCCAAACGAAGGGAATTATCCCAAGTGGACAACGGTGGTTTCTGGCCTGTTAGCCCTGGAGGTGGGCGGGACGGAGCAGTGATGCTTTTAGGTGGCAAAGGGACCTTCCACAGCTCATGAGCCAGAGAGGTGTTAGTGACTGATCCAGGAGACCATGTTGATTTGGAATCACTGTTTCTGGCTACTGAAAGACATACAAAGACAACCATAATCACTATGCTGCCGGAACCATCACCTTGCTACAAATAAAAGCTGCTAAATCAGAGTAAAATCAAAATAGCTACTTTGAAAATTAGTGAAGTTACCGCTCAGAGGAGACCTCAGTTTATTAACTAATAATAAATGTTTTATTAACATTTAGTATCCCCCTGAAGCACGTGAAGGGGAAGAAACACCAGCTCAGAGCGATATAAGCAGACATCACCTGAAGTGCTTTGTGCTGTACTGCTGAGGGAAACATTGTAGTTGGAGGCACGAATGGATGACCAGGCACTAGTTGAAGGCAGCGTGGTGTTCAAAGATGAGGATGACCCTATAAAGACAGAAGTCAGTCACGGCACAGTGCATCACAAATGCAGTAAAATTAAAAGGCATGACTTGTAGCCCAGACTGAACACATCTGCACAGTCAGACGAGGGACCTCCTCCACTCTTCTCAGTCCTCATCCTTGATCCAAAGGCACGTGGTGGCAAGCATGCTCAACAGCAGGAAGCACCCTGCACTCACTGCAAGCAAAAGCTAGTTACATTACTGCAATGGCTAGACTGCCAAGTTGTGCTTGCCTACTTTCAAACACACTGCCTCTCTGTGCACAGAATTACATCAGAATGCAGATCAGGAGCGTTTGCTCACTCTGCCCACATTCTTGGAATATCTGTTGCGTTGCATCAAGTAGCAGTGCTTGAGCCAAAGATGAGCTTTTCAGCCATGAAATCCACAATACAAGAGATAAACAAGGAGATGAGCAAGTAGCAAACATCTCCAAGTAAACAGTCTCTCTCTGTGACTGAAGGAAGATTAGTACACAGTTAGAAAACGTAGCATCTGAACATACCACTGTTCCTGTCCCTGAGGTGGTCAACTTCCCGCACAGTATTAATTGAAAGATTGTTTATGACACTGCCAGGAGTGACGTAAGGGTCAGTTTCAGGGTCGATGTTTGGATAACCTTTCCATGGCTCACCAGGACGAAACTCTAGGAATAGAGATTCAGAAAAGAAGCTTATTGGGGGGGGGGTGTTGGTGGGTTTGATTTTTTTTTTTAAAACAGGAAACAGCTGTCTAAACAATACATCTCAATGACTGAAAATCCAAAACCTTTTAAGCATTTAATTGACTTAATTTAGTCTTCTTTTCACTTTATTCACTTCATTTCTAGTTTTTCTGGTTCCATCTCACCAGGGTAAAATCTCAGAGCAGGGAGATATACTTCTCTTTGTACAATGAAACTACTGCTCTCAATTTTGATCCGCTAAAAACACACCCTTAATGCTTTTCTGCAGGCTGTCTCCCCTCCCCCTCCACAAGTAATGACCAAGGAACACAGAAGAAACAGGGCTGAACAGTAAGAGCCACACAAAGAGTAAGCACTGGCATTGCCTACCTGGTGGCCAGTTAACACTGCTAGAGCCATTAGGCGATTTGGCACGGGGCCAGCCATCCCCAATAGATCCAGGAGGACTGGCTGGTGAATTACTGCTGTTCATAAAGTCATATGGAACAAATGGAGACTCTTCCAGCCTAAAACCACTTGAAATAGCACCTAATTAAAAAAAAAAAATATTTTTCATAGCCAATTTTTATATACCATATATATATAAAAACATGCCCGTGTAAAGCACTCATGAAATACATAGCAGCATACTGTCCTCTTATGATGCCAAGTTATATAGGAAGTCATACAGGATTATATAATCTAAAGTGAAATGCCTCTGAATAATTCAGGAGAAAACCGTAAGAATAATCTCCCATGAAATCATCTCATTAAGATAGCATACTTATTCAGTTTAAGTAAAATATTAATTCAAGAGGGAAAGA
>NW_008824409.1:93260-107779 GCF_000699105.1 Pygoscelis adeliae | reverse complement strand
ATAACAGGGGTAGTGAATATATTCCGTGATGGGAGGGCTTTTGGAAGAAAGATCTACAAAATCTGAAGGATCTTTAGCTACTGCAAAGCTCTGTAAATTCTACTCATATTCCTGGGAGGGGAAAAAAATAAATAAAAATCACTGGAGGCAGAGCAAGGAACAAAAGCCCTGCACACAATCTATTTGGTTCTGTGCAAGTCCTGTAAGGAGAAGTTTAAAAGTTATTACACACAGCAAAGCATCTACAGAGGGAATAACTGACTTTTACTAGTGAGTCAATGCAATATGGAGTTCAAGTAATCAAATTCCTAATCCTATTCAGAAAACATTACCTACAGCTAAAGTAACACCAACGCTTCTGACTGCTGTTCATCTGTAACAATCAGATGAAGTTCAGAAGTGCAGTAGCAGGTTATCTCCACTAGATGCTTAAAGCAGCAAGTCATTTCATAGTAGTGAAACAGCTGACAAACCTAAAAATACCCAAACAATCTGAAGACTGAACAGTAATAGGAGACTGGAGACATTTAATAACTATCTTTAGACACAGAACCTTTGTGCTATAGACTCAAATTTTAACTGGATGAGATTTCAAGCAACTGAAACAGTTGAAGTGTCATATGAATCCTGATTACTGGAATGAAATATGAAGCAACCAAGTCCGCCTCCTCTAAAACTAAGTACAGCAATGGTGCTAGTCTATCCCTTCTAAGCTCTCCCCATTTTTAGAATGCAAACATACACATTCATAACCAAAACCTGCAACTAAAAATGTCAGACATGACCAGAACGCGTGCACACACAATTAAATCCCCATAAATCACCTTAAGGCCAGCAGGGTGGGAGGAAAGAAAGCTAGAAAATCTAAAGCTTTTGGTTTAAACATATATGAAACATTCCAATTCAGATTAAGGTAAAACTAGTAGCAGTAGTCACACTTAAAGAAAAGTCTGGTTAAAAAAGGAATTCTGCACAACATTTCTACTAAACCTCATCACAAGATTACTTCTGTAAGTAAAAACATTCAAGCAAGCTATGGGCTGCTGTACAAGACAAGCAGCAAGTTTGGCACAGACAACACAATACAAACTCTGACAGCTACAAGCAACACAAACAACTAGTTACAACTACAGGCCTAAATATCGCAAACCTGCATTTTATACACAGAATGTGAAAATCTGATGTGTAATATCAAATACTCCTTAATGACACATTTAACATACCATGTTTGCTGGAGTTTTGATCTAACGATGTGTTCACAGAAATGCTGTCTACTGTAGTCCATTTCCTCAATCGAGATTGTGGCTCTTTAATACTGCTCATATCCATGTTTACATTCAAGTTTGAGTTCATTCCTAAAAACATATATAGCTTATGAAATACAGACTAAATGTTTTTCTTCTGCTAATTACCACTATTGTCCTAATAAACATTTAAGAGCATATTACTATGGTTATTTCATGCTTCCAAGTCTCTGCTTTTGAGAAACATTCTAGCATTTAATACAGTGAACTTATTACAGACAGAAGCTAAGCTAAGCAATGCAAAGCACTCTGAAGTTCTCAGCTGATGTCTTCATGCAAAAATGTCAGTGGAAGAAGCCATTGAGGAAGTTAGAGAAACTAAAATGTAGACGTCTAAAAAACGTGGCATTTCTAACACCGGTCTAGCACCAGCACAACAACTGATCTCATCTGTACAAAGTAGAAGCACTGTACTTTGAAGAGCTACGCTCAGTTATAAAAGACACTCTTCTCAGCAGGAGGGTGTGTCTGTACTCATCCCTATTCAGCAGAAGTTACGTACTGGTATCTGCAGTTACAACCTCATTCCCTTTCTTATTTGGGATGTTCAACAGGACACCTCACCAGCTTCTGAACCATGCCAGCACAGATAGATAAGCACTTTGCACAGAACTGCACAAGTAATACTACTCCCTTGCTCGCACTGTATTAAAACCTCAGTAAGAGAAAACAAACAAAACTTGTCTTCGCCTGTTCTAAGCTGTTGTCTGTATTTCAAAATGTTTGTCTGCCAGAGAATCAACACAATGCCAACCCAAATCAATCCAAATACCTGTGAGAACCAGCTACTCCGGGCTTGAACAATATGCCCACGCTTTTGACTTTGGCATGCCTGCTCTCTTTCCAGGTCTGTAGGAATCCTTAATTCACAACCATACCTGGTTACATTTCCAGCCCTTCAGATCTATTTACTTCATTTCTGAAAATAAACCACTACACAACATTTTAACTTAGGGCCAGAGACACACATGGAACTTCTCAAATTTCTAGTAGAAACACCTTCATTCAGCACTGGAAACTAGTGCTTAATTTTGTTCCTGAGTCGATATTCACTGCCATATTGAAGCTGGTTTGTTTTTTCATTTGTTTGTTTTTTTTTCATTTGTTTTTCCTTAAAGGCATGATCAGATGTTGATGTCAGAAACGTAGCCCCTTGAAAAGCCTCAGAGAAAGTGCCTTGTAACAGGACAGCCGAGTTTTAAGAAATATAACAACTATCAATAGCTGAAACAGAAAAAAGCAAAACTCCAATCAATCCAGTTTCTGACACCTCTCCCTCCGGCATTTTGCTGTTGTCAGAGCAATAACCCGTGCACAACAATAACCTTTCTTCTAACTCTGAAGAAGCTTGCAGAAGACAGACCTCTAAAAGAAGGGTTAGAAAGATCACAAGCTGGCAAATAGGCACATCTAGCTGAAAAGGTTAATGCCAGCCCCTTGGCAGGCACAGATCCATGTCTATAGCTCTGTATTTGAAACCTGCGGACTGAGGGATGAACATCAGTCCCTAGACATAATCTAGAATTTAAACAGTCTTCCCAGAAGTACTTTTTCATATCCAACTGTGGAAGATTTTATATTGTTCAGCTATACTCACTATTTGGCAGAAAAAGGTATTTTTAATATTAGAAATACTTAATTCTATAAATGAATCAGGATGTGACTGCAGCACTGATCCACTAGAGAAGGACACCCCCCACCCATCCCCAATCTCTGCTTTTGATGAACAAATACCTAGTGAATCTCGACAAATTCAGTTCCCCAGAATGCAAACAGGACCTCCCTGCTTTCGTTGCTAGGTCTCCTGACACTAACGTTAGAACATGGAGAAAATAACATACCTGCAAGATTTTCCAGAAGACAACTTGGCAAGTTCAGCTGCTTCTCACATGACTATGCTACTATATACTTTGTGCACTTGGAGGATGCTACCAATACTCCTCGACTCAATTTTTCACTATAGGGTGAAGAAACTCCAGCAACCTACTATTTCTACCCTTAAGCTTTTATTTGTGGACTGAGTGTGGCTCAACTTGCTTATATCACTATACAGTACTACTCCAAAGGGATCCCAAAGAATTCTTATGTATACTGCAGCAGATTCCTGAGGGATCTCAAAGCAATCTTACATATACTGCAGGTTCCTGAAATGTGGAACCTGCATAAAAAGCAGCTACTTAACAACAGTATACAACAATTCAACTCAAGAAATGAAACAGAAAGGAACCTAACGTAGGCAGGATACAATTATTCTGGATTAAGTTTGGCGAGAAAGTTAAATATTCCTTTCATTAGACCTAACATAGTGTCTCTAATAGCTAAACAAACTTCATTTTTATGCCTTGCCCTTTGAATCGAAGCAGTAGTTAGATCTTGATGCCAATCATCAGCAGCAACTATTAAGCAGCAGCCTGGACTTAAGACTGGCCACAAGCAAAATTCCAGTGTGCCACATGCAGTGCGACAGCATGGCCTGCACCGACCCACTGGCTCCATAACACTCCACCTAGAAGCACAAGGATTTCAGCAGCAGTCTATTAAACAAACTTTCCTACAAAGGGCAATGAGAATGCAAAGGAAATCAGCCCAACAGAAATGACCAGATTAGAATAACGTAGAAGAAAAGCAAACTGAAGAGGAGGAAAAAAATAGGGATAAAGAACAAGAGGTAAATGGTATACAGTTGTAGTAAGTGTAAGATAGCATTAAAAAGGGACCTAAAGTAAGGAGAAAATATACAAGCCTGGAATTTCTGAAGTAGAAATTGGACAGAAGCCTGGAAATGTAAGGAGAAAGAAACAGGAGATGTTTGTATTTATAAAATGTTCAGACATTTTGCCTGAAATTCTTTAAAAATGCATTCTTTAAAAATGCAGAGCTAAAAGCTTTCTTTCCTGGACAAAACCACTAAAAGGGAAATTAACATTTTGTTCTACCTATGCAGTTCCAGATTCATTGAAAACATTTTTAAAATCCAAAGAAATGAGACCACATCAATGGATTCTACTTCTAAAAGTCCTTTAGCTCCAGGAATCATAACTGCAGAAGGACTTTGTATCATCCTTGGGACCCAGAGGATAAAAAAGAAATAAAGGGGAAGACATTCTTTAAGAATGCAGAGCATTTTGCACTGAAATAGTCACTTCTGGGAATGAGTGCACTTGTGGAAAAAGTTCTTTGGCAAACAAAGATAACTGGGTAAGGCCCACAAAGAATTACTACTTTCATTAAAATCCTAAGTGCTAACACGATTACAATCACTATTGTTTTCAGAGGAGGCAGACAACGTGAAAAGAAAGGCTGTGTGTCACGTAAGCATTAATTGACTGTATGAAATTAGCATGGAGAAACCCACCTATAGGGAAGCTGCTGAATGCATTTATTGGCGATGGCCCTTTTTGTAGCTCAGGAGTAGCGTGGGGTATGACATTCTCAAGGAAAGATTTCATGGTGGGTTGATGGAGTGACTGCTGTTGGGAGGGCGGAGTTTGCTGCTTCATTAACAGGTTTGGATCAAGCTGACGGGACTGTTGCATCATCTGTTGCTGCATACTAAGAGATCGACCCTTAAAAAAACAGAGCAGTTACAATATAAATAGGCAAAAGCTTTTCCACATTTAAAAAAAGATAATGAAACGCATCTTTGTGCTCCGTGCATCTTAGCACAGCAAAACCCCAGCATTAAGCTAAGTCACTCCTTTAAGGCTTGTCAAAAACCCATTCACTCTTGCACACTTTAATACAATTTATAACAAGAAAGGCAGATCAGGACGAAAAACAGTTTTTAAAGATAGTTTGAAAAGTTAATAATAAACGTATTTATTTACCTGCTGCTCCTGCTGTTGACGACCACCAGAAGGCATGCTTCTTTGATTCTGCGCTTTTTGCTGCTGAGCCAACAACCGCTAGGAGACAGTGTTTTGTGGTGTTTTTTTTAAGAACAGTTTATAGCTGACGTTAAGTCTCTACTTAGACTTTCAAACAGAACACAGAGCGACTAGCTTTGTTAGCTTACCTGTAACTGGGAGATCTGAGAAAGCTGGTTTAACTGGGACAGTTGATTCAACATGGCTACCTGTTGTGGGCCAAAAAGTGGGCTCAGGCCACCGTTGTTTGGTGCATACTTCAGTAATGATACTGGAACCTGCAAAATGGACCAGTATGAAGAGTGACTGGCAGTAACGTACAGTTAGTTATATGAGATGTAGAATATTATAACCTCTGGTCAACAGTTGCCTAGTTTCTGAAACATTCATCAAGCCAAGTATGTTTTCAAATATTTACAGAATAAATATCAGCAACACCAATAAACAAAAAAACGATTTTCTGAAGCAGCATTTTGGTAGTTTATACACAGAATGTTTTATGTACTCAATTACCTGAGGGGATAGTAATGGAGGAGGCACTTGAGCACGTGGATTAGGCTGAGATGAATTAAGAGGTTGTGCTGGAGGCTGCTGCATGCTCCTGGGCTGTGCTGCTATATTACCAACACCAAACATACTGGGATTGCCATTCTGGGGAAAGGCAGACAGTTAATGACAATAGTTAGTGACAATAAACCTCTTCTGCTGCTTCTCCCACCCCTATACATTTGAATTAGAAGTTAAACACATATCAATCATATAGGTAGCTAGGATATTATATCAAAAGGTATTAAATGCTGTCAAGTAACATGCCAAGGATATGCACACAGCCTTACCTGTCTAACAGAATTCAAGTTTTGCATACCCAGCCCTGCTAGGGAGCCAAGGGCTTGGTTAGGTAGTGCATTATTTGAAGGGGGAAGCTTCATGTTTTGATTGGACATAAACTGCATGTTTTGGGACTCGTCTGCTACAATGCCATCCTGATCGGACAGACAAACCGATGCGCAACAACCAGCCAGCAAGCAAGCAGAAGGGAGAAACCATTGCCAGGAACAGAAGGGAAGAGTCACATGACAGTCCAGCACCAGCAGGAAATAGGCAGAAAACAAAAGAGATCAGGTTAGTCATTTGCACTGCAAATGGGCTACAGAAAGTGCTTAGTATTATACATCAGTAAGTTAAAAAGAGCAAAACGTATCTCATGGATTAACAAGAAAGCCCTCATTTTCTTCTCCACTAAATGCAGAAAGCTAAGGAGCACACAGATAACTACTTAGAATGCAGAGTCAAAGAAGTTTAGAAGTGCCACCAGTAAGACACCTACTAACCTTATCAAAGTAAGGACCGCGATCCATGGAAGACTCTTTGGAAATCTGAGGACGAGAACCAGGGCCTTTTCCAACCACACGATTGTAATCTCCAACGTTGAGGCCATGCTTATCCATCTCCATCCGCTTATCTTGCAGTAACCCTAAGAAAAGGTGAGAGATGTGACTACAACATTGAGGGATTATTCAGTTTTCCAGATACACTAGAAACCAGTTTATGCTTATGAAGAGCTGAACTAATACTGCTCTCAAGCTAGACACTAATAAAAGAAAACACCAGTTTAGCTCTCTGGGCTTTACTGAAAAGGGAAAGGAAACACTATGAATCAGCGGCTACAGACAACTTAAAACTTGGAATCTACAAAGCGTCAACAGATTTTGCTAGGCTTCACAAAAACATTCTTCTCAGTTCTCTCTTAAAACCAAGAAAGTATAATTCTTTAAACTTGAGTTTCCAGTTGCGAATGCCGCTTTTTTTTTTTTTTTAGTAGCAATACGCATTGTCGTGGCTTTGAAGTAGTACCTTTATCACATCCCCTACATTTGTGTATTGTTTCAGAGGCCCTTTAATTAGATTCAGTTAAGAAAAAAACTATTTGGCTAAAAAAAAAAAAACCTCACAAATTTGAAGTATTTGTGTTTATTAAAAGCAAATTTTAAGTTATCTTTTATCATTAATTCCACTAGGCAAGCTAGAAGATCAAAATACAAGTAGTAGTAAAGGAGTCCATTTAATACTTCACTGCATGCAGTGCAAGAGAATTACTTTCCAAGCAGATGTTTTAAATTCAAATTTAAAAAATTGAAGTCATTTAAATATGAGGCTTGCCATTAATATTAAAATCTAAAATTCAAAGAACAATTTCTTTACACAATAGACTGTGAGCCCAAAAGTGAAAATACTAGCATAAAGAATGCAACTATAATAAAACCTACAATGCTACAAATACTTTTAATTAAATATTTTATTGTTATAATATAGTTATTAATGTATTAAAGAATTATACTATTTTTGATTTGCTAGAGGAATCATAACAGTCAATGGATTCAAATAAAAATAAAACTGCTCACAAGTCATTTTACACTCAGGTTTAAACGTTTCTAAAGTAATTGTTCAGTATTTAGTTCTTAGAACTGAAAACGTGTTTCCAAGAATGAACCACAATGAGCGAGTGTGGTATTCGGAACATTTCTGTTTATATTTAGTGAAGGTGTCCAGAAGGCAATCCAGATACTTATATTACAAGAAACAAACCCACCACACCCTGAAAACATTCTTTCATGTCATATACAGGCTTAACTTGATTTATGGATAATATTACTATAGCAACCAGGTGATTCAGGTGTGTAGCATTACTCACATGCACAAATTTTTTTCTCTACAAGGGTATTCCTTTTCTTCAGGGAAACATATATTTAACTATATATAGCTATAACTATATATATTATATATAGTTTTTAAAAAGTAACTTAAAGAAGGATATAAACTAAAAGAGAGACTGGAAAGGAAAGCAATAAAACCAGCTAGGTTTTCCTATTCTTACCTCCAGACATGTCCATCTTATTGCTCTGTATGGTTTCTTCTGGTGATTCTCTCTGAAGTAATAAAATGAATCATAATTATTTAATAATATTTTTAAAAGCTAAAACAAAGAGATTCACATATACTATTTCAATTCAAACCTGCAAGAAAAAAAAAAAATCAAGACAAATCAGATGCTATGTTAAAGCATTTACTCCATTTAGTTGTTACCCAAGTGAAAACAGGTATCTTCACCAAAACACGTATGTAACATTAAGTGAAGCAACAGACTACTGGATGAATGTAGTGCTTACAGAAACACTTTTCATCAATAAATAGGTCTTTTTGTAATGAGAATGTAAAGAAAAGGGATGGGTGACAGAGAGCAGACAAACAGAAGTAAAAGAAAAATACTATGAAAGTGAACACTAGGCAATTAAGCATTTTAATCTTTGTGCGTTATAACTAGCACTCTAAGAAGGCAGTAAAGCCAGGTAAAGGTAAATACTTACTGAAAAACTGAGATTTGTGAATTGCTTAATGAACGGATTGATCCATGTTTCATCTTGCTTATTTCCACCTTTCATTATTCCCTTAAAAATAGAAAGGAATTCCTGTGATACTCAGAAGATGTTTTTAACACCTACTGCTTAAATTACATCATAAAATGTTATGAAGATTAAAGCTTAATGGTACTCCACTCAGTACAGCAATCTGTTCTGACTTAGCTTTTAGAAATGACAACAGTGCAAAAACCTTGACTCAACCTCCTCTGGGAATTATTTTACAGAATAAGGAAGTAGTAGTGCTCAGGAACCTCACTACTTCTTTTGGGTTTTGGTTTGTTTTGGTTTTTTTTTTTTTTTTTTCTTTTCCATGGCCAACTTGCATTCTTATGTTTGGGCCTGACATCTCGCAAACCAGAATTACCTTTGTGGGCATTTTTTTCATATATGGTGGCCAATTTAAAGATGGGTTAGCTTCTTGTGAAGAACTGCTGTTCCACATTCCAATCTCTACATCCTCTTCTTCCTCCCAGCTGGTCTGACGACTGCCTGTCAATGGCATATCATCTCCACACCAACTATCTTGCATAGATTTAGGCCCTGCTTGTGGAAAACACCCAGCACGTTAACATTTCAGTAGCAACTGACTGCCCTTAACACAGAAGTTAGCTTTATGTTTACTTCAAGATAAAAAAAACCCTCAAAAATACAAAGCTTCTAGAGAAGTATTTCACCTTCCTCAAATACCTTTATTCAAAGATGACGCAGAAAGCACTCACCAGGTTTATTTGAAGCCTGTTGACCAAGAGAAGCGTTTCCCCAGCCAGAGGTGCCTGCTGCATCGCTGATGGGTTCTCCCCAGCTAGTACCAGTATCCATGGGTTTACCCCACGCTGAAGTTCCATTATCTACAGTAGTGGCTGGAGTAGAAGGCTCTCCCCAACCTTTTTAAAGCAGTACGAGTTATTGGCATGTTTTTAAACAGGATTTAAAAAGCTATCTAAAGAGAATCAAGTGTTTTGCCTTTGCTAGACCCATAACAAACAATAAAAAGCATATTAGCACACATTTACATTTTCTATGAAGCCAATTATTACAACTGTAAGCTGTTTCAATAAAAAAAATAAATCACAAAAATACAAGTATCACATGTAGAGAATGACATTTTGATAATAGAAATTTCTAAGATATTAAGTTCCTAAAAGCTGCTTATTATATTTAAGCTACTCCTCTTCACAGCTGAAAAAGAAACAGAGCACAAAATACTTCAAAAACACCACACAAGCTCATCTGCAAGTATCATTATTCACTGCTCCGAAAACTACAAGATCAGAAAGTCTGATCTTGAGTCCATATAAAACCATCACCCTTCATCCTGCGCTGTAGCAGCTCAACAGTTTTAACTGTTGTAGAATCAAATGAAGAGAAACTTTTATTCCTCAAATACTATTTTAAATATTTTCTGTGTTCCCACACCCCAGAATTCAAGTAGAGCTGTCTAGTCTTTATTAGTCAAGCGATTTAAAACTAGAACAGATCTTCCAATCTGTATAAAAGTATCAAACATCTATGAGCATTGCTGTTACTTTTTTTTTATAAATAAAAACGCTACTTCATTGGCACCTTCCCCTTTCCACTTTGAAACTAAAATATTGTTAAATGAAGCAAGAACAAAAGAGTTGTTTTACAATTAACAGAAAACACAAATTTGCATAAAACCAAGTCTTACCAGAACCCGAACTGCTCTCCTTGCTAGACATGGCACTTGAAGACAGTAGCTGCTGATGTACCTGTGCTTGCTGGTCGGAACTGCTGCTACTGTTTGGGACATTTTTATTCCACATATTCACATTTTTGTAGTTGTATTTGCTTGGATCACCCCAAGCAGAAGTTCCATCATCAATTTCCATTTTACGGCGTATTGATTCAGGGGATGGCTCCTCCCAGCCAGTGGGTTCTTCTTCCTTTGCTGGTGCCGGCATCGGTCCACCCAGCCAGCCTGACCCTGGGGGTTTGTTTGTGGCAGACGGTGCTCCCCAAGAGCCAACATCTTGTTTGTTCCATTCTGGAGAGTTGATTGGCTTTGACGAATCCCCCCAGCCTTGAGGCTGATTGGATTTAGGAGGGTCTCCCCAGCCCTGGTTCTGATTAGACTTTGCAGGCTCATCCCATCCTGAAGAATTATTTGGGTTTGTATTATTACCTCCCCAAGTAACAGAATTTGATTTACCTGGCTCATTCCAACCAGATACTGATCTGTCACTGTCACTACCTCCTGAACTGGATTTCTTAGCCTCACCCCAATGGTTACTTCTTGAATTTTCGCCCCAGCTGTCACCAGCAGAAACTGCCCAACCCTGGCTGGCCTTTTGTCCATCTACCCATCCCTGTTTGATCTTCTGTGCGTCATTCCAAGAAGACTTTTCCTCTTTGCCACTTCCCCATGATTGATTGCTCTTGACCATTACTGTAGCAGCAGAATCTTCTTCCCACCCCCCTTGGCTGTTTGACCCTTTGGAGTCTCCCCACCTTGTAGCAGACTTTGGATCTCCCCACCCTGATACAGATGAGGTATCATTATTATTAGGGCTAGGTCTATCCACACACCCCCCTGAGCTGGAAGTCTGTGTCACAGAGCCTCCCCAGGCCTCTGTCCCATTGTCAGTTTTTCTTTCACCCCTTGGTGATGTTTCGGTATCCCAGGCAGTGTTCTGTTTGATTGGAGTCTGTCCCCAACCAGAGTTGGAAAGGACACGTGGATCTAAGTCAGTTCTGTTCACTATACTTTGGAGTAACGCATGCTGGTCAACTTTCCTTCTCTCTCGATTCTGTCCTTCTGTAGTTACTCTGTCTTCATGGCATCCAGTGCTCTCCGAACTACCTTCACTGTCCACCGTACCTGTTTTGGCCCATGCGCTGTTCTGCTCAGTTATCTGAGAAGCAGCAGAACTCTGGCTGTTAAGGTCATCTTCCTCAGTAGATTTCCATCCATTTGTAAACTTCCTGCTGTTTCCATTCACACTTTCATTGGAATGCTGATTACTAGGCAGTTTACTCCATTCCCCATTTGAAATGTTAGTGCCGGTTTTTTGTGCAGGGTTGCCCCATCCTCTTCTACTCCCGCCAGCACTTGCACCATTTCCACTTCCCCATGGCATATTCTGGGAGTTGACTGTCCCTGCTTCCCATACCCCTCCTCCTTTATTCCCGTTGATTTGAAAGTTAGTGCTGCCAGGCCCGCTAATGCCTGGCTGCATTAGAGTTGCATTCACAGTGTCACCATTAGCTTGGCTGTTTGGGCCTGAACATTTGTCTCCAGAGTAATTAGAACCATAGGCACCCCACGTAGTACCGTAAGATCCACCATTTTTCGTCTCACCGTTGCTAAGATGAGAAATGGAAGTGCCATTTGTAACTGGAGAGGCCTGAATCTGAGAATGATTCATTGTGCTCACACGCCAGGCCCCATGCCCTGTATTATTAGGCAGTTCATTAATCTGCACTGAACCAGCAGAGTTTGGTAAACTAGAGGTCATAAAGTTAGTAGTGTTATTTGGTCCATTCATTTCAGTGTTAAGGTTTTGAGGTTGCCCACTGAATGAAACCTTCCTTGTACCATTTACTTCAGAATCACAATTTTCCTGAACGCTTCCCCAGGAACCGTGGGCTGAACCACCCACTTTAGAGTTAATACTCTGACTATTAGATATCTGACCTATGGTACTGCACTGAATATTTGTGCCAGGATTACCACTCCCTACAGACCCTTTCAGGGCATGTCCATTGTTCTCCAATACAGGCCAGGCACCATGGTTGCCATTTGAATTCAAAGTGCTTGGATTTAACCCTCCATTTGATGAAGAGTTTATGGTGCCCCAAGCATTCATTCTATTGTTGCTACTTTCAGATTTGCTGTCAGGAGCATCCACAGAAACTTGACATGTGCTTATTATGGTTCCATGGGATAAACCCCACGGCCCATTAATACTTCCATTGCCCACATTATTGCTGTTGCTACCAACCACAAACTTATTTTGAGAACCATGTCCAATGCCATTTCGAATGCCATCATTTTCACCACCTGTGCTCCCTGAAGCCATTATAACGAGGTTTCTCTCTGACCCAGAGCTAGAGGCAGAGTCAGTGTCCATACATTCTGATGTCAGCTCTGGGTCACTGCCAGTGATTGATGGCCATGCTTCTTTGTCAGAGCCGTCTACAATAACTTTATCCCAGTTTGTGCTGGAGTCACTATTTGAAGAGACTGGTCCCCAGTGAGAATTTTCATAATGGGATCCTAGACCACTGTGGTTCAGATCTAAAGAGAAGAAGGAAAGTCCAAGAACATTATTATAAACTTAGTATTACTACTTCATTACACAGAAGAGGGAAAAAACCCAAAACATAAAAAGATACTAAGCCAAGGATTATTTTGCTTAACACTACAGTCACTGAAGATGACAGAGAAAGCTTTCGAGTACAGCTGTTCAGAACACTGCCACACGCATAACCTAGAACCCTTCCCACCAGCATGCAAAATGGCACCTCACAAAAAGCACAAAGAAGCACTTCTAAAGGTACAGTTCTTTTTTCCAGAGAAACAGTTTTTTAAAAAATACTCTATATCAACATATACAAAGTATCTTGTAAGAACATATACATATTAAAAACTAAAATACTATATAGAATCAAAGACATTCTGAAAGGCAGAAATCTAAACAGGATATTAAACTGACCTAGTAGAACTAATTGCTATGTGACAATAGCTAGAGAAACACACACCTTCCCACCCCCATTAAAAGACATTCTATAAGATTTCTTAAGTACAAGTTATTTAAGATACTTTATTGTGTACAACAACAATCGGACACAAAGAACACAAGACCAATCTAAAGTACTGCTGCTGCAGAAGTACAGATTAAATGCAGTACCTGAACTGATACTTCTCATTTTCATTTATATAAAGAACTACTGTTTCTTTTTCAATAAGCAAGCTGATCAAGTCTGGGAATCAAGACGACATACATCCTCATTAACTCAAAAACTTGTCATGGTTAAATACACGCACCATGGAGTATTTGCTATAAAATAGGTGATATCAATTTTCATCTCATATGTCTAAAGCTTTACTGCAGCGACACCCCCCCAACTGTTAAATCAAAACAGTCAGACAGGTGCACCAGCAGATGAAACTATGAAAGTGTGAAGCATGTGAAAAATAGTAATGGAGTTGGCAACAGAACACAAGTGCATAATGTCAGTGAAGTTTTTTTACTTAGTATTTGCCTGAACTGAAAAAAAAACACCCAAACATACTAGTGTATGCTCAGTTGCTGTATACGTAGCAAACTATGCTTCTCTGCCCATTAAAACATTCAGGTTTTTAAAAAAAGAAACTATCAACTTGTTAGTGTTGTCCCCTTTTTCGCCTTTACTTAGAATATTCAAAATGTATGTACCTAAAGATAAGAGAAAAAAAGTTTTATAGCTCCTGCTCACTCTTAATGGATTTTTACAGCACATGCCTTATGTCTGACTAGAAAAAGGTACAGTTGCTTTGCTTGAATACCTTCATGAAATTGTACCTGCTCATGTTAACAGACAGGGCTAATAGTAACAAAATGCTACAATTATCAATCCTTATTCTTCTCAAAAGCTATTTCAAGAACATTTAGGGACTGGCTGCTTTAAAAATGTAACACTAATTTACAAGCCTCTTGTGTTTCCAAGAAATACATGTTAATTGTGAAGTCTGAAAGGAAGCTGCCAGTCTCACCAGCTTCTCCCTTCTCCTACAAGGAGTGCCAATTCTGCACCAGCACCGAAGCACCAAACTCTGATGCCCACCAACCCCTACCTATAGCTCAGTAACAAGTGAGTGAGTTGCAACCCCTCTATTAAAAAAGTGTTGGTCAACATTGCCACCTACTTAGAGGTCAAAACGTATACAAGATAGAGCTTTTGGCAATAGCTCAGCTCTCAAATGCAGG
>NW_008824409.1:84328-93218 GCF_000699105.1 Pygoscelis adeliae | reverse complement strand
CCAACTCAACTGCAAAAAAGGCTGGTGTGGTTTATCGTGTGTAAGCATGACCGACCAATCTGAAGAGAAGCACAGTTGATGCAGATTTAAAAAGAGACCTTGTTTCAGTGCTTCCATCTCTCAAAAGGAATTTGAGAACACCATGACAAGCAGAAGATTCCACATTTTTAAATCAGACTAACAAAATTTAAAATACTGCATTATTTGAATTTATGATCTTGATCTTCAAGGAAACAGGAAGAAACAAAAAAGCTTACATTTAAGTTACTATGGACAGTTTACTGAGTATTACACTGATGCGCAACAAGTTTTGGTCTATTCTTAAATCATTTTTAATCAATATCAACATTATTCACCCTACAGTGAAAAAGAATCTAGCCAAAGACCCTGCCTCCACGAGTACAGAGCCTGGAGCAGCACAGAGCAGGGATCACCCACTGCTCCTCCAGCAACCAGCATGATGGAAGCTTGAGAGCATCGAAGCAATCAGTTAAGCTTCACATAGGAATTACAACACGAGAAACAAGGGTGCTGGCACAGCACTTTGGAACAGGGAGTAATGGGAAGAGACCTGTGGCAGGTAGAAACAGCACTGTAATAGTTAGAAGTGCCTGGCAGCTCCACAGTCTTGAGGCAGAGAACCACACAGCACCCGTGGGAGAACTGGAAGACATTCGTTCAGCTGAACATAACCCAGAGCCACCTATTAATGTGTTACTAGAAAAAACACTGTAGTATGTAAGGAATTGTCCAACAAAACCCAAGATTTCAAATCTCACACTGATATTTTAAAAAAAGACACTTAACCTGTATTAAAAGACTATAAAAGTTAAGAGTTGTCTGCACTCTCACAAACGACAGAATCAACAGCATGAAAAGCTGCCCTAACAAAACAAAATCTTGATTACATAAACATCATCCCAATAACATGATCAATTTTAAAAACAACACTGAAGTATACAGATGGCAAACAGCCTGAATTCGGTGTTGAGAAAGAGATACAGGTTATGACTACAAGCCAGAGTGAAACAGTAAACAAACCCTAATTTGCACAACAATAGACTACATAAAAAGAAAACTTGTGTTAAAATTCTATTATATTAATCTAGATGCGATACACAGTTTGTAACGAGCCAATACACGAACAGCATATAATGATTAATTTCCAGTCATCCAGAATTTTATCCCATTACACACAAAACTACCTTGACTAACAGTCTTTTTCCTGGACATAAATGTGCGTTAGTGATTTCTAGTACGAGCCACTGTTCTGAAATATTCCTATCTGAATCTCCACAACCCACGAACTTCTGAGATTAAGTATACAAATACGGAATAAGCAAGGTATTATTTCTGGTATCTGCCAGATGTGAAAAATCAGAAAAACACCCTCAAAATAAAAAAATTACAGCTGACAACATATTAAATTTGGTGCACAGCAAAACGAGCCAATAACAGCCTACTCTTGTTTTTTTCCCCCAAACTATTTAGAAGCTGCAACTGAACTTTTGCTGCTTAAATCCTGGAGAAAAAAAAATTTACACAAACCTGAGTTTCTTAAAATTCAGTAAACTGCTAAGATTTTTTCAATAATTTGTAATTCAATAATTTAATGTTTTCTAGCTATGAGGTACCCCTACAGGAAATGTTTGCAGGAAACCCTATGTATTTTCTGAAGTAGTTTGTTTGTTTTAAAGTACCATCACATGGTCTAAACTAAACAGTAGGATTGAGAAATATAAATTAAGAAATATCTGTATCTCTGTCTCCTTTTCCAGTTCCAGTACATACTGGTACCCACAGACTGTGAATACTATACCTTCCCAATTATTGTACCTTCGGTCCTCATGAAAAAATGCATTTTAATAAACAAGCTAAAAAGCACCTTTATTACAAAATGACAAAACCAGAAAAGTAAAACCTGTTTGTTAACACCACGTATCTGTTTCTCTGTGGTAGAGAAAAAAGTCCTGAAGTCTGTTTGTGTCTTCTTGAAGTACTCCAACCCAAGAATTAGTAGATGTAGCTGTCTGCCTCCGCAATGGTTTCCTGACTGTGAATGCAGGACAGGAAAGCTGCCAGGACACGGGTACAGCGTCCCTCTGCACCTAACCCAGCACAACTGGTGGCTCTCCTAAAAGGGACCGTCCTGCACGCTCTCTCTCCCCTCTCCCCCGTCCCAGCAGGGCTCTGGCCCTGACACCCCTGCAGCACTGCAGTGAGTCAGGACAGCTCGCTGAGCCACGGGGAAAAAGATGAACCCTCAGGTTAGTTTTCCATCACACAAAGAAGCTGCACTGACTCGCTAAGTGGCCAAATTCAACACAAGGGAAGAGAGGGGAAGGAAGAGGAGAGGAGGATTAACTTCACCCCTTTGAGAGCAGTCTTCAAGGTAAACAGAAGAGATGCAACATGAAACGTTCTCCTAAGCTCTGTGCCCACAGCAGCCCGACGGGCACATAGCACAGCCAGAAACAGAGCCAGTACAAACCATCCTACAGCACTATCTGCATTACTCCAGAGCATTTCGTACAGCACGTCCCCAAGTCCTCACACAGCACATTCGCTCCAAAATATCACTTAAAAATAAATAACAAGTGTTCTTCACAATCATATCCAGTAAGCAACACACACAGCTGTAGGCCTCCATGTAGTGCTACCCCAGCATAAACTCAGCATTCAAAATAGAAAGGCCCCCAGACATGATTTCCTCCACAGTGCTGTGAAATGTCTCCGATATAAAGCACAGGCTTGCACAGATTATTCAATTTAATACCACGAAAAGGCAATTTAACATATAAGCATAAAGGTAAAAAAAAGACAGTATTTTAAAGCTAAGGTGCCACATAGTTGAAGCATCTGTTTTGGTATGAATTCTGATGTTATTTTAGAAAATTAAAAATGTTTAACCAAATGTAGTATGTAACGGCACACAGAAAGTATACTTAAGTCAGTCATTCACACAGCACATGCTATTGAAAAACATAAGCCAAAGAATAAAAAAAATTAAAAAAAAAAGAAATCAGACAAAATTGTGCGAAACATGTAACTACTACAAACACACATAGTGCAAAAAAAAAAGGTGAGATTTAAATAGCTAACCTGACTGGTTAGGGGAGTGGCTCACCAAGTCCCGAATGGGAGGCATGCCTACAAAAAAAAAGTAAGAAAATTACAGAAGTGTTACTTAAGTAAACTAGCCCTTTGAGAACAGTCCCAAACCACTCATTACTTTTAAACCATTTATTAGGCCCCTTTTTTCAGGAAAAGTTTCTCTTAAGAGCCATCTCTCAATCTCACTGACCGTGCTAGCGACAAGCAAGTTCTGAATTGCCTCACCCACGGTGCTGAACACACCACGGGGAAGAGACACACTGATAGTAAATCCAGCTTTCTACATGTAGCATTTAGATTTAATTATTAGCAATTTTGCTGCTTTTACTAAATATTCCCACTACTAGTTAGTTTTTATACATTTTGCATTTAATTAACCGATTTAACATGTCCTTAATTTTAAAGGTTTGATTTATATGAAAAAGAGGAAGAATTTATAGTCATCGAAACCAAAACCAGTTAATTCTTGACTTACTAACTTAGAATTTCAGAGGTCAGCCCTGACACTTAAGCAAGTTCATACCACTTCTTTGAATGGCACGTTTTCTCCACCTGAAAGTGCCTACTTTGCTGCCTGATTTAGCAAACAGAAATAACTAAGTATGGTCCAACTCTGATTTATCCTAAGCGTGTGCACACGAAACTTTCATTTACCACTCTTTCATAGCTTCTTCCTCCTAAGTGTCCTATAGACAGTGTATGAAATCAAACTTAATGTTTCAAATTCACAAATTTTACAGTTGGAGACCATAACTGTTACATTTAAGGCAATGTTTCCTATATTAAGTCAACCTCCATCACTACTAACTGCAAATCCCAACTGCTCGCTTCTTCCCTGACTCCTACAATAACTGAGAAAAAACCCTCAAGTTACAGGAGGAATCTTTTGTTTCCAAAGGCTCTGGCTGTAACGTAATTTTGCAGCTCTGCTGCAAGATGCACAAGGATAAAGTGAGACCCACTCACGTCAAAGGAGGAATCCAAGTAGCTGGACTAACGCCAGGAGCCTGATGGTGCTCTCCTGTTTTGTTCTGTCCCACAGTTGCAAGCAATTACTGCTGGCAAATATTTTAGTTCACTATATAAATCATTTCATTGTGGAATAAGCACCTGGCTATTTTGATGTGTTACAAAGCACAGAGGCAAACAAACATACCAAGGCAGCATTCAAGACCTTCCTTTCATGTGAAGTTTGCACATGGGGGAAAATTTCACTAAAGCAAACAACTGAACTGGGTATGAAAATGTTCTGATAAAGAGCTACTTATGCAGATTTCTTAAAATAACCATCTTGGTACAAGACTATCTGTTTCAGAAGTACTACATGGCATGAGCTTCACTTATGTGTCTTTATTAAAAAGATATGCCAAATGTCCTAAAAACACAGGACTATCCCTTCTTAAGCTTTACTTCTAAACAAAGCGCGTTAATTTTCAAAAGAGAAGATGATTGTCCACGCAAAGCACAAGTAAAGAGATATATTTTTTGACCACTGATGTAATTAAAAAATTCTCCAGTACCAAAGACTTAAAAACTTACTGTGGCCAGGGCAGTTAAAGGAAAAATTTAAATTTAGCAGTACTTGTGTTCCCTGGCTTTTTACAAAGCACCTACCAAACCATTATAACCACAGCTGGAACTGGGGAGAGCGCCTACCCTGGGGTCTGTCAGGGAATGACAGATAAAACAACTGGAGCCATTACCGACTCCAGCAATTTTGACTTCAACATTTCAAGCTACAGTTTTTCTTTTAGCCCTAAAATACAGGTAATGCTTAAAAAAAGTCAAGAACTTAACAATCTCCAAAGACATTCCATTAGGGTATAAAATTTGTTAACCCAAATGGCCTGTACATGGATATTCTTTCAATAGGAAGGGTTCTACAGATATGTCAAATTTCATGAGATTTTTAATTTCAGAGATAACAAGGAGAGTACCTAGAAGTTGTCATTGAAGGCTAAAAGAGGAACTAGGGAGACTGAGTAAGACTGAGACAGGCAAATGACAGTAGTACTTCCTTTCAGATACAAAGGTGTCAAAAGACATTAAGTCACTCTTGCGTGCTGCTGGACTATGGCCACCTCCGCATTAACTCACAGGCAATTCGTTAGACAAGATTTTTGAAGTCATTACAAAAATCCAGCACTGAAAAACTTATTTTCCTTTACATTAACTTCTTACCTACATTTCTCAAAGAACATGACAAAACATCCAAACCAGACATTTTTTCTGGTTATACTAGAGGAAAGAGATCTTTCAAGCGTACAGATACACGGCACCAAGAAACGAGACCCTGGCCTCCCAACCCCACTTGTCGTTCTGGCCGGTTCTGACCTTGCACACCCAGGAACGCCCCGAGCACGGCACACAGCTAACAGACACCTGACAGTACAGTGACTGACAGGACGCTACAGACAAAACAGACATTTTCTTAAGATGGGAAAGTGATTTGGCCAGCCTTTCTCTCCCCTAAAGGCTCTCAGAACCTTTTAGTTACCAGCTGGACGTGTAGATATATTATTCTAATAATTAACGTATTATTCAAACCACAGAACTACTCCCAGCAAAGCAGCTGCCTCAGACACTCAGTATAGCGTTGTGGCAGCACCGCAGAGGGACACGTTGACATCTCCCAGCCTAAAGGTTGTCCAGCCACACCAGCACAAATTCAAGCAAAATTGAGCAAAACTGAGAACAATGCAATATACAAATGGGAACCCAACTAATTAAATATTGGGCTGGCATTCACAAAAAGTGAAATGAAGGACAGCATATTCAAAAAACCCTCTAGATAGATACAATCAGGAGGTTTAATAGGTTGTATAAAGAGTAATACTACTTAGATTAGTTTACATGTGAATTTTTATTTAAATCACTACTTGCTACCACACAATTTGACCAGTAGAGGATATACGCTGGAGAAAAAGTTTCACCTTAGGAGCAAGCAAGTATATGAAAGGTTACTTTAAACCTGACTATAGACAGGAACAAAATTATACAGGTGAAGTGAAAAAAAAAATTTACTGCTTTACCATTCCAAGAAGTGATTTTTAAGAGTTCTATCAGTACGTTACAAAAATAATACTGGAAAGTAATATCAGAAACATGACTCAGGGGGCACGTGGATAAAGTGCTTCCAATGCTTTGATTGTTTACTTTCATTTTAAATACTGCTTCTTCAAGATTCAGTAATCACAACAGCTCAAAATTTAACCAAAACTTGAAAGATCAAGGCTGTTTTCCAGAAATCTTTTCTGTAACTGAAGGGGCTAGGAGTCACATCCTTTGTAGTGTATAAAACACTTATTTTGAGAAACACTGGGAATTCAGTAAAGTTTCAGAAGAAACTATCTGTGAGATAGCGCACATCACTGCTATGTGCACGTCAAAAAATAAATACAAGTATAAAAATAAGAAAGTATTTGTCCAACATATTAAGCGTTAGCATGCATTAATACCAAGTCCCTTTGAAAATCTACAGGGATCTGTAGATCCCTACAAAGAAAGTTACTTTTTTTCAGCCAAAAATAGACTGCCCTTATTGTCCCCAAAAAATTGGTAGTACATTCACTGAACAGCAAATTATGCACGTGTAACAGGTAAGTTTACTACTCTTAAAAGGGTATTTGAAGAGGATGCATAACAAGCCAAACTAATAAAGGATAACTTTACTTAAATACTAATAGTAATAAAGGTAAAGGTCGATCCATTTTGTAAGACAACCTAGCTTCAGGTAGATGAACAAAGAAAAACTCTGACCTAACAACAAAAAGCAATTCTGATATTCTAAACAAGTTGTACCCTATCTATATCTCTAGATATGAAGAAGAAAAGAAAGTCTTGAGACGCTGTTCAGAACGCTCTGGGAACTGTCTGAAAGACCCTTCCTTGTGAGATCTGTGTATCAAAACTGGATGCAAAAAAGATGCTTCGTACCATGACCGTGCTTGGATCAATTGTTAGGATAAAGACTGGAAATTCAGAACATAGCAGTGGTCGTATTGGCTTCAACATCTGTTCAGAAACAGACACGTCTACTGTACACCACTGGCAACAACGAGCAACTAAGATGTCTTAAGTTTCAGTATGAAACTTGCACAAAGATGGCTGAAACCATCCTGTAATATTAAGCTACGACACAGGAAAAATCTCTCATCATGCTACAGCTTACATTTAAAGTTTAAATAATATTAGGTCAAATATTTAACTGAAAAATTGAATTTAAACTATTCGATTTTAGTTAAAGGAAAACAAGGTACGTCCCCCTCACCTGGCTGTTTTTTGCTGCTGTTCGGCACTTCTCCGTTGGTCACTGGCTGTTTATTTGTGACAGTGCTGCCTCCTGACTGGCCGTTTAATACTTTAGGAGTAGATCCCAGGTTTGCAGCTATAACTGGTAACTGCTGACCTCGTTTCAGAAGCTGTTTCTGTTCCTGGTGTCGAAATCGCGGTGGTACTTCACGAGGAGGGTATCGAGGCAAGGTCTGCTGCTGCTGACTGTTGGCTGTGGCCCGCTTGGCATTATTATTAGTGCTGGTTACTGTGGAAGTGCCGTTAGAGGTGACAGGCTGAGGCTGGCTTACACTTGTCTTTGTTTGTTCTGGCACTACCCCCACCCCCAAAAAAAAGAAAGTTGGACAAAGTTATTCATAAGAACAGCAACTTAAAAAAATTGAAGACTAAGTCAATATTCTTAGATGTGCTTATATAGTATGTAATGGCAGCATTTTTTCTGATTCAAGTTGTAACTCATTCCCCATTAAAAGCTCAATTATCCCATAATCACACAGCTTTAATAGCACAGATCTGGAAGCAGAAATATGTCTTGCTATCAATCCTAACAAAGTTATCTCAGTTAAAGTACGCTACTACTAACAAGCTTTCTACAGCTTTTTCTGACACATCAGCACTATGCCAGTTTATTTTGGCATTTAAACTTTATTTTAAAAAAATATTTAAGTACTTTAAAAAAAATCTTACTCCAGTGGGAAACTTAAGTGTTACGTACAGAAAAATGTTATGGTCTTGCACAAAAAGAACAAGAAGTGAACAGGACGTACAGAACGCATTGTTAAGACTTGCCTGCTTTATCAATCCTAACATCCAAAGGGAAATACATTAATACCCTTAAGGCAATCAGTTGCCAGCAGGAAAAGCTAATAGCACAGGTAGCCCCCATACACAGCTTAGCAGGACTGTGCCGGCATCGATGAAACGCCAAATGTGCAACTGCAACTCCAAATTATCTTTCAGTCTTGACAGCGCAGCCACTTCAAGGCAAGATGAAGGTCAAATAATTTGTAGAGGTCAAGGGCGAGTGAACACACCAAACTCGGACGCTGAATAAAGGGAAAACTGCAACATCCTCAACTTAAGACCTCCACCCCAACCAGTACAAAAGCAAGGGCGGTAAGTATGGGGGTGTTCAGGTGTAGGTAACTGGTTAATAAACCAGGCTCAACGGATAGGAAGGAATACCGTGAGCTACTGGATGTGTGCTTCCTGGTGCTACTGCCATTCATCCCAACCACTGCAACAGGTAAGCTGTACTTCCAATCCCTTACGTGACTGATATGCTGATGTACTTTTCAAATTTCTTGGATGAGATATCCATAAAGCATGTTTACATTTACTGTGGAACTTTCCGAGATACCTCAAGACTCGATCGTGACCTCCCTCAGCTCCGACCTGCCTACATGGTCAAGCCACCATCCCTACTCAGAATTCCACAAAACAAAACTGGCAGTTTTAGAAGTTACTGAAAGAAAAATAGTTT
>NW_008824409.1:83799-84295 GCF_000699105.1 Pygoscelis adeliae | reverse complement strand
GGCACAGCTCGGTAATGCAGCTCTGCTGGTGAAAAACATTTAAAGAGGTTCCTACTAGCTACAGGTCACTCCTTCCACAGCAACACAACCCTTTCTGGGGCTGTACAGCCAACAGAGGGGAAAAGTGTCCCAGGGTAAAGTCAACGCCACATTTTTTTCATTGAGATCCTATGAGAGAAGAGTTCAGGACGCAGCTCCATCAAACGTCTCCAATGGCACCTCTAATGTGGTGGCAGGCTACAGAAGAGGACCGACCCTACGTGCTAGGAAAGAGGGAAACTGAGGCAGGTACTACTGCTCGGGACCAGCAAGGGCTCTCGCTCTGCACTGCTGGGAGAAGAGGTGCCCGATGACAAATCGGGTTTCAGCTACTATAAGGCTGTATTTATTTTCAAGAATAGTTTTGTACACTGGCAGCATCTAAACATACATGACTTGTAGTTTGAGAGCAGCATCCTTAAACCATTCCCCTGCTGCGTTCCATTTAACAATTTCC
>NW_008824409.1:67461-83774 GCF_000699105.1 Pygoscelis adeliae | reverse complement strand
ACTACGTGACCAAAAAAGTAGTTTTAATGTATTATATTTAGGCTACTTAAGAGAAGTAGGAAAGAAAAATTTTAGGGACCTCCTTGTTTCACAGGTGGCCAGATACAGGCCTTTGACCAAAGCCTCAAGGGGAGAGGAGGAATACCCAGCTTCAGCTGCTCACCAACACCCTCGCTCCGCAGCCGCACCATCTCCCCTGCTCTGACACAGCAGCGACCCAGCCCTCTCTATTTCACAGCTGACTGGAGAAGGACAGAATTAAGGAGAGGAATGGCCAAGACGTAAGTCAATTTAATATACAGAGCATGGGGAATAGAAGGTATTCAAAAGCTATTATGATAAATTGGCAAGTTGATAAAAATCACCAACACCATATCAGATTCCATCAATTTGTTACCTACATTAAAAAAGTAGGCAACTGATTCCTTACACAATGTTCTGAAGCATATAATGTGACAAAAATAACCATCAAAACTGAATTCCACAAATACAAAGAAGTCTTAAACAAATCTATTTCCATTTATTCCTTTTAAAATTTCCTGGTTTAAAAATAATTAAAATAACTGAAAATTACTAAATTTTGGGGGGTGGGGGACATTATTTTAGCAAATATGTAAGAATTTGTCAACAATTTAATGCATAAGCACTTAGCACACTTCTGTGGTCTAGGTACTGCAACAAGTTTTGAAATAAAAAAAAAAATTTCTTCACATGCCACAATCTGTGTAACTACTGCCCAAATCTTAACTTTTTGATCTATCAATATGCCTCCTGCTGCAACTGATTCACACTAATTACTCTTTACAGTTTAAAGCACAGTTCAGCCTACACCTGAGGTGTGCTGACAGTGATACACGGAAAACAACCACTTTTTGCAGCCAGTATATTGTTATCAAACCAACAAAGTAGTCATACAGTACTGCCACCACTTAGGGACACATACATCCTCCAGCCTCCTGCGCACTGTATTTAAGCTTTTTTTTTATTGTCAGCTTAAGTGGAAAGTACACCTCGCTTGAAGAGATTTATAATGCCACACACAACACCCCATAACATGATCAATGAAAGACATTCAGTTTTCCTACACTACTACTACCATTCACACACAATCGCTCCTCTCAGATAAAGTAAAATCATTTCTATATGACATTCCACGAGACATCCAGAGTTGCAGTAGCATGTTTAGGGCAGTACTGCAACGCAGCAACATTTATACTTTACTTTCCTAATTAAAGCTACTTTAAGACAAAGTGCATATCATTACCTGCAAGTCCATGGGATTCTGTTATCGAATCACTTTCGACTATAAAAGAGTGCAACTAATAAACAAGCTACTTTCTGCCAAGCCAGCCCCTAAGCTACGACATGAACAAGACTTCACAAACAGTTTAAGAAAATTGTATTTCTCATATATTCTATGCATTCATTTCCTTAGCAAATATGGTTAATTCTTTCTACTACGATCAGCAAACTAAATAGAAATCTTACCAGATAATATGATTATACTAAAGAATATGCAGAATTTACATTCATAGGTTAATTTCAAACTGAAATTAATCAGAAGTGCAACAGAATTCCCTCGCCTTCGCTTCCCTAAGTACCACAGAATAAGTTTGAAGCTATACAATTTATCCTGTCCAACATTTTCTGGTCCCCAACTTCTCAGAAGGCTAAATAATACATTAATATTCCAATATGGCTACTATAAATTCCAACACCCCTTAATCATTATCTTAATGTTTTAATTTGTTATAAACAAGTTGCTCATTTAATAAAAGTTTGTTCTGCACACCAGTATTTTATTTTGAACCATATTAAGGCAGAAAGATAATATTAACAGACTTACAGTCTATCACAGTTAATTTACTTGACTAGTAATAGCAAGTTTACAGAAACGAGTATTAAAAATGACAGATTTTCATAAAGAACAAACCTGCTGAAAACCCACAAAGCAGGGGATGGTGAAGTTACAGTTTACAGAGAGATTCCAAAGACAGACGCTTCCAACTTGTGTTGCTTTCCCACTCTGCAGATTTCATTAGAAAATGGAGGAGAAGCATGGTGTCATTTTACTGCTCCAGGAGTGCTGCCTGCCAACTCCTCCTGGAGTAGGGGCCCAGTGACTTAAACTCCCCCTCCAATAAAAAAAAATGGCAGCTGCTTGAATAACTTTAATGCAGATGGAAAAGTTTCTCACTCGCACAAAATCAGCGTACAAAGATCAAATCGGCTACTAAACCACACAAAGAGCAGCACCAAGCTGTCATTTAAATGTTTCTTCTTGCTGCTGCTGAAGCTGACCTCTTAAAAATGTATTGTAATGCTCTCTCCCTGCGTGTCATGCCCCAAAGAGTTGTCAGTGCTGGAATGCTGAAGGGCAAACAGAGGAAGTCTGGCTTTCAAGCTGACACACGTAAGATGTAGTGCTAGAATTTTCGTTGTGGAAAAATGGCCGCAGCTGTAAGCTCAGCTAGCTGATCTGGAAAATATCTAACTGTTTGCCAATTCATTAACCCCTGAAGATCCGCACAAAGGTAAGTTGTATGCCATTCCTATGGGTAATTTTAACAGCAAGCATTTCTTATTCTGTTCATTTTTGCTATTTGCTTTCAAGATTTAAAAGCTAACATAACAGTTTTTCCAATCAGGAAAAGCATAGTTAGGCAAGTGAAAAAAACAACACAACAAAAAACAGAAGAGTTAGTGTATTCAGGCAGTTTTGCTTCACAGAGAAGAAAATGAATAAGAAGTTTCCAAGGTGGGAAATATGAGTCAAAGATTTCAATTCCACACCCAGCTATTTTTAAAAGCACTTTCCGTTTCAGTGGTTGATTCAAAGTTTATTCTGTTCTGCAATAAAAGTCGTACTTTATGCCTCTGCCTTCTACAGCGCAGGGGAATTCAGAACTGAAGATTGACAGATGTTTTTAGCTCTAGCTTGTACTGTTTCACAAAGCACAAAAGCATTCAGAACAACTAACCACAACACTGGCATTAACAGAAACATTACTGTTCAAACTTTATAAATTACTTCACTAGGGTATTATGTACATACACTAAAGCGTGTGCAAAAAGATATTTCATCTCATAATGAAATCTCATTCTGCAGAAGTACACCACGATTGCTGAAGTGAGCATGTACAACAAAACTCAAGTATTCTTCCGAAATAGCATTTACTTTAGTGCTTGGCTTATCATTAGCTACTCCTGGCCACAGTGCAGTTTGCAGTCCTGTTTTAGGAGAAATTCAGGGTAAATGGATTGATTTGTCTGTCTTTAATAGTACTGACAAACACAGCAAAAATACATATTTTGCCAAGCTAGAAGGAATACCACAACAACCGACAATTCTGCAGTATTCTCAACAAATAAGGACTTTAAAATGATACTTATTTTTTCCTAAAATACCTGGTACAAGAGCACTTGGAGGGCACTTGTGGATGTACGAATTTGTTACGCTAGCTGCTGCACAGAGAAGCCTTCCACTTAGCAACTAAATAATACATTCATCTCTGACTCCTATGAACTGCCTCTTTCCTCTTTTAATAAAACCAGATGTATAAAACTAGACAGGTTAGAATATTTGAAATCCACAGGAATGACAAACATGCATTTTTAATACTACAGTATTAAAATGCTACTTGTACCAGAAACATTTATATTAGCATCATCTTCATTACTTCCATTCCCAATCCTGAACAGGAAGAAGAAGAAAAAATCAGCACTATTAACCTCCTCGGAAGGTAGTCTTATAATTTTACATGAGTACTGGTAGCAACTTCAGCTGGTTCAACAACAAATTCTACCTTAGCTAAAACAACATTTTGGAGCCATCCAAACTACGCTTAAAACCGAGAAATAACCTCCCTCCCTACCCACCCCCACCACTTAACCAGCTACTGTTCTGAAAGAAGGAACATAATTCTGAATTATTTAAAGATCCTATACTCTTGTATTTTATCTTCAGCTCATGCACAGAATAAATTATTTAAGACATTAACGCGATGGAAACTTGGAAACTAATGAAACATTAATTTGCATCCTGAATACAAGTAGGCAAAACTATTGAAACAATGAAAGAGCTATGTGCAACATAAGCAACAAATTTTGTTCCTACAGAAACTGTTGCAAAAAGTTGCATATCTGAATCCCATAATGTCTGTACTTCAGAAGGACCGTCAGCTTGCGTTTCTTTAGCAGGAATTTAGAGTTGTTAAACTTGCTGAAATACCCTTTTAATAATAATGTAACATTAAAGTTGGAACTTAATATTTCCATCAGTAAATATCAGGCCTCCAAGGAGAAAATGGGGGGAGGGGGGAAGATTTACTCTGTCCTTCAAAAGAAAGGCATTTTCTTTCAATTTGAAGATTACCATCAGGTAGCCTACTGAGCAGAATTACTGCCCTCCTGTCTTCATGCTATTTTTAGCCATTTGCTTTTGCAGCCTCGTCCCTGATGGGACGCATGGATGCCAGTGCAGCATAAGTACATAGGTCAAATGTTCATTCAAAATGGACGTTATTATTTACAGCAAAGTATTTTATAGTTTTCCTTCTTCACTATCTTTTCAGATATATTTTATTACTTCAGAATAAAACCAAACACTTTCACAATTCTTTAAATCTGGTATATTATCTTAGAAGCCTTATGGCAGGAATACACAGAAGAAAACAAATACTCAGCCTGTACTTCAAATGCAATTCCATGCACTGCTTGAAAAAGGGTGCTTTAAAAAACAAGTGAAGACTATTTATTAATTATAATACTCTTCCAGCACTTTTATTAAGTATCCAGTCCTGCGCCTAAAGACAAACATAGAATTCCCAGCTGATTTCAGTGACCAGAGTCAGGCTGGAAGGGCCAGGACCTACAGTCAGTACAAGGAAACCCACAGGATGGTTGCACATATAGAACATAAGCTTCCATTACTGACATCGGCTGTAGGAACGGTGCACTAACACTCCTGCAGCCACCATGCTCTGGCAGCTCCTTCTGCCTCAGGCAATCAGTACTCCATAACCAAAACATCCGCCTCCTCAAAGCATCACACAGAACAACTCCCCAAGACACAGAACCCAGGCTGCCCTCGTTCCCTCCGCAGAGCATCGTCACACACTGAAAACCTATTGGTCCTACTCAATCTCCCCCCCCTTTAAACACACACAGTAAAGTACACATTACACTTAAATAAACTAGACATAATCATGTCTCCTGATACCTGGTAATTGGTACTGCAGTCCTCAGCAGGAGAATCGGCGCATTTTTTACACAGAGAACCTGCCTCCTCCATTTCAACCACATGCAAACTAGCACGCTTCTTCAAACACACGCCTCGGGAACAGACACTTTCATTTGTTTCTTTGCCTCTTCTCAAGCGCAGTATGTCCTCTACCATTTTACCAGCTTCATACCAGAACAGCACTTCAAACACTTTTTGATTTTTCCAACAGTAATTGCATCTCCGCTAAGCAGGGCTTCCGAGCTCCTGTTTCTACCACTGCTCAAGTAAGTATTAAATTAAACCCAATGTTCCCAGAAAACAGGGATTCAGCAAGCACTCCACATGATCACTTACGCAATTATTCTCCACTTCCCAACTAACAGGTTATGAGCTAGAATTAAAAAGAAAGTGAAAAGAATCTTTTTTTCCCCTTTATAGAAGCCGGTAGGAATGGAGATCTGGATAAAAACCACAAACATTCAGAATAACTGCAGTGTTCCCAGCCTGCCACTGAACATCAAAATTACAGCTTTCAGATACTGTCATCTTGATCATTTTGTCAGGATGAACTCTCCACACGCAATAGTTAGTTAAAACTAGACTTATCAATTACTTGTCTATCAAGCATTCCCAAGCCCAGCTGCACTTAGAATATCTGATAATTAAGTTTCAAACAGATCCATTACATGCATCTATACATGGTCATACTTGAAGCGTTAGAGTGTTTGTGCACTTCTCAAACAAAGCAAAAAGGGGGAAGGAAAAAAGCAAATAAGGAAGAGAACTCAAGGTATTATGTATATCTGACCCTGTATAAGTAATTAAGAATGGAAAACAGGAAGAACAGCAGACTCCAATCCCAAATATAAACCCTTAGCCACTGCTCTTCTAGTCTTTTGTGGTCACTGTTTGAAAAAGTGCAACTGAAGTTTCAAGGATCCCATCTTTTAGTTTGAGAAGAGCTTTCAGATGACCAATTTGATTCAACATATTTAAAAATGCAGAAATAATATACAGAACAGAAATAACTCTAAAGTAACTTACCTTTGATTTTTTGTTCAATGGCCTAGAACAAGAAAAAAGAAATGTCAGTGATTTGTGCAGATAAGAGAAAAACCACATGTGCATGTGCCACTTCATAAAGCAACATTAGCTTTTGACTTTCCTCTTTTAAAATATTTTAAAGTTATTTAATTATCTACTTCAGAAGTGTCTCTCTAACCAACCCATGCCTATTATTCCTTATGCCTAGAAAGCTGTTTAAACGTTATAGAAGACAAAATTAATTGAAAGATAACTACATGAAACAGACTGAATTAAACTTGCAAATTAAGATGTTTGAAGTGAGTTAAAAACTGTGCCTGGAAGCAAGGAACCCCCACCACTTTTATTGCAGAATACGGCAGGGGAAGAGAGAGGGACCTAGAAATTTAAAGGAAGTAAGAAAGTAAATGCAAAAGCTTTAAGTCTTTCATTTCCAAGATTCAACTGGTTACACCTGTGATATGGCCAAGATGAGAGATCTATTTGAATAAAATTTTATCATAGGATAAAAATGGGGAGAGAAACATTTCTTAATGTTCTTAACTGCACCTTAACTGTGCAGTTTTAACTATAAAACATAGTGAAACTGACTTCATGAAGGACCTCTCAAAAGCACAAATCATAGTTCTTCCTATCTGAAACTAGAGTTTTATTATCACTTTTAAAATGCACTATTGCCAAAGCAAAATGAGATCTAATTTGATATGGTCACTTTGGTAGCTGTATACAACCCATTTTAATTATGATATTGCATATATTCATAGTATGCAATAATTTGCGATAATACTTAAGCTATGATTGTCTATAATTAAAACCTTGAGGAGAGAGAAAAAAGAGTGCATGTGAATGCAAGAAGAATTTATCAATTCACTGATTTGATGTAAGACTCAGTTAGATTCAGACATTAGCACTGTTAGGGCTGACTACTGAAACTTTATTAATGTCCCTTCAGTGCCATATCCTCACTTCTCTTAAAGAATCCAAGAGTACATTAACAGAAAAACCCTCTTTTTCAACTTCTTAAGCTGACAAAGGCAAGGATGCATATAAAAATTTGTTATACTGTCCAACAGTTCAAAATGTAGTCTCTTGCTCCCAAGAAACCTTGAGCATAAGCTTTTCATTTTTTTTTATTTATGCCCTTAGAGACTGCTAAAAATAGCTGAAGACTGTAAAATCTCTTCTGAAGAAAATCCACTCTACTAACAGTAACGCATCAGCCCCTGGAATTAAGAAAGCAAAAATAAAGCCAATGGCTGCTTACATGAGTGTATCAAACACCCACACCACGTTCATTTTCAGTTTTGCCTATCTTACCCTTATTACCCTGACTCCTCCAATACCACTGCCCCTCCTCCTCACACTCCAAAGGGCAATTGCTGTACTTAAGGACACTACATAACACCACAACTTTTCATTATGCTTTGTTCAACAAAACTGGTTTTTAAAAAAAAATATTTTGAAGGCTTGGGAAGTTTTATATGCACTTCAAACTCCAGGGTACTGTATGCACAGCAGCTGGCTTGGAACCAGGTGTTCAAAACACAATTTTATATGATCATAAAAAGGTAAATGGAACACAACAGTTGACGTCCCATGAAAGCTGCTCAGCATCAGGATAAAAGCACTACTCAACTTAAAGAAGGCAGGTTCTGTTAAGTGTCACACCTCTGTGATTGCTGCTGTTCTCCTACTACTCTTCTTAGTTCCAATTATTAGAAAACTACAGTATCTATAAAACCCAAGCATTAGCTTTTCCTTCCGCAGTATGATTACGTGATGCCTCTCCAGTTCTTGCCATGCCTATGCACGTGTTTAGAGCTTACTCTGGAGAGCTTGTAATCTTACCCCCCCTCCCCAATTGTGACTTGAGTTAAAAATCAATTAATTAGCTTGGCACTTGACCCATGAACAGGAAAATGAGACAACTTAGAATTTTTCAAAAATGTTTTGCTGTTTCTGACTATCCACAGCACCCAAAGAGGTCAGCGAAGAGAAAGGGTCATAGGATAAGGCTACTGACTGCTTTTTATACTAAGGTGCTACTCTCTAGAAGAAAAAAAAAATTGAACATTTTTCAGCTAGGGACTTCCAAAATATATCAGTACTCGGTGCACGGTTAAATGCTTTAAAGTTTTTGCTAGAGAGCCTATGGTTGATAATACAAAACAGTACATTCTTACGAGATCAAACAGAAAAAGCTAGCTTACAAAACAAAAAGAGCAATTTTGGTCAATCTGAAACCACCCACAAATATTAACAGAACAGAATAGAAAAGGGATTCTGCCCTCCTTGTGACCTACGTTAACAAGTCTTCATTTTAAACTAGAATCAACCACGTCTGTACTAGGATTTTTATTTTTTTTTTAAACAGCTAAGTTAACTGGCAGTTGTTTGTTACCATGGTTTTTCAGAGGGATATTCTCTTTAATCTAGATCAAGTTTAGGCTTCTCCAGGAATGCACACGAGCATCCTTGTGGCATCCTACTACTTTGTCCATAGAAGCTGCTTAAATTCCCGAAACATGTATGAAGTCCATGCACTCAACATTTTGTTCCTCTGAGAATACAACACATCAGTAAAGACCTGTGGCTTCTGAAGAAGTGTCTATCAGGTGCTCCGTAGCAGAAGAAAGTGTAAACAAAACTTTAACTTTTAGGCAAAGGTCTAGTCTCTTTGCTTTCAGAAAAATATTTATGCTTTTACTTCTACAAATTTCACTCTCAAACATGCCTTTCAAACTCACAAAAATACTGAATTTTGGAGGAAAAAGACAGCTACGAAGAACCACTTACTTAAAAGATTCAAATTCTACAAGTAAACCAGCTCCTTTTCCATTACAACTTCTGATTAAAAAAGAATTCCAAGAGGAAAATGAGTTATAAATTTACAATTGAGGTCCAAAAATTATTATGCAGCTTTGCTGTCTGCTACTGAAAAGAACCTCTCATTCTGAAATATGAGCAAATACCTCTTCTAGGAGTATTCCTCCAGTACTATTTCATCTAGATTTGTTACAAGATTAGACATACCTAATTTTGTACAGGTGCACAACACACACCTTTATTTAGGCCAACAAACAGGGAGAGCTGACTACTGATTTTTTGACCGTATAATAAATATCTAGCATTAGTCGATGGAATCAAAGAAAAAACATTAAGCAGCTTCACTTTGCTACCACCAGTTAGCAAATACAAGCCTGAAATGAACATGTTTTTAAAAACATATTTACAAGCTCCTCTCAAGCTTAGGGTCAAAATTTAGAATCAACTGCCATGATCAATATCTTGACAGGAAACAGGAATTCTGAAGTGTTTACAAGCATTTCTGTGATGTTTCCATCCCAGAACACCTTTGCTGCCAATATTTTCATTTTTATCCACCCTCCCTAATGCAAATTGCATTATGACATGTATGTTTCCACACTGAAGGATATGAAGATATATTAAAGTAAGGATACAGCTGGAAGCCACTATCTTAAAAAAAAAAAAAAATCGGTAATTTTATTCTACTAATAAATGCTCTAACACTGAGGAAGTTTTCAAACGTGAAACCACTTCAACTGACAACCAGGAAAAAGAATGGTCATTTCAGAAGAATATTTAATCTCTGAAGAAACTACACAAAGCCAATCAAGATGTTCAATATGTCAGTTACCACTAAGTAACCAACAGTACATTTAAAGCTTAAAACATTAAATTAAAAAGAAAACACTTCTGAATAACAGCAGCTAAAACAGTATTTACTAGTGATGAAACATAAGTAACCCACAAGCACGGGTTTTTATTTTTTAAATGTTCAACATACCTTTTTTTGAGCAGCTTCCTTCTTCTTTTTGTCTTCTTTTCTCTTTTTCCTTTCTTCCATCAACTGTTCTTCCTCTTCGTGCACTAAATCCCTGAACCACACAGTTTGTAATTAACTCTCCCAAAATACAATCTGTACACACTTAGATTCATTTTAGAACAATTATTTCAGAGTGACCCAAAAGGAACTGGGGAATTTTACTTCTAATTGGATAATATTTCTATAGGGACTATGTACTTTCACTGCAAATCGCAAGTGACAAACTTTAAGAGCAGATGCAGTGTCAAGCTACATGGAAGATTTTATTTTTTTTCCAAAACTTACAGTGAAGGCTTAGACATTAATTCGATTCGAAAGCCAGCGCAAATTCAGATGTTATTTAATCTCTACCTGCTATTGTGAATTTGTATGACTGAGCTCTCCCACATCACGTTTCCCCACTCTCACATGCAATCAGCTCTGACCCAGCACGGAGTCCGACCACGCTCAGCATAAGCCAAGCAATGGGTCCCTTCCTAGCCACGCACACCCTTTCGCACCAACACCGGTGCCTAGGGAGCCATGCAGGAATTTGCATCAGCTCACTGATCTTAAACACTACCTCTGCCAACCAACAAACAATATATACACATTTTCCTGCCTGAGCAGTGAGCCAATTCGACTGGCTGTGTATCTGTATGACTGGACACGTGAACTAGCAGGAACATGGACTGAAGAGCATGGTCAGACCAGAGCTTTTAATAGCAGAGCAATTTTAGAGCGCATTAGACAAGTGACAGAACTGTAACGACAAATGTGAAAACAAAACCCATGACATTAATTTAAATTCACTTAATACAAAGTTTTACATGCTAAAACAGAAGGCTTAGCAGCAACACCACTTTCCAGATTACACTACATTTTCTTTTAAAAACAGACTTCAGCAAAGGCGAGACAAAAGGGAGAACATGGAGAGCATAAAAAGCAGAAAGAACTGAAGACTTGCAAGCTATCAGGGTCAGTGGGAACTAGTATCTGATACAAGTTTAATGATAACAAAACCAAACTTTTCTTTAATGCCATGTTTGGAGAGATGAGAACAAGAACAAACTCCACACAAACACAACTGACAGAAAAGACTGTGGTAACGGACAGACAAAAAAGCATTTGGGCTAATTGTGCAAAAAGCTTGTGACAACATGGAATGTGCAACTGAAGATCAGTTAGTTGTTTCATACACAAGAATAAAAACAATTGCTCACAGAAAGAAGGATTCTGAAGTTTAGAAAGCAACAATAAAGCTGAATATAAAAATAAAAAGTGGCAGCAGTTTGCTTTTGTCAGAACACTGTAAAACAGAGGGAAAGGGAGCCTACTAATAGTTACTTCAAAGTTTCAGATTCAGAGAATAAAGCATTTTTGTGTACTAGAAAGCCTACTTGCAAGACTCTTCTTTGCCCTTTCAGGGTCAGGAATGTTTCTAAGTTCAAAAGCTTGGAAGCTTTTGGCCCACAAGCCCTGATGATATAGTCAGGTGGACAAGATTAAAAACATAAGCTGAAAATGTTTTTCCAAATCTCTTTCTGAAGTTTCACATACATCCCTCTGACGTCCTGAATCTTAACACTAGCTCCACCGCACATCTACCCTCTCGCTGGGCAAACCACGTCCTTCAGACAAGTCCTAATTTCTGATATTTTGAATGGGGTGTGGGAATAAACTCTCAACACGTGTTGGCTAAGTAAAGGAAGAAGACACCAAATTTACTCTTTGAATAACCTTCAGAGATTAGTATCTCTCTTTTAAATTAATGTTTCATAGGTAACTGGTGACTCTGTACACACTTTCTATCTGATCAGCTGCAGCTAAAGTAACAAGAGGTGCTCAGATTCAAAGCTGCTGTGGAGAGCTCTGGACAGTAAAACTCATTAGTCACATAGGTTATTTACTGTTGCAAAAGAAAAAGCCGAGAAACAACTAATGGAAGGGAATTCATGCCCCCGTTTGTGACAAGTGGTCTTGTCCGACTCTCCAAAATTCAGCTTTGAACATAAAAAGCACTGTTTTTACCTTTGCCATGCTTTTCACATACTAAGCAAGGCAGAACAGGAGAAGAGATTTTATTACACAATTACTTTGAACGTACTAAAATCTCCTTTAAAAAAGTTACCCTCATTTGATGACACATAGTTGCACATACTCACATTATCAAACAAAAGACAACCTTGTTATACACAACTTTGCGGGGGAAATGAACTAACAATGCCAATCAGGGGCAGTCAGTAAGTGGTTTACTTCTGCCTAGAAACACTGGCCTCCTTTTTAACCCCAAACTACCTACAACCACAAACCTCCAGTTTCAAGTAAGATAATTATATATGTATATGTATGCCAGAAGCAATGCCAATTGAACACAGTAAAACACAAGGTACTCCACAAGTATTAAAACTTTCATTACTTATTTAGATATGTAAATAATCGGTTAATTCTACTTTTAACACAGCTCAAGTTCCTTTCAAAATGAGTGCAGGCATCAGTTTTTGGGGTTTTTTAAAAATTTTTTTTATAAATCCACATGTGACTTCCAGTTCCCAGTTGCCCAGTTCCACTGTGGCGAATTCATATAATTTCCTCACTTTTTAATTAGACAAAACAGCACTCTTACGGCACCTGCCTCTCACTGTAGGTGGTACCAATGTAAGTAATACTAAACAGCAGCTCATCAGGTCCCCTCCTTTATGGTAGCCAGCAGCTTATTCTATTTTGCATTCTGCATAATTCTGCCATTCTTTTTATTTATCACATCATTGCTGCCCACTTGAGTTCTACCTTTAAACTTTAAAACTAGTCTTCTGTCCCGTTGTGAGATTCTTCAGCAAGATGTTGAAAGTGGTTCTCCTCCCAGTAGGGACAATGCCGTAATAACGATACTTGTATTTAAATTTCAAAGCTTGTGGCCACTTGGCTATTATTAATATTAGTTTCAAACAGTAGTACTTTCACATGACATTCATTGTGGGAGAAAAAAGCCTGCAATACTTTAAATATTTATAGGGCACAGAAACTTCTGAGACTATTAACATTAGCACACAAGACAAAAAAAAAAATCATATGACCACATTTTGGGTAACTAACTCAAGCATTTTTCTCAAATTTATTTTTATTACTATTAATACTGCCAGACAACAGCTAGACTTTATCTAGATGGTAAAAATCAATTTGTCCAGAGGGAGGAAAGTTTTATATTCACAAAATTAACGAGTATTTCTTTATTTAATTACAAGTATCTTTTCTGATTTCTCTCTGTAAACAAAAAACCTTTGGAGCATGGCTACATGTATCTGTACAGCAACCAATACAAACAGAAACCAGTTTTCATCCCTACTTGCCGAGATCTTTGTTCTCGCTGCAAATCCGATTTCATCCTCTACTTGTGTCTTTTCCCAGTGCTCCCTTCTGTTGGAATAACACTGATTTATTGTATGTCCAGCATCCCTTTTCTCCTCTACCACTTTTAGGGTGACTGTTACAAGTACCCATCAACTCATGCTGCATGTGTTAACAAAAGCAGTCCGACACTGCAGGTGTTTACCAGAGGTAGAGCGGTAGCACGCTTTGACAGTGAGCAGCCAAACAATACCAGTATTCTTTCCACCCTACATACACAGTAACGTACTACAGACAGACCACCGCTCTAAAAAGTTGCCACAGACCAAATTCTGTCTTTTAAAGTTTTCTAATAACAGAGAGCAAGCATTAGTTATTTCTTTTTTAAAAGAATTGCTTCTGGTGTGTTAAGATATGGAAAAAAAAATATCTAAAAATGTTATTTCCAACACCCCTCTATTTCAGTTGCACTGCAAGACAAATCACAAACTATCAAACGCAACATGGCTATTTTGCATTTTATCAGTTTTATCATCTGGCTGCAAGATTAATTGAGGGCTGTCTTACTGCAAAAAGCAATCTTGCATTTGCAGTTAGGTATCAAAAATTATTTCAGGGACAACTAAGAGGTTAGTCATGTAACTACAGAAAACAATTACACTTGGCCAGTTTCACTTAAAGCAACCCCTTGGATACTTCACAAATTTGAGGTAATGATTAACCTGCAGTGACATCTGTGCACTATAAAGGTCATACATAAGCCAGTTTTGTCCATCACTGTCTGGCATCCTGAGCGTTTGTAACCAAAGTGAAGTTGGTAACACTGATCCTCAGTTTGAGTTAATTTGGAATAGTCCAATTTTCAATTGGTAAGCACTACAAGAAGCATGTAGGTCTGAAATCAGTCTAGAAAAAACAGCTTCTATAGATCACTGCTCATTTTTTTTATAGAATACACAATTCATTTACAGTTAACTTCCATGCAAAGAAGAGTCAGTGATTCGCTATTCAGGAAGCTAGTATTTCCTGAAGTACCATCAAGAATAAGAGACATCTAATCCAACGGAAAAGGCCAAGTATCACATCTTCCTCCCACGGCCAGGAGAAGTTGTGTCCACAGCCCTTCTCCTCCCACAACCTCATTGCCTGTGTGCATAACGCACAACTACCCTGCACAAGTGCTGCTGGGCTGACACCTCCCAGAGGCGCGAGTTCAACACACGTTCCACGAGCAGTTCTCTGCCCACCTTGTCCCACGATCACCCCAGGAAAAAGCACCACCACAAGCACGCTGTGCAGCGGGAATTCCTGTCACCTTCCCGTGCCATCCTCTTTCCCAAAGGCTACCTAGATCCGAGGAGGGAGCAAGCCGTGATCCAGAGTAACTGTTCTGAAACAGCAGCCTATTGTGGTCGCTATCCTTCCCGGGGTCCTGTGTCCCCAGGTCTACCCAGCAGTGGGTATGCATGTCTTAATGTGAGATGGGGTGAGCTGCAAGACCTTAGCAAGAGATGACGCCTGGGGAACAGGCTGTTGCTGTCAGACGCAGTCAACCAGTCTGGAACTTGCCCCTGCCAGGCTGTGGAGCCCCGGGGAGACAGTCCAGCTCCCTCTCAACTGCCACCGGAATTAACTGTTCTAGCAAGCCCGACAAGGTCTATGGGCACAGGTTAAACACCTCTGATGCAGTAAGTGTATCAACACTGCAGGGTGGTACATTACCTAAGATTGTCTACTGCAACAAAAGGTTATTTACAGCATTTCTAATAACTCTTAGAATTCTTCTCAGGTTAAGAAGGCCACTAGTGCTTTGTTTTGTATAACAAATTTCAGTGCGTCACATGCAAAAACTACATCAACTGAAAAATCATCCTGCTTTTAGAAGAAAGCTATAGCACTTTAAAGAGCAAGCAGAATGCAAAACAGTATTTTCACAGGAAAAAAAGAAAAGAAAAACTCATCAATCCTGCTACAACTAAATCAAAAAGATTGCATTTTATTTTTAGAATACAGATGCTAACAACTAACATACCAATACCTCTGGAATATTCTACCACAGCATCAATTTCCTGTTTCCACACAGGAACAATAGAACTCCTAAATTATGACACTGTGATCATTCTATTTTCATGTATTTAAGAAGAACAGATTTTAGATTACTAAGCCAGTTTAGAACACATAAAAAAACCCGTGATTAGTATCAGGACCCTAGGCAACCCCTGAAAAAAAGTTACCCACCTATAGTGCATAACATGTTTTTAAAAGAGTATTAGATTACCATTATAATGTTAAATCTCAGTGACTGGAAAGCAAAACTAACCCGTTGTACAATTAAATAACAACAACAGTAAAGCCCTTACTGCCCATGTTCTTCATTGAAAGCTAAATCTTTCAAGGAAGATATTCCTATTACCACTACCCTCTTACATAAACATAAACCTGAAATACAAATTCAGATTTGCCTATTAAGTCATCACAGTCTAAAGCAGAACTCCTGAATTTCTATCTCTGACAGCTGAAAGCGCAGGTTTCCTTTATTCTTTCTAACACATTAATACACAACCCTCTCAACTGACAGCAAATGATAGTATTTATGCATCAGATTACAACACCCATTAGAACATATATCAAACAAGCTACATTTTTAATGCTACTCCTTGAGAAACAGAAGTGTTACGTACTATTTCCCATTTATCATCTTAGACTTTAATAGCTACCTATTCCTGCTAAGTACTGAACACTTTATATTATCCTCTGTGTACAAACTGTGAGCAGCTTCATGTTACTCTACAGCACCTGGAAAGAAAGAAAGAAACACCGTAGGAACCCAGTCGCAGAGTAACAAGACAAAGCCAGAAAATTAACAAGTTC
>NW_008824409.1:60411-67431 GCF_000699105.1 Pygoscelis adeliae | reverse complement strand
ATTGACCTCACATGGCAAAAGTGCTTGTAGCAGCACGCTTGGTCCATCAGCTGGCCAAATGACAAGCAATGACTGAGAATTCTGATTCATAACATGAGTATATAAACAGACTTCTATCACATCCCCTATCAGCCATCCAACTTTCACTAAAACACATGTACAAGGAATTTCCTTTTCCTCCTATATAATTGGATTAGCTTGCTCAAGGTTAAATGGTCTTAGCAGAAATGCAAACCTTATTTTTCAATTTAGATCAGCTGAAAATAAAATACCCATGCTATACTAAAGTCACATTTGAGACTGGAGCAAAGGCCTTCCATTTAAATAGCTTAACTTGAAAGGTGCTTTATTTTCAAGTGAGACCAAATGAAAATGGATCTTGATCTCAGGAGAGACTGCACATTTGATGGCTCTGAGAACACACGAGTAGAAGCTGCTATTATTTGCATAATTTTTAATAGACTGAGTGTCAGATAAATATTTACCATTATTTATATAAAAAAAAATTTTTCTACAATTATATGTACCTCACTCAGCACAATTCTTGCTTGGGGGGGGGGGGCAAACTACCAAAACGCTTTACTCAGTTAAGCCATTTTAAAGAAAAGACTTTTTAATCTAGAACAGGTATCACTTTGGCAAGACAGAAAGTGTCTTGCGATTCTGGGTGATTTTTGATACGAAGTCTTTCACTTCATTACTAACACAATCACATGCCATTAAAGGAAGAGCAGCTACGTTCTTACTTCTACAGTCAGCATTCATTACTACTTCTTTGTCTTAAGTTTTGATGGTGCTAATTTTATTTTTGTATGGTTCGATTTGTTATTTGGCTTGTGAACTCGAAAAAAGCTGTAACGCTTAAAATGTAAACATTTCAGGTAATATTTACATCAAATCATATTTTACTTATTATTTAGTTCTTGAAAAAAGTTCTATTAATCTTTAATTTCAAAAACACCAGCTTGGCACTGTAAAAATATCTGGGCTGAAATAGGCATATTTATTCTCACGTTACAGAACAGGAGAATCGAGTATACCCATATTTTCCCTGGAAGACATACTGAGCATGCAATAATTAATGTTTGTGCAGCATGCTATCTTTGCTGTTATAATATACAAAAGGGAAACATGTTATTCCACAATAAAATTACAATTCTAGTCATCTCACTGAGGAAATTATGGTTATGAGGAGAATTCTGACACAAATTAATATCTAAGACACAGCACTGCATTATTATGATTTGAACTCAATATTTATCTCTGAATGAAAGCGTATATTACTTGCACACAGCAAATTTCAACACCAAAATAAAACAGGTCGTCATTCACCATTAATGCCTGTTACTTAGCATTCACCAAAACCGCACTACCTAAGCAACAGAACTGCATTCGTTGGGTTTCCAGATTTTTCAAGCTAGCACTAACAGTTAGGAATGCTCACCACAAATGCTGCTAAAGATGCCAGCACTACTAACAGATGCTCACGTACAGTGTTTGCTAGTCAAGCAGACACCTTCGAAAACCACCTTCTAACCACATTAAAGTCACACTGCCCCACAAGATGGTGCTAGCACATTTGTAAAGACACTGCTACCATCCCCAACAAGTGCTTTCAGTAGCCCTGAGGCTGTGAAAGGATTCTCCCAGAGGTATTGCATGTTTGGTGTCATTTGAAGCACTTCAAACACTGCAGGCTGCACGGGGGGGTTTTGCTGTCGTGCGATGGCCCTCCATGCTGGACACATCGAGCGACCAAAAGCCGTGCTGGTCCCAACCAACAGCAGGCAGGGGGGTCAAGCAGGGAGAGCGCTTTGCCGCTGGACAAAGGAGACCAGTTAAACAACTAGGCAACCTCTTACTGGCCCTGTGTTACTAACTGAAGGTAAAAAGAGATTTATCAGTCCGTTTCTCAAAAGGATGCGCATCATTCAGCCTATTTATTGACAGCAGGATGCAGGAGACACTGATAGCACACCCGCTACTGAATCCCCAACCATCAACTTCTGCATTAACTATTTATGGATTTTTACCTTTTAACCATCTACTACATGGAGTAAACATAAAAGTAAGAATTGGAAGCGATCATACACAGTGGCTTTTGAAACCACTCTAAAATTTCCAGTGACAATTATATATAAAATAAATTTTGGGGGGAAATAAATAAATCCTTTCCACCATTTGCTTTTCTTCTAGTTATAAATTAACTTGCAATGCTACAGGTGGAACACTGACAGATAACTACATTTAAGTATCTGGAAAGACAGTAAATGTATGCATGCACGCACTATGTATTCAACCTATGTCGGATATTCTACACAGACTTTCAAACATATTGCTGAGACTAAGTTTTGATAATTTTTCTGTATTCTGACCTACAAGTTCCCTAATCTTCAAATTTTTTGAAATTATGTAATTACATACAACTGCCAATAAAAATTTCTTATCAGATTCTATAGAAAAACAATAGCTAGCTTTTCTATTAAACCATCATTACACAAGAATCAATTATAAAATGTGTATGTTGATTAAAAATGGATCCTCCGATTCCTTATCAATGCTTCCCACAAAATAGCATACTACACCAAAAAGAGCACTCTTCAAGTTTATGGAATAGAAACCAGTACTTTGAAGTTAACAGAAAAAAAACCCAACAAAACCCACTAGTGCCTTAAAGGGAAACACTTTGTCAACTAAAACCACTCAGCATACTACACAGGAGCAAAGAAAGCCTCAGGCACCGGTAACAAAACAAGAACAATTATTTACAGATGTCCCGCGCGCGCGCGTGTGTGTGTGTGTGTGAATTCCTTCCAGCTATTAACATATAGAAGAGGTGCTGCCAAGCTAAAAACTGAAACAATTACTTCAATGAATAATTAATTAGTAGATGTGTGTCAGCTACTTTCTTTTTTGCTTTTAAATACTTCAGTCTTTAAGTTATCATCCTAAAAGTGAAGTGATAGAATTCTAACTACCATGTCTACCACTACCAATTACTTGGAATACACTCATCTCTCCCGTTTTCTTAATACAGGAGCTGTCTCAACAGAACTATGTTCCAAACTACAAGCACTATAAATACGCCATAGTTCTGGAACAATGTTTGTGTTACAGTTTTGCCCTGAAGTTTCATCTGAGATGTTCACTGCTATACAAGCATACAAAAGACAAATCCCTCTCCCAAGAAGTTCATAATCTAAATACACAAGACTTCAGCAGCAGCAATAAACAATCCCTATCTCCATTTAGCAAATGGAGAACCGAAGAAGATAGATGAAACTGCTTCTCCATAACCACACTGGTCATATAGGATATCTGTAACAGATGCACAAACCCAAACGACTGCAAAGTCCAGCGTCTTAACCGTAAGACCGCCCATACTCTAGACTGCTTCAGTTTTATTAACGCAGAGTCAAGACGTATACTGCACAATGGGTTTGCTGTAAGACTAGAAAAAGAAAAGGTAAATGCAAGTTACCGTATGGGGACAACCTGACAATTACGCACGACCTGAAAAGCGTGTGCAGAGAAGAAAGGAATGCATGATTTTGCCTAAGTATCTCTGAAGGTCTTGAAAAGTACAAACAGAATGCTGTGCCTCTGCAATAAACTCATCCCATTTGACAGCCGAAGTCTTCCCATAAGAAGTTTATCAGGAAAAAACCCCCACCCCCAAAAACCAAACAGAAAATCAAATGCTTAAATATCAACAGAAATGACTACATTTCTCACTGTTTCTCTATGCCCCTATCATTGAGCCATCTCATTTTTTTTCTACAGCAAATAAGGAAAGCCTCATGGAAATACGGTGGTTATTCTAACATGAAGAGTTAAAAACAAAATTGTACAGTAGTAATTTAGTAGAACACATGGATGAAATCTAGAGGTATAAGTGATTTTAGGTAAAAAGTTTGCTCTCCCAGAACATGGATGGTCTGCAAATAATGCAGATGGAATCTCCGGAGCAGAAACACAGGTGAATGAAAGCAGTGTCTGAATCTTCCCTATAATTTGCATGCTTGTGAAGTAAGAGTCAAATTCCTGTGTTTGGGGGAAAAAATTGTAAACATATTTCAGATATTTACCTTCTCTCAGTTCCACATAAATGAGGCAGGAAAGCCCTGTTTACCAAACAGAATTAAAAAGTTATTTCTTGATCAGAAGAACTAAATGGTGATTTTTACTGCTTGCAATTTTAACCAAATACAAGTCTTACATTTCTCCAGTTAATAATGGACAGTTCTTGTTCAGCAGTAGACCGAACGGGTGATATTTAACTTGTAACACTATGCGACAATACAGTCTGCAACAGATTTATTTGAATTACTGTTGTAAATCATGCACTATGCTTATTTTTGAGACCAGGAATATTTGCACAGGACTAGGCATGTATGCATTTTAAAGAGAACGTGGACCAACTAAAGATTCTTTTCCAAAAGGCCAAACAAGCCAAATTGTTAATCCTGAGTTTAAAACAGTAATCACTCCAACTGCATAAGCAAGCTGTAGTAAAAGCTGTAATACTTATCCTATCGCAAACCCACAGTCTAGGCCAATATTCCTAGTAAGATAAAAAACAACATTTGCTACCCATTAATTTATAAGCATAAACTCCAAAGGTGACTTCAGAACATACATGAAGCAATGCCAACACCCCATGGAGTTTACAGTCTATATATGCGTTATGCCATTTTAGATTACGAAAAACTGTAGCATAGGTCTATTTACCTTTCCCAGGAAAAGATATCTGCTCTTTTACAATTTGACTAGGTCACTGCAAATTTAATAAGTTCGTAAATAAGGACATTAGAGAAAGAATGAGGGCTATCTGTTGAGTTCTACAGCAGTAAAACAATTAATCAGGCCTATCCAGAGTAGGCATGCCACAGTTTTATCAGGTTATGTGCTCACATGATGAAAACTCCCTGACTAAACATAAACCAGTTAGAATACACGTTTCTGAAAACAACTGGTATGTTAATGTTAACTTAAAAACAGTTCTGAATCTTTTAAATGAATAAAACATATACCTCTGTGTCAGAAAACACGGAGACCCATTCCACATCAGAATTTACTCAGTGAACCTTGCTCTGTCCCTAACCCCCACGAAGCACTGAGTTCAGGCAGTTCTACAGTTTACTTTCACTGCCAGTGTAACAAGAGACCTCTCTTAGGGTCATAAAAACGTGAAGATCTACTGACTTACGAAGACTTGCACCAGAATATTGTTTTGAACTTAGCACTCTGTCCACCTAAATAATACAGCTCTGAAATCGCTTCTGGCATCAAGTATACACTGAGCGCTTTCCACAGAATGCCAATGATTTAATTCCCTTCCCCCCCCCTCCCCCCCCAGCGTTTTAGTACCTTTTGTGGACAGATTACTTACTGAGTTGCAATTTGAAATCATTCTCTTCAAGTAAAGTCCATTTAACAATGACCTTGATGTTGTATTTAAAAGCAAAATGCTAAGTGTATGTTAAAGATTCCATACATTTCAGCAACAAAATGGGAAAAATTATTCATGCTTAAGCATATTACCAAAAGAAGGAAGATACACACTGACAGCAGGGGAAAGCCAATCAGTTTTCACAGTGTAATCATAAATCAGTCTGGAAGTTGGAGACTGATTAGGCACGGTAAGTAAGAAAAAAAGCAAGGTACCAGAAACTAGTATTCCATCAGTTATATTCAGGGTTTCAGCATATTTCCAGTGGCCTTAGTATAAGTCCCCATAAAAGTTTGCTAGACCCTTTAAGGTCTGATTGAAAAAGAACACAAAAAGAAAGTAGGACAAAAGTCGAAAACAAAGAATGTAAACAACCAAAAGAGGTAGATATTTGCAGGAAAGTCACCGCACTAAAAATAAACGGTGCAGAAGAAATAACCTCTTAGATACAAAAGCGATGTATATTACTGGCACAGAATTCTTAATTCAACGTAACTCTTTACTCTTGAGCATCTTAAGTGATGTGAAAAGGGAACTGCCCATTCTACAAGTTCTCAAATAAAAACTACATGCTAATGGGAAATTCACTGCCTTTAACTCTTTGTGGAAAGAGAGGCAAAAACCTAAAGGTATATGGCAATATACAGTTTATTTGAGTTCAAAGCAAGTTTCTTGCCAAAACCAACTATTTCTTGCCTCCCAACAATATTTGCCTGAACTGTATAGGAAAAAAACAAACAAACCCTTCATTCAATTTTTAGTTATTGTTAGGTACTACAATTTAGGACAGAAAAGTAAGTTATTGTTCTCTTAAAAAACCTACCCTATTAAAGAAATTCTGTTACAGAACCTGATATTGTTGTTATGCAAAAGAAACCATGCTAAAAAGCTGTTTAGTCTATAGAATTAACTAAAATTGCAGGGATTTCTCTGTGCAATTGCGGACATTTTGAGATCCAGGGTTTTTTTAATCCTTACAATTAACATGAGATTAAAGCTCCAGATAAAGCCCACAATGATTTCTAGCCCAAGGCCAACTCTTGTTCTGAACTGTAGGAGTGAATGTAAATGAGCATCTTACCTGCTTGGTTTTCTTTCGACTTCTTTGGTAGCTTTAGCTTCCAATTCTCTGGAACAGAAAGTGGTGTTGGTTTCCATGTCAACAGTAATGCAGCACAAAGCAAAAAAATAAAACTGGAGCAGGGTTAAGATACACACTGAGCTCCATATGTTGATTTGTCAGGAGGAAACGGGGAGACCACAGATTGCCAAGTAATCAAGTGATATGTTTACCCAGGGACAGCGAGGCAAGCCGAGCATAACCAACACCAGCTATCCTTCGCCACTACACAGCCTCTACTTAATCGTTCCAAGTACTTTACGGAAAACAATTCCGCTGCATCGCTTCAGCTCGAGAAGGGGCTTAAAACACAGCAGCGAGAGAGCCCTCCCTGCCCTGTCAGCCTGCGAAGGCCGGCGGCTGCCAAGGGCTGCCCGCTCCGCAGGAGCAAACAACAACGAGCACAGCAGGTCAAAGCTCAGCTCCGCAGGGAAACCGCTGCTTTTGG
>NW_008824409.1:58161-59594 GCF_000699105.1 Pygoscelis adeliae | reverse complement strand
CCTCTGCCCCTCACGGAGGTAGCCCCAAATCCGGGGGCTCCTCTGCGTCCAGCCCCCGCCGCCCCGCAGGGGCACAGCCCCGTCACCCCGGCAAGGGCCGCCGCGGCAGCGCGCGGGGACGGGGTGACCTTCCGTAGAGCGCTGTTACCACTGGCCAGGTGATCGCTTTGGGACTTAGTCTGGCACTGTAGTTCTTACCCTGAAAGCACACGCATAATTCCAAGCGCCGTCTCATGAAACGTCCTACAGAAAAGGACGGTCGTTTCCCCGAGCAATGCAGGACGGGGCACAGGCAGGAACGTAACGCACGTTTCCACGCGTATTTTCCCCTATGTGGTGCAGCTCGTTGAGCTCCTCGGCACTGCTGGCATGATCAGCTCTGTTCTGAACTTGGGGCGTCAATAACTCTTACCAAGACTGATGGAAGAGAAGTGTTAATGTCCAAATAACCACCACAGAGTAAGACAGGCCTTTCTTTTATCCTTCCACAGGCCTTATTATGTTGACAGAGGGAACTGAAAAGTATCTCGCGCTTGCAAACCTAGCTAGAATTTGACTGATGTGAACACAAAGCTTAATCCAAAAAGTACGCAGAGATATTCTAACTTCAAATACATAAAATGAAGAGGGAAGAATATATGAGCCACGCTCTGTGCTACTGTGCTTGACTTCAGTGAAAATATCCCAGAAATTAATCTAGAAAAAACAAACCAGTCAAAGGACTGACAGGGAATAATGGAAGAGAATTAAGAACAGTAGTGCCAAGAAAGCGCGAAGCTGAGAGCAGACAAAAATTCACAGTAAACAGATCTGCATTGTGACAGGCGCTTCCCCGTGGAGAAGGTGGGGCTAGCATTGTGATGAGGTCTTCATAGCCCAAACACTGCAAAAGTGAGAACTGGAAAACTCCTCAAAATGAAAGTGAAATTATTTCATTTTCGTTGTCCAAGTCCACAGAATAAACAACGGCAAGGAAGTATTTTTTAATACTTTAAGTTTAGTTAGAGCAATTCAAAGTGTTATTGCTGGCATAAGTAAGAAACATATAGAATAAGAAGCTTGCTTACAATACTACTTTTAAACTCCTGAGTCCGTTTAACATTATGGCTAATTTCTACTTCCAAGTTCCAATGCCTACAGGATAAAATTCTTGGAAAGATGCAAATGCACCCCTCCTTAGCAAACCGTATAATAAAAGAGCAAATACAGATAATAGGTTTCTGATTAGAAAATTTGAACTGGGATGGAATTAGTGCCGTACCAGGTATGCTGATAGTGAGGATGTATCATACTTGTAGGTACATCTTTGCAAAACAATCTTGAACAAAATTATTGAGCTATATTAGCTTTTGATATACGCTGTCTGGTGGCAGGGCTGGGTTACTTTGGTGCACAGTAAAACAGTCGGCGAGATGGCTGCTTACGGGGATTTC
>NW_008824409.1:55663-58135 GCF_000699105.1 Pygoscelis adeliae | reverse complement strand
TCCTGCACTGATTTCAAAAGCACTGGTTGAAAATCCCCCAGCAGCCTGCACAGCTACTGTGGAAGGGAATAATTGGTATTGTATGTGCCTACAGTACTGTTCAGGAATTTAATTTTCTTCTCAACTCCCTGCCACTGTTCACATGGAAATAAGCATCGTCCCGTCTGCTCTATTATGAGAGCTACTGAGAAAAGTGGTTTTGTTGGCAGAGGGAAGCGCTTGCTCTCTTTTTGCATCCAGCTTGCACATTATCACAAACATTTACCAGCCCAGTTTCAGTTGGCCTTTGCCATTCTTGTTAATGCTAGTGAAAAAATGAATGCTATTTTATTCACCTGTGAAATAAAAGGATGCCTTGGACAAATGAGCAATTGTGTCTGGAAATCTGCCGCAATATCAACTGTCTTTCTGCCAGCATGAATGGAGTAAGGTATTTTTCAGCTGGAGAAGATCCTACATTGTTAAGGATGAGCATTTATGACAGTGCAGCATAGCCAGTAAGGGTATTTTTTCCCTTTTCTTAGGGGCTTAATAATACAGCTTGCATTGCTGTGAGCTGAACATGCACATGCATAAAGGGATTGTATTATTTTCCATGTACTTAGAAGGGCACTGGCAATTTGAAATTGGTTTCTCAGCTTCTACTAATAACCTGTAAGTTAATTTGGTCTTGTTTATTTGTCTTCATATGAAAAAGTTTGGATTGTCATGTAATAGTATGTAACTGAAAGCCATTATTTCCTGACGTCCGATTCAGCTTCCTGTTACTGTTTCGTTCACGGCAGTCCTGTTTTATCTGTCTTTAAAGGGACTACGCTTGATGTAGGAGGACTGCTGTTAAGTCTGTCCTCAGTTGCAAAGGCTAATAAATGCATTATGTACTCCTGTTATGTCATTTTGTTAACTGTATTATGCCACTGTCAATAAAATTCATAGTCGAGGTCTGTAGCTTGCTTTATTATTGTAGATTGTTCTCTAATTTTATTTATGCATATGCTCCTAGCGACTAGACCGCTGCAGCGATTGCTTCCATTCTGCCGTGTAAATACTACAGCTGGTTATACATTGTCAGCAAATCTGCTGCATTTACTAACCCCCTATTACTTATCCCGTCATCTCCTTCTCGCATCAACATAATGATCCTACCTCTTTCGCCCTCACAGGTAACACTTTCTTTCAGCAAAGTTCTTACACATCTGGAACTGGCCGGTGAACTACGGGATACACTAGAGAAATTCAGGAAGAACATGTTCTTCACGAAGAAGCAGAAGGTTGAACTTCACCCCCGCAAAAGACTGTTAGTCAAAGCAGTGGTACTTAACAGGTCGTGGCAGCTGGGTGGAAGCAGCGCTAGACAGCCTCTCCTTGTTTTAAACCCTGCCAGAGCTGCGGAACTGCACACGGATGGGCCTTCTGCTCTGAACGCAGACTTCACCCGTCGACTTGTCACCTCGCAGAAGCTGCTGTGGAACATGCACGACAGGGTGGCGTGGTACACACCTGAACTGTGCTGGCTGTCCCCACTTCCTAACAGAAGCAAGGGAAGGTGGTGGTGAGCAGCTCCAGGAGGAGTTGTCCACCAAAGAACTGTTCTGAAGCCCATGCTCTAGCCACATCTTCTGAGCTCCTGTTGTCCCTTCTGATTTCCATGCTGCTCCTAAGAGCAAGGCAATCCCACTAGGTCACCTCCAGAATATGTCCAATGTTAATCACCCACTCTTGGCTTTAGCTTTAATACACGTTTTGTTGAGCATAAGGTTATCTGGGAGCCAAGGTCTGGGTCGCCTTCTCTCCTGCTTACTGCATTTTTTTGCTCATTCTTTGTTCTTTTACTCTTGTGTTCACTGGAGCTTGATCTCTGGACTTCTTTGCTAAGGTCCTAGTTCTGATTCTGCCAGCGAAGGGACAGGAAAATAACACCTCTGCACTTAAAAAGACATATGCAGCAGCCTGGATGGGGAGCAGATTTCAGCTGAAGGGTAGATAAATCCTTACCACCCGTCTATGAAATGTCAGGGCTTCTCTTCCTCACGGGCTCCCTGTCTGTAGGAAGCCACCATTTTCCCAAGTGGGGAAGGAGTGCTCTGGGTACCGTACGCAGGGAGGAATCCGGTTGATGCCACCGGTGACCCTTCCTCCACACCCGTCACTGCTGTCCTTAGAAGGGCAAAGTGTTCACACGCGTTACAGCACGTTGATAGGCATCACCTAATGTCCACCCAGGCTAACGCCCCGTGCACGTTTTGCTGTGGTAGATTACTCGATCGGGAGATGTTTGCCAGCTAGGCCTGCTGGAGACTTCCATCCATCCCCTCTCCCTTTTCCCGGAGAGATGGGAAGTGTTTGGAAGCTGTGGCTGTGGCTCCTGGTCTCTCCCATCTCTGGCGGCAGAAGCCGGGCTCTGGATGGTGCAGCAGCCGCCATCCTGGCCTGCCTGTACCTCTTCCCACTGGCGGGGGGGGGGGGGCGAGC
>NW_008824409.1:53266-55307 GCF_000699105.1 Pygoscelis adeliae | reverse complement strand
CTGCCCTCCTGGCCTGCCTGTACCTCTTCCCACTGGCGGGAGCGGGAAGACGAGCGGAGGAGCTGTGGTGTGTAGGGATCGCAGGGAAAAGCCCCACTGCTTGCAACAAGCTGGGGATTGACTCTGCTGCTGGAAAGGGGTGGAAACGAAGGCTCCCTGTGCAGGGGAGACCCTTCCCGCACCGGCCGGCACGTCTCCCGGCGCAGATGCAGGCTCTGCTGCTTCCCCGGTCTGACCGCTGTGGTCTAAGCAAAACAGCAGAGGTTTGGGATTTGGGAAGCGTTGTATTTCATGTTGTTACCACTGCGGTTAGACTGTCAGCCACTTTTCTGTTGTGCATTTGAATGGCTCCACAGCAGTATGGTCATACATGAAATTAGAAATAATGGAAACGACTATTCAAGGGCAAACAACCTGCCTTGCATTCAGGCAGCTGCCAAAGATGGATCTCTGCTGTTACATTTTCACCACTGGGTAAACATGCCCTTCTGGGCAGTGATCCCCAAATATCTTTTCCCAGCAACAGCAGCCACCATCTGCACCCTGCCAGCCTGGCACGCATGCGGTTCTCCCGTCTTCAGATCCCCATTAACTTTTTAATTAGGATTTTCCTATAATTGGAGCAAGAGAATAAACTGCAGGAGACAGAGAAATGTACTGATTAAAAATAGTTAAAAACGAGCTGTCGCCATTTCAACATCTCCCATCATCTCCTCCACCCTTCCCCTTTATCTGCAGTTTGCTATCAAGGCTTCATGCAAAATGAAGGCTTCAGCACGGAGTTGGGAAGCCGACATGTTAGAAAATACTTTCTGCTTAATGTCTGGGGAAAATAAAGCAAGGGGCTGCTTTTATGAGGCGACATGAGAAGTGCAGGCCCGGGAATGTGGAGAATTTGCCGTCAATAACCCTTTGCCGTTTGTTACATTCAGCATCATTATACAGAATGAAGATGCTGTCATGAGCAAAACAGATTGTTTTCAAGATTGCACTTGACTTAAATAATCTAAATGAGCTGATCTGACAGACAAGGGAAAACAGTCTTCTCGTTAACACAGAGGCTCTGTGTGTTACTCTGATAGGAGGCTCCTTTCCTTGTTCATTGTAGAGGCTTTATTTACAGGACGCATTTTTAGAGCTATTTAAAAATAGCTCAGCTGATGGCAAGAGGTGACGATAGAAAGGTACTGAACAGGCAGTGCTTACTCATAAAAACAATGCCTGACCAGGAGTTGCGCAGTTAAGTCAACCGGACTATTTATGTTAGTGAGGAACATTTGAGTCTCTGTAGGATCCGTAATTAGGAGGAAAAAAATGCAGATGACAAAGTTGGAAGTTGCTAACAGAAAGCGTTCGGCTTGCCTCCCGAACAGACCTGGAAAACAGCTAGCAAAATCTTATGCTAAGGCTCACGATTAAACAGTCAGTGCCTATTTCACAGGCTGCAGCAGCAAACAATCATTAGATCTGTGCTCAGGAGAAGAAAATTCACTGCCTTGCCTCCAGGCTCCCAGCGCCTTTCCAGCATTATCACCGTTGCACAGAGTGATCAGAGCAGGGGAGAGCAGGCACTTGGGGTTATTAAATGAGAATTTAATCCTACCCTTTAAATCAGCAAAAAATTATAAAAGATAAAGAATTTCCCTGTGTTTTAAAGCTAGTCCAACTTGCTTTCCCTGATCTGTGTTTGGGAAGGCTGCCAACTGCAAAATGGAATCGCTGAGCCTGGATTTCACTCTGCATCCAGCCAATTACGCCGTCCTCACATCCCCGGTCTCTTAAGTGGTGCAGTGCAATAGACGTTTCCAATCTTTATTTATTTACCAGGGCTGCATTGCACTTCAAAAGAAAATCGCACCGATGGGCTCATTGCGTCTTTCCCTTTTTGCCAGTTCCTGTGCTCCACACTGCTCAGGCGTTAGCGAATACGGCCTGGTCCAAATTGCTCATGGAGGCTGGTAGGAGAGTTTCCCCTGACTCCGAAGGTTCCCCTCGAGACGCTGCCGCAGCGGCGGGGGGCCGGCCCCGGGGCCCCCCGGGA
>NW_008824409.1:42231-53249 GCF_000699105.1 Pygoscelis adeliae | reverse complement strand
GGGCGGGCCCCCGCCCCCGTGGCCCCTGGGCACCCCCTGCCACTGCGGCCGGCTCAGCCGATTTTGCCCACGCGGAGTCTGCGTGGTCTGCCGGATCGCTGTGTGCTGGCGTCTCTTTCACAGGCGTGGTTCTTTCTAGCTTGTTTCTAGGTTTTAGCTAAATAAAAAGACAATTTCAGAAAGTAGTGGGGCACTATTTGGAGAGCCCACAGAGCTACAAACCACTGTCCTTCTTCACCACCAGCAAGAAGATGTGGATGACGCGTGCAGGGAAAAGTGCTTCCCCCCTTCTTCTCGCCCTCCAGTCCCAATAATTTGCCAGGGACTCCTGCAAACACTGACGTTCACGGAGGAAACGGCTTCCCCCGCCTTCAACCCACCAGCTACACCCACGGCAGAGCTCAGACCCTTCCGCCAGGATTAATCCCGGCTGGTGAATTGGCAAGAGAGATGTAAGCCAGTTCTCCAGAGAAGCCGCCGGAGCCACGGGAGAGGGACGGGAACGACTGGAGTACCAGTCACCAACACGGGAAGACACTCGAGGGCCGGTGCGGGAGGCTGTGCTGCCCTGGGGCAAAGACCACGCACGTGCTGCGCCCGCAGCCGGGCACCTCTCGCCTTTGCCCCAGGGGGATGCACACCCTGCCTGGCTGTTGTTTATGTATATTTATTCTGTCCTCTGTCATGTTTAACAGGAGTAAGCCTCTTTGTAATCAATGCTTATTGATTGTCTAACTCAGCAACTGCCCTTTCTCAACACCGTACCAGATTAACACAAGATTTCACCTATTTCTTTTGCACTTCTCTCTGACAATAGCACAAATTATTTCTACTCTGCCACAGACCGTTTCTTTTTGTGCCAGCAATATTCTCTGGTTTAGGCTTCAGAAAGCGATTCATCTGCTGAATTTCCTAATTACAGAGAATAAAATGGGGCCAGGACACACTTTATTGAGCAGCACCATAGACTACAGCATGAGCTCTGGCACTCGTTACCTCCTGGGACTGTCTCCAGGTGGGGAAGTGTCCTCATGCAAAGTCATGTCGGTGCTGCCGGGGAGGCACTTCCAGCAGTTGTCATGCCTAGGCCGTGGCTGGCATCTGCCATGATCTTTCTGTGCGACTCTGAACTCCTGTGCTGCCGTTTCTCCCAGCTGTACATGGACCTAGTCAACAACAATTCATAAACACACGACGCACCTTAATTTGTTAATGTTTGCAAAGGTCACAGTGTGTCCTGAAGAGCAAAAAATCCTAAAATGTGACATCATTATTATTATTAAAACTTTATTTAAGTTTTACTATATAGCTTATTTCCTCTGCTATATAATTAAAATAACTTTCTCTAGTCACTTTCCAAGCAGGAGACATGCAAACAAGTTTAAGCTTTAGGAAAAGTGACTTTAACCTGCAGGTCTGTGCAAAATCTAGGCTCTGGACCTGGGTTTGCTTCTCTCCAGCTGTACAAATCCAGAGGGGCTTTTCCCACCTCTTGGTGACAGTGGCTGAGGTGTGAGGCTTAAATGCAGCAGTTGATTTTGGCCATCAAATGAAAGGCAAGATTTTGCATTGTGCTTCTGAATGCCAGCCAGCTCATTCCTTACCTAGTCAGAGACTGGGACAGTTCTTTAAGGGCAGCATGTTAGCCTAAAGAAGCTGCTTTAATTTAGCCTAATTATTATTTATTAATCAGTCCAGCAATGATCTGATATTGTGCATCTTCCACAGCAGGTAGGATCAGCTGTGAAGCTTTGGGGTGTGAGAGGAAGCACTGTACAACAGGCTGCAATGAATAAATGCAATCACTTACAGTATCTGGAATGATAAACAAAGGCACCCAGAAGCAGCACTGTACAATTATTTATACGTACGAACTGGCTCACTGCTGGCTCTGTAAAATGGTTCCCTGTTCCAGACATACGTACGCGTTAACAGTGGCTCTGCTGAGGTGTAACTGTTTTGCTATGCTTTTCTTTCACTTAAAAACATTTATAAGTGTGTATCTGGGAATCTGGGGGGAAAAAAAAAAATCTCACATTTTAATTACCTGTTCCAATTGGCTTTTCCAGGTTTGTCCCTGCTGCCTGCAGCCCTGTTTGCAGTGTGCCGCCTGCCACGGCGTGGGCAGGGCTCCCCTCCGGCAGCCTGTGCATAGCCACCACCTCCATGGCAGGACCCTGGTGATGGGCAGCATCACTCCGGCACAGAGCCATGAGCCTCACTTCCAGCCCAGCACACGTCTCCAGATCAGCAAGGGGAAGAAAGCTGAGACCCCGTGCCCCAGACTTTGGTACCTGGCAGGCTGATAGACCAGAGACGTGAAATGTGGCTGGCTGGCTGCTTTTTTAAAATGGGTGATAACCACCAACTGGCCAGCATAGACTTTTGTTGGTATAACACTAATTTATTAAGAATTATGATTTTTCTCAGGCTTCCCTTTAAAGAAGACCTTCAAACCCTGGATTTGTCTTGGCCGTCATTAAGAAATTGGCCACACCTGCATGCGTTACCTGGGGGCTCACCACTGCCTCTGCCTCCTTCCTGACTTCTCATTTTCAGATCCACTGCCCTGTCAGAGCGGTCCAGCCAGCAGCAGCACGACATCTCCTCTGTCAGAGACAGGCTCCTCTCCCTTTGCTTTTGAAAAGATGGGCAGTCCTGGGCGAGGCTTCGGCCTGAAGTCAAACCAAGCCTGCTTTGCACATGTGCTCTGGGAATTAGCCACACAGCCTCCCTGATGGTCACTCGGGGGGCAGTTTGGGCTACTGAAGAGCTGAGCTGTCCCTGCAGGTGCCTCTCTGCCCTGATCCTGCAGGGAGACTGACCTGCTCCCCAGTGCACTCCACATGCCGGAGAGGGGAGTCACGGGGCCAGCTGGAGAGGACGAGCACACAGCATTCCCTTCAATTATTCATACACAGAGCTGGATAGCATGCGATTTCCTAAACTGGGACGTAGGAAACACATCTAAGCTGACACCATGACTCCAGTGAAATGTGTCACGGGAACTGTAATGCTAGAGTGGTTTATATCTCACCATAATGATGCAGTAAATTACTTAGAAGACTGTCTGAGGTTTAGCAAGATGAAAGGTCTTTCCTGCGAGACCTTTGAGGCCAATAGCTTCATGCCCACTTCCAGCCGCAACTCCGCTCAGCAGCAGCCAGGCTGTGGATGATGTGGCCCAAGGCTGAAGAAGTCCCTCTCCCACCTGCTCCCCGTAGCAGTAGGCAGAAGACAGCATGACGGCATGAGCTTTGGACAGACAGAGCTAGCTGGTCCCCTGCAGTTAGTCTGGTTTTTTGATTTGTAGTCAAGGAATCAAGCCCAAATGCTCAGTGGGTCTGAACAGCATACTTTATAGATCGGGCATATGCAAATCTCCCCAATTCCTCCTGGGCAGGAGAGATTGTTTGCTCCAGGCATCCAATGTATTAAAAGCTGCATCACGCTACTGCATACTGTGCACATCCGCTGAAGACATAAGTTGTCTGGAGATTAGTTTTCAAAGAACACTAATTTTAAAGTCTTGATTATTTAAATTGCTCCTAAACACAGCTGAAAATATAGTTATTTGGTATGTCCACATACCACTGCAGGACAGCAGAGATTCACAGTATAAAACAGACTCCAGAGTTATTCTCATAATAGAGGAGAGACTTGAGGTCTGCTGCTCTGGACTGACACCGACATCTCTACCTTCCCTGTTACCAGATGTGCTGTGCATGACTCTAATTCATGCCAGGTCTGTGTTGACTTGACAAAAATCACAGAGTATATCCCAAGTATTTCATTCATTTTTGTGTATTTTCATTTACGTCTCTTACAAAAGGCTTATTTTTTTTCACTTGGGCTTTTTTTAGATAAGCTGCTCTTGTTTTTCCCTGGCAGCCCACCCGCAGTGCTCCAGCCGCTGTGCCCATCACGGGCCTGGCGCTCCCGGACACTCCCCCGGGTCTTCCCAGGGCTGGAAACCTTCCTCCTCCTCCTCCTCCTGCCAGATAAACTCCCCGCAGCCGCTGTCACGGGACTGGCTGCCCAGCTTCTACTGCCTTCCAAGGACACCTTTATCAGAGGACAGGCTGCTCCCGGAGACATTTTATTTCTGGACAAGGCTAAGATACGCGGCTTCTGCCCTTAACAAAGTCTTCACTGTTCTCCAGTCTCTCTCTCCTTTCTCCTCCTGTCTCACTTCATGCTCTGAGAGTGTACAGGGAGGCCCTGGGGAGCGCCAGGACCTCAGCAGTGACATACCACTGCCCTCTTTTGGGGCCCCCTTTTGTGTCCCGTCCTGGCTGCCTCTCTGCACCCCGGGGAAGGACCTCCAAGGAACAGCTTGACCAGAGCTAAGGGCCACAGTGCCTGGAAGCCAAGGTCTCCACTAAACCTGCATCAGTATACCCACGTATGCACGTGCATGCTTTTGCATATATCTTTGCACACTTAAGCAGATGTGTAACATCATCACATTTTCTAAGCCTTGAACTCCCCTAGAAACAAGGATGGATACTGCAATTAACGGATCACACCCTCCAGCAAGTTGGCTTCAATCCTGCCTCCCTCGGCGGGAGCAGGCAGCCGCAGGAGGGAAGAAGCAGTAGGCTGGTGGCAGGATCCTGTCTTTGGGCTCCTCTTTCACTCCAAGCAGCTTTTTCTCCTGCCCAGGGACTGGGATCTCAGCTACTGGGCTTTGCAGTTCAGCAAACCCAGCTGTACCTGAACCTCGTGGACAGGGTTGCTCTGAAAATGACACGTCTGACTGTGAAAGAAAATTTCAGATATGCCTAGGTAGTGGGAGAGAGAAAGAAAATGTCTCCCCCCTGCTTGCTGCTGCCCATCTGACACACGGTAGCTGGTGCAGACCCATTTTCGCAGGCTCTTAGCAGGGCGATCTGCTGTCTGCGGGGCTTTTCCCCGAGTGCAGGTAACAGCCAGCTCGGCCGAGCAACTGCAGTTTGGCTGGGGGAAGGAAGAAAAGCAAAGAAACAAAGTGTTCTCGCCTTGATTAAATCACATATATTTCTGACCAGCTATTTCACCAATAAAACAAAGGCTGCTTTGAAATGGATGCCTGGCCTGGCCGGCTGCCAGCGCCGAGCAGGAGACAAAGGCTGGGAATACAAATGCGGCGCTGGAAGTGGCGAGCCAAGGATGCCTCTGCGGCAGGGAGAGCGCGTTGCCATGGAGACACGGCGGCCAAACCGGGGGAAGAAAGGACCCGCACTGGGATGGACTGGGAGCCACTGGAGCCACAGGAGTCGAGAGACAGGGGTGGTGGTCCCTCCAGCACCCAGCTGAACCCCCCAGAGAGGGGGTTGCATCTGGGAGGCAGGACTAGATGCCGGCTCTTGGTCACGCCGGTGCCCGGGACCTGGGCTGTTCTGGTGGGCAAGGACAGAGAAGGGGGTTCTCAGAAAGCGCATGTGCTTTAAACAGAAATTGGGGGTTCTTGTACGGCTGCTGAGCACCGGGTTGGCCCCATGAGGTGCCCCATCGTGGTCCTCGTCCATAGTCCCTGGACCAAGGGACCAGGGCGGCTTGTCTATGAATAGGTCAGTCATAAAAGATCGACAGCAGCTCTCACCGGGGCAGAACAAAGCAGTGTCTCAGCTCGGAGGAGAAGTGCTTTCTCCAAGCTCTGTGCAGCTCTCTGGGTGTAAAGCGGAGAAGCAAGGCTGCCACGTGGCCACAGGAGAGCTGCAGCAGTGGCTCTCCGAGGACGAGAGCCTTAGGATGGGGCAGAGTGAGGGCAGGTCAGGCAGGAGAGGGGCCATCCTCCAGGGAAGCCCGATCTCTAAGTGTCAGACTGTGGGTAGAAAAACTATGGGAAACAGAAGGTGAGCCCTGAACCCCCTGAGGACTGTGATGAACTCTGAGTTTTATACACTCAGACCATTAGAAAGGCAGGGTTTAGTCTCTTTTGTAGCTGTGGGTTAGGTGGTTATTAGCTTCCCCCCACTGCCCACAGCTGTATAAACACACCCTTTGACTGGGTACTCAGATACCACAGGGAGAAGTAAAAAGGGCAGCATCCTTACAGACTGATCGAGGGAGAGCTTCCCAAGCGTAAAGGTTCAAGTAGCAGAACATGTTTAAAGGCAAGATAGAAATCCTATGGAGGACTTCACAGAGTCGAGAAGGGAGCTTTTCCAAAAACTTCACGGAGCCCACCAAGGCCGCTGCTGGACAGGTCTGACTTAGGTGGGAGGGAGGTCGATGCTACAGCACAGGGGTGTGACAGGCACTGCCTGGAAGGTGCCTGGACTGGTGGGGTTGGCTGTGGAGTCCTGCAAATAAGTCTCAATGGCAAAAATCACAGTCTCTCTCAAACACGACAGAATTTGTCAGTGCATTGTCAGTGCTGTCTTCATCTACTAAGGAGAGCTTTATGCTGCCTAAGCAAATTAGAGACAGCCTACGGCAGATAGATATGTGTGCACCTACAGCTTCCACAGCTACTGAGGGTATTTGCTAGTCTAAGGAGAGGACAAGCAGAATGAATGGCATCCTTCAAGCTGACCGTGAAAATGGAGGGGGGGGTCCAGGGTGGAATTCTCTTCCCTCCTCATTTCATCAATGCAAAAGCTGTCTGTGGAGGGGAGGAATTGCTTTAATTGGTTAATGCAGCAGGCACAAACCCTGCTGGACTGGTCTGGGTGGCGATACAGACTGAGCATTCAGCACATCCAGCCCCTGCAGAGCTCTCAGTTTATCTGCAAAAAGGTGTAACAGTCGCTATGCAGAATTATTTCAACAAATTTTGGCTCATAAATGGTTTGTGGTGATGAACACGATTTGTGTGTCTGATACCGGTGCAGGGCGATTTATCATTTAAAGCACAGGAACTGCTCCCACGTCCTGTCGGAATAGCCTGCAAGTCCGCGCGAATGGCTCCTGTGTCCTGCCGGGATGTGGGCCGAGGCACCGGCCGGGCGGGGAACACGTGGGGCTCCCCCGCTGCGGGCTGGAAGCACACCCTGCCCTCACCCCTGCCTGCCCGAGGCCCGCATCAGGCAGTGGCTAAAGCCAGCGAAGACCGACGTGGTGCGGGGGAAGCCAGGGCCACCCGGAGGTCTCTGCTCCGTGGCAGCACCCGCCACCAAAGCACCTGTGACAGCAGCGTCCCGGGCAGTGGGGAGACCTCCTGCGCATCCCCCCGCCGAGCCCCTGGGGCCAGACCCCCCCTCTGCCGTGGGGGACAGGGTGGACCCTTCACCACGGATAACTCAGAAGCGAATGGGAAAATAAATCCTGTGCGCTTTTCATAAATCCCGAAGCCCTCGCCGGCTTCGCGGAGCAGGGAAGGGAGCGGGAAACAAAACCTCATTTTTTAAGCGATGGGAGGCACTCAGGTGCTGCTGTGATGAGGGCTGTATAAACAGCTAGAAAGACAGATTAGACAGAACAGAGCACACTGTCAGCACGCAACAAATAATAAACGAAGGATAAGAATCCCTGGGGAGGCACTTTTCTAATAAATGACATTTTGATCTATAGCTTTAACAACTCGTCCCAAGCCATCATGTACTGAATTAGGAAAAGGAAACCCGTAACCTGCCCTGTCAGTCCTGAAGAGGGTCAGGGAAGCATAAATACAGCTGCGTGAAGGTAATGAAGACATTTACTGCGCTCGCAGAATGCCCGTTCCGCCGGAATTCCTTGTCAGCTTTACCGCTGATAAAAATAACCAGCTAGTTTTCTATTTTCAATATTGAACTGCTAATGCTCCTGCAGCCTGGCCCTGTGGCCGCCGCGGGCAGAGGAGCCAGCTCAGCCCGGCACCGCGCTCCCTTTTATTCCTGCCCCTGCGGTCTCTGCGACACGCGGTGAAACAAGAGCAAAAGCAACCACAGTGTCATCACAGTTTAAGTGTAATTAACTCCTTCTGGCAGGCTACGATCTCGAGGCAGGTATTTTTCCATTTAAATTAAGTCCATGCTATCTCTGCGAACATGCTGAAAGTCACAAGCGTTTCCAGGGGGTTGCGATAAACCAGGATGCGATCGCAATGGCTCTGAAGGCCGAAGACCCCCGTCCCCACTAAATCAATTAACAAACACCTTCTCCCACTCCTCGCAATAGCAGCCTGTGATCGGCCATCTCTGGGACTCATTTGTTCTCATGTAACAATCAAAACTTAATTTATCTTATTTTAATTAAAGCTAAAATAGTCAGTAGCCTTCAATTTCTCTCATTGCTTTGCAGGGGAAAAAAAAAAGCCAGGAGAATTAAGTGACAGGATGGAAAGAAAGGCCTTTGAAATAAACATGTGCCCGTTCTGTTGGCTTTTATTTAATATGTAGCCCTTTTCTTAAAAGAAATAATTATGTTTCAAAACCTCCTTTCCCTGTTCAGAGAGCTGCCTCTTTCCACATTAATGCTATTTGCATGCGCCATCTCCTCCTACCCTTCAATAATTTAAACCTTCATTTTTTATTCACTCAGTTGTCAGATTCATTTACATATCATATATCTATATTTAACACTGAGCTCGCTCGCTTTTTTTTTTTTTTAAACAGGAAATAGATTTCCCTTCTAATTTAACAACATCTCGGGGAACGGCTGGCTGTGAAGAGAACATGATTTACATTTGTGTCAGTTAGCAGAGACGCTAAACTCTCATTTGATGGGAGGCAGAAACGCTGGCCGGGGCTCGGCAGCCTCCCGCGGCCCAGCCCGATCCTTCGCCTTCTCCACGGGAGCTCTGCTAAAAGCGCGTCCTCCTCTCCACGCGCGGGAGAGAAAATGACCTCGTCACCTGCCGCCGGCCGGGGCCAGGGCAGCGCATTGGCGGGGGATTGCTCCAGGCTTCCATTCAGATATTTGCTGTGGTTTGACAGCTCTGCCTTTATTAATAGCTCGATGCAATTAACGTGATTGCTGTTAACGCTTTTTATTAATTGCCAGTTTTGTTGCAGGCGGGGTGGAGGGAGGCACGCCAGGAGCCTGCCCTGCCTGCATCCCGCGAGCCATAAAACCCCTCGTAGGGGTGCTGATCCGGCCCCCGGCTGTAGCCTCGGGGGGCTCTGGGAGGGCTCACGCCGGTGGCTCCTGCCTCTGCTAGACAGCACTCGGGGAAGGCAGTGAGAGCTCAGCCTGACCTTCAATGGGTTCAGCCCGATCTGGCACGGGTTTGGGCACCAGCAGACAGAGGGGTGATGAGGAGAGAGCGTGCAGCCAGCGGGATTGCCGAAAGCCTGGCGCGCCACAGGGGTGGTGCTCAAGACGGATGAGTCTGGCAGCAAGCCCCTGTGTGGGGCAAGCCTCGGGAAGGCAGCTGTGTGTCTGCGGGGAATTCTGCATCTGCACAGCTCGGGGGTGGCCGACTTGCAAGGGGGGATGTCCTTCAGCAGTCTCTGCTGTAAATTCGCTCAGAAAACCAAGGGAAATCACCAAGTAAGGGTTCAGCTGACATTACAGCCTCTCTATCCGTAGAGCGTCCGGCACCTCCCCGCGCGAGCAGTCATGCCGGAGCCCTGGGATCAGCCGTCTCTGACGTTTCAGAGCGGGCTCTGCCCGCCAGCCGCCTGCCACGATCCCGGGGAACAAGGGGAGGCAACGGGGGGACACAAACCTGCAGAAAACCAGGGAGCAAGTCCATACGGCGGCACCCTGCAGTGGGTGCCGTGCTGAGACCACGGTGGACGGTGGCATCCACCATGGTGAGAGTTGAGGCTGTGACAAGGACAGGGCGTTAAGCCCTGAACCACACGATTCCCTGGCCCACCGACAGCAGCCTTTGGCTGCTGAGATAGGTGAAGAGCCAAAAGCCCCTTTCTCCGTCCTGCCCAGGCTTTGCTCTCAGACCACCCTGGCCTGACCAGGACAGTATCATGGGCCCCTTAAAAAGCATCCCTGTGGTGCTAGGATAAAAAAATGTGTAGCAGTGCAGTATCATGGGAGCAAAGGGTTATGTTCCAAATGGATAGGCTTAAGAACTATGGAAAATAAACAGTATTAAAGGCAATTTGAAAGAGAGGACATGAATGAGAAAGGGGTAAATCAAAGAGTCGGTCACCGAGAAGAGGCTCAGATTCCCCTCCCTCATTTTCCACATTACTAGAAAAAACAGTGAACTGATATCAGACAAATGAGACCTCCAGACCCCATTTTTCAAGTTAATGAGCTCCCCTTGCAGCGCTTCCCCGGAACGGAGACTCCAAGCACCTACCCTTTGCCACAGCCTCTAATGAGCAAAGCCACCATCATCTATCTCAATATCTGCAGAGGAGATGGCTTCCGGCTGACGCTCAGGATTTACACGCCACCCTCGGCACGAGCAGGGCGAGTGTGTGGGGGACAGGCGCCCTTGCCCCCCATCCGGCAGCAGGCAGCGCTGGCAGGGCAGGCAGGCACAGAGCCTGCAGCCTTGGGTCTGCACAGAGGGACCCGCGAGCATCTCCAGATGAGAGCCGGCACGGCGCCTCTCTAACCCAGCGTTTCGGCTGGCAGAGGGGCGTGCTGCCTGGGCAGCTCTGCAAGGGACGCCGCAGGGCCCTGGGACCAGCTGCCATTTTAAGAGAGTTCAGTGGCGGCGGGGGGAGCGCTGACGGCTCGCCCAGCAGGCCCGGTGCGTTCCTGCCTCTCTCAGGCTTTCAGCAACAACCTTCAGCTGAATCGGTTTGTTTGCCTGGTTCAAAATAACCTCTTGTTTCAGGAGGAAATTGCTTTTCTTGCCCCCAGGAACCTCTTTGCAGTCTTCGTCGGGAGATTTCAAATGGACTGTAGTGTATTATTAAAATTCTCCCTTGTAATTGCCCTTTGCAAGGCTGCGGAGAGGGAGGAGCGGGAGGTGCAGGACAGGGCTCCAACACTCGCATCGCTCTCCTACTATTATGCTTAAATTAACAGGGATTTTTTTGTAAATTGAAGACTAATTTTCTCTTGGGAATAGATCATTAAATTACAGAATACTAATGAAAATTTACAGCATCTGGAGAGGGGGCAGGGGGAGGGGCAGAGGGAGCATTTTGTTGTTTTTTTTCCTTTTTTTCCTGGCCTGGCTGGCCATGGCAGCA
>NW_008824409.1:38114-41862 GCF_000699105.1 Pygoscelis adeliae | reverse complement strand
GTGCCGGCAGTGCGGGGCTGCCCCCGCGGGGGGCTCCTTCGCCCCCCGCGCCATGCCCATCACCCCTCCCCAGGCCTGCCCTGTGGCAGTGGCAATGACCATTGCCCTGGCAACGGCGCTGGCTGGAGATGCAATGCATCACGGATTTATTAAAGAACAGCGGTTGCACTTGACGGACGTATTTTTCCAGTCGAACTCAATTTCTTTGGAGCAATGAGGCTCAATGGATCTGGGAGTGTGGAAGCGAGGAGCTGCCTTTTGGGGAGGGGACACTTGGGAGCATTATGTCTGGGGGGGTCCGAGTGAGGAAATGCAGATTTCTTTATTGCTTTGATCATACATAATTTAAATATTCAAACTACTCTGGAATTCATTGAATTATACATGAATTGCACAGGCAGCATTTTTGTAACTCCTGAAAGGCATTAATTTTTTTTTCCTCTCCCTTCAAAACCTTGTCTAACCTAAAATTTTTTTAAAAATTTTTTAAAATCCAAATCGGTCGCATCCCAAAACATCTTGAGAACGGCTCCCGCACCGGACGGTAATTCCACCGAATTAATGAGTGATTTGGTGACCACGCTTTTGCCGTTGGCTCTAATTTAATGTATCCTCCAGCAGTGTTTAGGGTCAGTCTAGCATGGTGAGAAAGCTCCTCCAAGCCTTACCTCCCCGGCTGGGTGCTCCAGCACCGGCCAGGGCAGCAGCCGCTGCGGATCCCCCTTCAGCAGTGGGGCTGCGTCCCCAAGCGTGCCCTGGCTCTCTGACCCCCCCTGCCTTTGGGTTTGTTTTGAGACACAAGGCTCGTGGAACACTGATCATGCAAGAGACTGAGCACCAGGGCTGGGTATCCAAGGTGGTGCTGAGCCCCTGCCCTGGCCGGCAAGGCCAGGGAGCAGACCCTGAACCAAAGGAGGTTCTCTCCCAGCCAGCGACCCCGAAAGCCGGATTCCTTCCATCCAGGGAGCCAGAGCCAGAGCTGGGTAAACTAATCCCAGGGCTGGGTGTGGATTAATTTCTGCCCGTACCAATAGGAAAAACATGGCTGTCTAAAAGTAATTGAGGCCAGAAGCATTTAAGATGGACTCACAGGGGTGCTGTGGCTCTGGCAGGTTCTTCACGCTGCACTGAGAGCCGTGAACGGATCCAAAATTATGCCGCTGCCTTCCCTGCTGTGCCCAGCCAGCGCCTGCCCCCTGCTCACTGCCTCCCGCCCTGCCAGCCGCTGCCTCCACCATCACAGCTGCAGCAGCAGCTTTTGCTGGGCCCCGCTGCCCCCCCCACCACAGCGGCAGCAGCAGCTTTTGCTGGGCAGGAGGGTGAACGCGCAGCCCCGCCGTCACAAGCTCGGGGAAAGGAGAGACTCCAGGACAATGGAGCAACTGAGCCTCCCTCGCTCTACCCTGCACACACCGTCCCTCTTCCCCGGTCCCATTTTCCATGGCACTTTAAACCAGGAGTGCAGGACGTGCTGGGTGCATCTGGCCCTCAAATGGCAGCTTGTATCTGTTAGCTAGCCAAGCGTCCAGATGTTTCAGGGCGGGAAGGAACACCACCAGATGTTGCTCTGCAGATTGCTGTGAACATGCTACACGGCTGACAACACAGGCACGGCAGAGCCATGAGTGCCGCTGACAGGCAGCCCGTTGCCTTCAACAGGCAGAGAGGGATGCAGGGCTGGGAGAGCTCCGGGGTCCCACCAGCAGCCAGGTCCCAGCCTGCTGCTTCTCCTCCAGCCCAGAGCTGGATCCACTCACGTGGAGATGGCAATGCTGCTCTGAAAACCATCCAGGCTCTGGCGAGAACTAGGACTAGAGAGAGCTTTTCCTCTTTCCCAGGAGGTGCTGACACACAAATGCTGGACCAGACATCACTTTTCTTTTGCACCTTGTTTTGCTTTCATGGGTCCTGCCTGGTGCATCGTGTCGCTGTGCAGCTGCTTCCCGGGACAGTCTCATGGGAATTGGCTACAGGTCCCGTTCAGCTGGGACTGAACTGGGACGCATGTTCGCTGGCCAGCAAACACAAGGTATACGGCACAACCAACCAAAACCTGCCCTGCCTCTACCAGGGTTTAAGACACGTTGATTAAAGCCTGAATGAGAAAGACTTTCCCTCCTGGGCTGGACTGTGAGCATGCCCTGTTGTTTCCATCAGACCCAGTAACGAACCTCCCAGGCGGGGACGAAGCCAGGCAGCACTTCTGTGGCATGCAGGATCCTCGTTTCCAGGGAGAACATTTTCCAGCCCCAGAAAGCTCTCTGGGGAGGAAGCGAGAGCCTGGAAGAGAAGCAGGGATACGCACAACCCTGTTTGCAGTCTCTCCCTAGTTAGCTCACTCTTCATTATCCTTCTGTACCCTTTTAATTTCTCTCTAAACTCAACCAGCTATTGCTGTTCAAACTGAAATAATTAATTGGAACAAAATTGCCACTGTAGGAGAAAAGAATGATTAAACCCATCCAGCGGACAATGGGGCAATCATAGCCTAAGCATCTAATTACAGGGTTAGAGAGTGTGGATGTGGGGATAATAACAGAGCCTTTTGTAAACCGTGGCTGGATGAGCTGGGAGGAGGGTCTGTGCTTGACTTCACTCCGGGTTTAGTGCATGATTCCTTGAGTAAAGATAAAAATGCAAGAATAAAAGATCATTAGGGAGTGAATACCCACAAAGGTCTGCTGGAGAAACAAGAGCAGCGGGAAGCAGAAACACCCCCCGTGCAGCTCCACGTCTGCCGTACACATGGGGGTTGCTCAAGGTGTGAGCCACTGCGGGATGCCCAGGGAGATCGGTCACTGAGACCCTCGTGTTTGTAGGAGCACAAATAATGGTGTGTTTAACTGAATAAATTATCAAAGCATGTTGCACACGTGCGTGCATAAGCATATCTGTGTACAGAGGGTCACTCATTAAGAGATACCACCAGGAATCACACTGTCAGGAGGTCCAGATGGAGCACAGCAGCCCAGCGAGCCCACGATCATCACCAGGGCTTGTGCCAAAAGGCATGCTCCCTCCAAAACGTGGTGGCATCCCCCACAATTGCACAATTGCAGGGGACTGACCCTGAAGATGCTCTGTGAGAGCCGTCTGCAGGAGATGGGGGTTTACTCTCCCTGGTAACACAGCCCAAGCACTTCTGGATGCACCCCTGTGATCACATCGGGTGACAGCGAGGAGAAGCATCGCCAGCGAGGCCTTCCCAAGCAGGTTTTCCTTTCCTCATTTACGGCTTTTGTAAGCATTTGCCTCCTGCCTGATTTGGATCCCACCAGTAAAGACGCATATTCCTACTGACAGCATGTCCTGCTGTTCAGTAAGCGTGGTTTAGGTGAACCGGTAACAGCAAGGTGCGTCTCAGCCAGAGGTGGGGCACAGCGAGATCGCAGGAGCTGGAGATGCTGTAACACCTATAGATAGTGAGAAACAAACAAGTGCTCTGGGATATTCTCTTCTGTCTCTGCAGAAAAGGGTGCTCGTTCGTCTGGGAGACCTCCCTGCAGAGTAGCCGGACAAGTACTGGGGCAGGGGAACAGGAGGAAGCGTTACAATGGGACTACCGCGGATTTATGGACAAGGAACAAACGGAGACGCAGAAGAAGGGAACACGAGTACCTGCAGTATTTCATGGGTGATGGGATGCACACCTGAGCCCTGCGCTCCTCGCAACATCCCCATGTTTTACAGCTCTGCGTTGAACCCAGCGCATCAGCTGCGGAGTGGAGGTCACCTCTTCCCACACCTG
>NW_008824409.1:36055-37491 GCF_000699105.1 Pygoscelis adeliae | reverse complement strand
TGGAAGTGTTCAAGGCCAGGTTGGACGGGGCTTTGAGGAACTTGGTCCAGTGGAAGGCGTCCCTGACCATGGCAGGGGGGTTGAAACTAGATGATCCTTAAGGTCCCTTGCAACCCAAACCATTCTATGATTCTGTGATCTTGAGATGGTCACAATGGTAGGAAAGCCAAAGAGAAATCCTTTGTTTGGAGTTGCTGTGCCGGGCCAGGCTCCCATGGGAGCTGAGTGACCAACGTGGCCCCAGCTCCCCGCACCCCTTCCTGCCCTCCCCACTCACATTAAAACACATTTAGCAGCCAATCAGGGACCTGTGACTTCCCTTAATAAAGACATTTTTCATCTCCCCAATCTCAATGAGAGCGAGTTTAAAGTGGTGTGAAATTGCAAACGGTCACGGTGTGCTAGTGGCGGAGGCTTCCCCAGGTATCCCGGCAAATGGAGCTCCAGCTGCCCAAAGCATATAAATCTTGAGCAACTCTGAGTCACTTTGAGTAATAGTTCATTTTCTGATTTAATTTTGACTGTGACCGGAGCTTCTAAAAGGCATTTTCAGTGATGGGCTTGTCCCAGGGGGAGGGGGATCAGTCCCAAGAACTGAATGTAGAATAAAGGAGGCTCCTCCCTGGCCTACGGCTGAATCCCCGGGCAGGACCATTTGGGTCTGTCTCGGGAAGGTTTCACTTCATGCTGAGTTCCCTGGTGCCTTCTGGGCAGAGCTGGTGAGGAGGATGGGGAGATCATCCTCACCACAACCCGAGCACCGTGCTCTGACACAGGGCAGGGCGCACACGTCTGTCCAAACTCAGCACAGGTCCCCCGGCCAGGGAATGGCTCCCAGTTGCATTATTTCCCTCCCGGTGTGTCCCGGTGTCAGGGAAGAGGTGTCAGACTCAGAAACACAACGCAAGCTACTTCAGAGACCTGATGAGAAACACAGATGCTGCTTTTCTCCATGGATGATGCTGTGCCCGTAATTGGGAAAGGCTCTTGCAGCTGTGGACGGTGCCCTTTGGGGTGTCCTCTGCACCCCACGGCTGCTTCCACGTGGGCTGGCATAGCCCTGCTCTCCACACTTGGGGCAGGGCTGTCACCTCGGGGCTCAGTCCCGCTTGCACCGGCCACCCCGGCCAGAAGGAAGAGGCATGGGGCCACGCTGCTGATGGGAACCCCCGGAGCGGCGCAGCCCCACGCAGCTGCGGGCACCGAGAGCCCAGGGCTGCGGCACCGCCAGTGCCTGTGCCTGCCCTTGGCTGCTGGAGACGGCGGATTCACACTCCCCATAGCTCAGGACAAACAAATAAATACGCAGCAGGACCTGTAGAGAGAGCTGGTTGGTAATGAGCCCGGCTACCGTGTCCCAGCCTGCCCTCATCATGCCTAATTTATGGCTGACTCTGCTCCATTTCCCCACCGTGCTGGCGGGGCGGGGGCGGGCC
>NW_008824409.1:31217-35987 GCF_000699105.1 Pygoscelis adeliae | reverse complement strand
TAGAGGGGGACGGGTGCGGTGGCCACAGCGCAGGACCGGCATGGGGAGCTTTTGGTGGCGCCAGGCAATCCCACCATCCCACTCCTGCTGCGACTTTTCTGCCATTTCATTACAGCCACAATTAGGCACATGTCTGCATGCCAGCACACAAGATAGCAAACCTTTCCTAGCGTGCAAAAAGTGCGTGCGCCATCCCCAGAGCTGCTGGCGGGGTCTCTTCCTATCTCCCACGCAGGATCAGCAATCCCAGCTAATGCACAGTTTTGCCAGTACAACAGCCCCTGCACCGGGGGCTTTGCTGGCCATCCGTGCCAAGGCGGAGGCGATGAGCCTCCTCGGCACCGCGTGGCCGTGCTGGGCTGGGAAGCACGGGGAGCCCGAGCCTGACGGCACAGTCTGAACGATGGCTGCAGGGAGCTGCAGACAGAGAGCGCTTCTGGAGATCCGTAACAGTGATCTGGCAGGGACTGCACACGTCAGGCTGGGTGCCAATTGCAACCATTGGCATAATTAAATCAAGGTCCTGCACAGCCAAACAGCCGCAGCTGACCTGTTTTGTGTCTGTGCCGCTCTCTGCCTTTGTATGAAACTGTGCAGCAAAACATCCCCTTGCTGCCGCTTCGGCTGTGAGCCAGCCCGCAACGGGTCTCTGCCAGCCGCCCGCACCGGGCAGCCGGCTGGTGACACAGCGACCGGGGGCTCTGCCTCCCCCAGGGTCCACCAAAGCACTGCGAAAGCTTTGAGTTTCACCCCAAGGTGCAAGAAGAGCACTCTGGAAATGTCAGAAACTTAAATGGGATCAGGTACCTGCTTCCCTCTGCAGGCAGGGATGCAAGGGGATCACCTGGAGCAGCTTCTGCCCACCTTAATTACACTGGGTTTGATCCTGCACCCTGCCAGCTCGCTGTCCTCAGTCCCCCAAGGCGCACAAGTCACCCCCTTCCAGTGAGATAGTCAAACCACACAGAAATGGGGTCCCCCAGCCTGCTGACTGACAACTGCCCTGGTTCCCAGGCTGGGTGCTTGCAGGACCACCGGTCAATGGAGCTGCAATTCAGCCCTTGCCTCTGCAAGAAGGGCTCCAGGTGCTCTCAGAGGGGTTAGTCAGGCTCCAGAGAAGCCAGGACTACCCTCCCCCAGTTCCTGCCATTCCCACTGAAGGAATAACTTGATCGGAAAATTGCAACTCGAGATCTTGAAGCATCACTGGGAGGACAGGACAATACCCCATCACCGACATGATTGTTTGTGTGACTGCCAGGGCTAAATTACATGAAAAAGCAAAGAAACAAACCCTTGCAATCAAACTCGTGACAAGAAGGGAAAAAATGGCCAGAGTAAAATCAATGTACATGCAATCAAGCAGCAACCATTCGGGAAGAAAAAGCAGCTGCCTTACTGTTCAAAGTCGTCTTGCACCAAAGGGTGGAAGGCCTCTTCTTGGCACTTAAAGGACGATGACTCTTCTTTGACCTTTATGGAAACAAAAGACAGAAGAGGTTTCAGCTCCGCTGTGGTGCCGGGAGCAGAGCTCTGAGAGTGGGAGGCAGAAAACAAAGCACAGGTTCCTCTTGCCCTGCGGAAAGCCCAGCAGAGCCCGGCTCCAGCTGGCCAGCACTGCGCTTTGCAGAGGTTTGGTGATGCTGAGCTGGGGGACCACGGACTTCCCAGGTCCCAGTGCCAGCTCTGACATGGTGAGGGACACGGGCCGTGGGCTGCCAGGGAGGCTGAAGCCCCGACGCCGAGCAAACACCCCCCGTAAGCTGGGGAGGCTGCTGCTTTTGTCAAAAATCTCTTTTTCTGTGAATATTTTCACACCACAGCAAAGCTTCAAACTCTTTGTCCTGTCTTTGCATCGTGCAGACTGACAACAGCTTATCAGGGTATTGCCTGTGACAAGTTAAAACCACTTTGTGAACCCGAGCCCCGCAGGTGTAAGCCAGCGGCACGGGACCACACTCAGCATGGTTTAGATCCCGTACTTTGTAAAAGGAAAATAAAAATGAGTTACAGGAACGACTTCATTGACACACTTTTTAAGAAGTTCAGTGAGAGCAGATGAGTCTCTGTGATTTATTTCAAGTGTAATTCACCCTTGCAGTGCTAAAAGCGAGGCCAGCGCGGTGCTGGGCTCCGAGACGCCGGCGGGAGCCAGCCCGGGCGGTGTGATCCTGACTGCCCCCGAGCGTGGGGCGGTGCGGCAGCCCCGGGGGGCAGGATTCCCACCAGGGTCCCTCCGGCCCGTTCAGCATCTCCCTGCTCCACCTGCCACAGTCCCCATCCACACCCTCCCACCGCAAAGGGCTCCCCCGCTCCCCGGCAGCTGACGCTGCAGCCTGGCAGCCAGCTCTGGGCAGCATCTCAGGTGCCAGCCGCAGCCAGGAGAGCCCCGGCAGCGCCCGTCCCTGCCCGGGACCAACCGCCCTGCGACCGTGGCCGGAGGCAGCCCCGCTTTCCTCTCCCCCGCTGCCTCGTGGCTCCCTGGCACGCGAAGTGCAGCGCATGGAATTTTATTTTTCCCCTGAACGCTCTGGAAGAGAAGGAACGAGACCGAGTCCAAGCTACAGACTTTGCTGCCTGCTCTCTGAGCCAGCCACCTCCATCCAAGAACAAACACAGCAACAGAACAGGCCTGCAACTGTAATAAATACAGCCTAATTAATCACATTACTCATGAAAATATATTGGTGTAATTAATAACACAAGGCATCTATATTGGCCTCTGTGGCGCAGCAAATTATGAGGCAGTAATACTTGGACGTGTTGACCTGGATTTCATACATAATCCATCAAGCCATTCCCGCCAGATCGGGCCTCCAGAGGCACGAACAATACAAAAATGATAATTAAACAAAAGCAAGATGGACAGCAACAGTGTCACATTAATCACTCCCAATATTGCGGGGAAGGGATGGGACACCCTGAGTTTGCCCTGCGTATTCTTACACTTTTCTCTGTGCGGGTTTTGGTATTTGAATAGGCCTAGAAGGGGGATCTATTGCTGTTCATTGTATGTACGAACAGATTACGGTTTGGTGAGCGAAAGCATATTGCAGTGTCGTTATCCAGGAGCAGCAGGGAGGAGAGGCTGCAGCTTCCCGCCAGGATTCAGGGAATGGGTGACACGTGGTCACTGGCGAGGGCAATCCTTAAAGCAAAGGGAGGAGAGACCAGCTCAGGGGGAGAAGGGAAAGCAAAGCGCTGGGTTAAGGGGGGAAGGGGGCGGACAGACATGTGTACTCATGGTCCGTGCCAGAGCCCGAGGTATTCCCGAAGTCACCAGGGGTGAGCCAGGAGGCGAGTGACCGCGTGCCAGCCGAAATTGCAGGTAATGCAAGGTAACACGCAGGACTAGTTAAACCCAGCGTGGCAGCAGTACGCCCACACAGCACGCCTCCTCGGACGCCGTTGTGCTGCTTGGGAGCTCAGTCCGGCCGGCGTTCGCTGTGACGGCAGAGGGAAAATCCAGCCGTCGCAGCTGGGAAGCTTCGTAAGAGGCACAACAGTGGTCAAAGGGAAAGAAAAGAAAGAAAAGAAGAGGGCATCAGTGACATTGAGGGAAGGCCAGCGAGCACCCCTGGGAGCAGCAGGGCGGAGGGACCGTGTCCTGCGCAGGAGGGTGCTGCAGGGGCAGGGGTGGGCAGCAGGAGCGATGCGAGGCTGGGAAAGGCACCCGGGTGAGGGCTGGAGGCCGGCATGCGCCTGACGGGGAGGTGACAGGGACAGGCTAGGGCAGCGGCACGCAGTAAAGCACAGCAGAGGCGGACAGAGGAGCTCTCCTGTTGACCCTCTCCTGGCAAAGGGGACGCAGGGTTTCCTGCTAACCCCACCGAGGGCAGGAGGCTGCTCCCTGTGCATCTCATTCCCCGCGTCAAACGTGTTTACACAGCTGGAGCCCACCGCCGTCGCTGCAAGTGCCACCTGAAGTCCTCGCTACTGACACACATATTCCCTATTAATGTAATCCCCCCATCCCGCTGCAAACGAGCTGTCCCCGGCGAGGCGATCCCAGCTGCGGCAATGCCACCTGCCAGCCGGAGCTGACTCCTGCCCTGTGCCCGTGTGTGGACCAAGAAGGGTAAACACCGAAATAAAGCTACCCCTGGTACCAGAAGAGGAGCAGGGCTGAGGAGAGTCCTGCTTCACTGGCTGGAAACAGCAGTTAGCAATTACAGGAGAGTAGTGCACGGAGGGACGCGAGTCCCGGCCGAGCCACAGGGGTTGTTTGTCGGGCCAATCTGTTTGACCGCCTCGTACTGACTTTCACTGACGGCCCCGGTTCGACAGCAGCACAGCAGCCAGGATATACGTGCCTTTTGTACGGGAAAAGTGCTGCTGGGAATCCTCGTGCCCTGACGTAACAACGATACTTTGGAAGTAGCATGTGTTAATACCAACAACAGTTTTGAACAGTTAGATTCAATTTTTTGCAAGTACCTCATAAATTGCAGCTAATTTATGCTCTCTGGACCCAGAGAAATAAGCAGCATGGCCTGCTGGAGGACTGGAGCATGGGAAAGCTCCAGAGCTGCCCAAGGCCACAAAAGGAGGTCGTCTCAAGAGTCGTTCAAGTGGAGCCTGAATTCAAACCCCATCATCATCTTGGTCTTTCACATGCATCTTCCCTGGCCTCACATCAGCCTTGCAAGACTTTCGCTCTGCCAGGAAATTACCTAAGGGGGAGAGTTTGCATCCCAAAACTGCATCGCAGCAGTAAGCGCTGCAGAGCAGACCCGACGCTGCCCTGAGCTCACACCTGCAGCCCACTGC
>NW_008824409.1:28987-31081 GCF_000699105.1 Pygoscelis adeliae | reverse complement strand
GGCTCTGCCCGCGCAGGGACCGTGGGGCTGCGTCCACTCGACGCCGGCTCCCCGCACGGCACGGCGCTGCGGTCGTGCTTTATCCAAAAGGAACCGGACTTCAGCCATCCTGCGCCCGGTACCACAGCTTACGACAACAGGTTTCCAGAGCTGAATGCATCTGCTTTGGAGAGGTCCTCAGACACATTTCATTGACTTTATATTTCATTACTGTTATCAGTTCTTGAAAGACAAATGCACGTTCAGAAGGAACCCTTTGATGAGAGGTATTGGGTAAGGTACGAGGGATGTAGCTGGCTGTTAGGTGAATCTGGATTTAGTATCCCATTAGTGAGATTATATTTGGCAGTGGTAAGTAAAAGGTTTGCAGAAAACAGACAAAAATATTTTCAATAAAAAAAGGAAATCCTCTGGTCAAAACAAAACAAAAAATAATGAGTTTGCTTAATTCAAGTATGACAGCAAGGAGGTCTGCATTTGCAGCACGGGGAGTTAGTGCACGGTCCCCCAAGGCTATACCTGGGCTTGGGAGGGCTCCCATCAAAACTTCGCCTACTAAATTAGTTTAATCATGTCTGTCATCAGTCATCTTTGTTCGAGCCCTCATTTGGAGGCCATTTAAAGGGGATTAGAGAAAATCTCCTCTCTTTATTCCCTTACAATAGTGATTAACTCTCAGGACTCGCAAGGCATTTTCATACTGATGGAAAGAAGCAAAATGAACTCATAACCACAAAAGCCGGCGCCCTCCACCACGAACCAGGACTCAAAGCCAGCATTAGAGGAGGAATGATTGGGATGACACCTGGGGTGCTAATTTATACACAGGGGAGCCGCCAGTCCAGGGCTGAAGATTAGAGGGCTCAGAGAAGTGCCAGCACAGTTCAGTGCGACTGTAAATGATGTCAGGCGAGATCCCACGCTCCGGCAGGGAGCCATGCCAGGCAGTCGGTTTCCCGGCCAGCTGGTGCCCGCCTGGCCCCTGCGCCCGGCCCCGACTCGTGCCGGGGGGGGGTGTCTGGGGAAATGCCTGGCTGCCCCCCGAAAGGGCCACCGCAGCATCACCCGCTTCCATTAACTGCCTGCTCGGCCCTTTGCTGCCTGTTTGAGCACCTGTGCTTGTGCGGGGGTGTGGATGAAAACTGTTCTTGCTGGAAAGTAGAAAAGACAGTAAACATGCTTTTTTAAAAAAATCTGATAAACAAATATGCAAAAATATAACTCAGGATGAAACTGACTGCAGGTACTTCAAAATCCATCGAACACTTTGAATTACACAGAAGAAAGCCTTTTGCTGGAGATGCAATTCGTGTTTGTCCAACAAGTGGGAAGTTCTGCAGAGGAATCCTCTCCCTGGGGATGGACTCGGCTCCCCAGAGGCCCCCGCAGGCACGCAAGGCACTGAGCAAATATTTTCTAATACAAACCAATTCAAAACAACTCATAACAAAATGTTCAGAAGCAAATCAGGCACTCGGAAAGCCAGCAGGCCGTCAGGACATGGACACTACGAGCCAGGGTAAGAGGCATTTTAATCAGGCTGATTCCTTTTCTCACCCTTCGGTTCTGTCCCAGCAGCGTGCGTGCGCGGTTGAGCTGTGCCAGCAGGCAGCTGCCCGCTGCGCTCCATGCCCTGCTCACCAGCTCTCCTCGCTGCCTGCATCAACCACTCCTGCCTCGCAAAACCAGCCTGGCTCTGCCTGCACCTGAGCAACCCGAGCCCGGCCGGCGTCCCTGCTGCCCGGGGCTGGGGCTCTCCTACCTCCTCCTTTTAACCAAAGAAACACTGCTGACACAGACAGCCTTTTAACATTATTTACAGAGCCACTGTCATGATGTGTATTTGCCCCTTTTTGCCTCGCCACGGTGCTCTCAGGAGCCCCCCGGCCCCAGCTGAGCTTGTGCCGGCATCTCCGGCATGGCAGAGCCCCCGGCTGCGGTGCAGCAATCCCTTCCTCTGGCGGAGAGGAATGTGCGGCACTGCAAACAGCCCGGCGCGCAGAAGGGACCCTTGTTTAGCAAGCTCATTAATCTTTAACAGAGCATTTGGGTTAATTTGAAAGGTTACTCACCCGTCAGTGTGAAGGGATCCCG
>NW_008824409.1:25908-28488 GCF_000699105.1 Pygoscelis adeliae | reverse complement strand
GGCTGCTCACTAAACATAGCTTAAATAAAAGCGTATGCCTGTGCCTGCATTTGAGCCACTTTTCTGACTTCAGCGACTGCTCCGGTTTTGGATTTAGCATCTACTGAGACAAGTCCTCGGTGCATTCTGTGTTAAATAACTAAGGTTAATTTGATCTGATGCACCACTTCATTATCATAAACAGCTCACAGTATGTCAGTCCTCTGTAATTACAGTTTCCTACAGCCGGCATCTTGTTCAGTCTCCGTCATTGATGGTGCTTCCCTATGATCACCTCGCAGCTAAGCACTCCTGTGTGAACTTCCCTGAACAGTAATTAGGTGTCATTTATTCTGTAGCTGACGGTTATACTAATTTACAAAAATAGGGGCAAGGATATTAAATTTACCTTTCATTACAGCCACATTTGCCTCTGATTATTGGGATGAGGCTACACGTGCAGGAGGGCAGGCGGGGAGGAGAAGGGATGTTCAGAAGGAAAGATGCTCCTGGCAAAGGGATGCCGCGGCCGGGGGCTCCCGGGCTCTGCTGCCGGTGTGTGGGTGCTGAACAGCCCCGGGGAGGCCCAGCATCGGCGGGCCAGGCTCAGCAGTCCCTGCAGAGAAGCAGAGGGCGAAGCACAGTGCCAGTCACCGCACCACGGCCGGTGGGCTCCCAGGTGGGATTTCTGCCAACTGGGCGAAGTGGTGCTGCTCGTGCCCACGCTCCTGGCTGCCAGGCAGAGGGGTGCTTTGCCACCAACAGCGGCACGAGAGCGGGCGCAGAGCACGGCCAGCATGCCAGCACATAGCAAACTAAATACGCAAAGCCACGGTCCACGCCCTTCTCCCACTTGGCCCCTTTTGGCCGCCGGTCCCTTCTCCAAGACGGGCACTGCCAGATCGATGGCAGCAGCACCCCGCCTGCCCGCAGGCGCTCACGGGAGCTTTCACTTCCCCCAAACACTGCGATCCCGTGAACAAACCTGCCAGCTGCCGCTCGCCCGTATCCCCCTGGATCCCCGGCTGTGGGCCCTTCCTCTCCCGGTTAATTCGGAAATTGGCCCCCAGCCATGGCACCTTGTGAGGACCATCACCCACAGAGGCAGCGCTGGGCAGGTGAAATGCCTCTTTCCATTGAAGCCCCATCCCTGCAGAGGTCCTGCTGTCGTGGCGCCTGCTGTGCACGCCGCAGAAACCAGGAACAGCCAGCCTCCTGCACTCATGGCTGTCCAGTGACCGTGGTCGGGGGCACCCCGAAACTCCTCCTGCCGCTTCCCTGGCTGCAACAGCTGCAGTCACCCAGCCTTGCACCGAAGCCTTCATACCAGTGAGGCTTCCCAGCCGGCTCCCCTCCACACGGACCTGCATCCCAGGCAGGCGTGGAGCCAGCCGGAGGCACGGGAGCCTCCCGAGGGCCAGGGTCCGCTGGGGAACACCACTGGCCCCTGCATCCCTAACGCAGCACCTCCAGCGCTGACGGCTGCAGCTTTAATTGCATGAAATGACTCGGCAGCAAGCCAGGGGGGTGAATCCGCTGACCGGCAGCTGCCCGCCTCCGTTTGGGTGCCTGCAACAGTGATCCCAGGTAGATAGAAAAGCCAGGGCTGAAGCCAGCGGTGTTTTACGTGGCATTAAAAAGTCATCCCAGATAAGGCACATTAATTGCTGTGGTCCTGCGGGTCAGGGCTGCTGCCGCTGAGAGCAGCTACAGCTGGGTGGTCCTGCTCCTTCCTGGCTGCATCTTTCCCATCAGAGTAAAGAAACAGCTGGGAGTCAGTGATGATGAGGACGGGCACTCCAGCCTGCAGGCACTGCGAGCCCTGCACTACCGGAGCTGGGAACAGACCTGCCTGGGCAGCCGGGGGGGGGCTGCTGATCTGCCCTCCAAAACGGGCGTGTTTCCTCATCGTCTCAAACTTAATCACATCCTCCTACTGGAGGTGCGATGCTGGTGATGTTTGCCATTGATTTTATTTGACAAATAACTTTGGTGTCTTCCTTATTTGCAGCTACAGAAACACGACCACGCTGGCCCATCCCACAGGCATGGCAAAGCGGTTCGTGGGACAAATCCTGCAGCACCACGTGGTTGAAACAACATCGGCCTGCTGGGACGCAGCCGAGTTTTGTTGAGCTCGAATTAACAGCGCAGAAAAATTTAAAAGAAGCACACTATGGCTATGGGTGGAGTTGCAGATGCCATGAGCCGCCTGACCCCACAATGGCAAAGGTTAGAAACCCTAATAATAAAAGCAGCAGCCCTGCCCCGGGCCGAGTAAAGCTGCTCCCAGCGCCAGCATGGGAAAGCGGTACACAGCGTGCAACGGGAATATCCAGCATAGGAGAGGAATACCCAGTACACAAGAGGAACACCCGGTAAATGACAGGAATATCCAGTATGCCACGGGAGTACCCAGTACACAAGCAGAATACCCAGTGCACAGGAGGAAAACCCAGTATAAAAGAAGACTACCCAGTACACAAGCAGCATACCCAGTACACAGAGGAACACCCCGGGAGAGCCCCGTCCCCTGTGCCCGGGCTGCAGGCCGGGCTCCGGCTGCTCCTGCTGCCCGGGATAGCCGGCGGCAGCGGCCGC
>NW_008824409.1:24680-25709 GCF_000699105.1 Pygoscelis adeliae | reverse complement strand
CAAAAGTCACTCTCGGTTATCATTTCGGGGTTTTTTTTAATTGAAATATCCACGGAGCTGAACTGATGGTGTTTGCACTGACTGTGGAATTAGCAGGGTACTAGACTGTAACAATATAAAATATATATTGTTAAAAGCCACTTAAGACTTTCTCTGGAAGGGTTTGCTGAACCCTTGAACAAGAGCCCAGGGGACAGCCCTTTATTACCACTGTGACCAGGTCAATTACTCTAGAACTGAGCAAATTATTTATGAGGTGGTCAGCCTATTAAAACATTAACACATCCATCACTTAGCTGCTGATCTGGCTCCCGTCTTTATTGCACTGGTGTTGGGCTTGGGAATTTACGGGCATTTTATTTGGTTCAAAGCTACATTTACAAGAAAAAACACACCCACAGCTCTTACTTTCACAGAGCCCGAGTTACAGAGGGACCCTCTGGCTCCTCCAAACTCACGTGAACTATTTCACATTTTGGTTTTTGTCTTTGTTCCTGTTGCCTTGTTCATGGTCTAAACAAAGGCACAAATTGCAGGTCTTTAATTTGCAGAGATACTTCAGAGCGTCAAAAATCAAATTTAGCTATTACCATCAGAATTCTATCTGCCCTTTAAGTGTAAGTGCTTGCAGTGGGAATGCATGATGAACTAGCCGAGCCGCTCCTTTGAAAGTGATAAAGCATCAAATCTTGAGAATAAATGGGCTGTTACAGCTGCGGGCACCCCGTGGTTACAATACAGCAAAGAGAGGCAGATAGTGCTTCGCAGGAAGAGGGGGCATTTATTTCTGTCTGTCAAGACACAGGAAAGATGGAGAACATACAAGGGATGGGAATTAGTGTCTTAATCTACTGCGTTTACACTCTTCCCTTTTTTAAATGCCTTTTGGCTAGTCATTTTCCTGCATCTGATATTTTATTATCACATCTTTTATGACATTTCCAGATACTTATTAAATCAAGATGGAGAGCTCCGCTTTGTGTGCCGGCTGTTTGATGGGAAACCCGGAGACCAGGCGGAGCGGACGGG
>NW_008824409.1:22100-23577 GCF_000699105.1 Pygoscelis adeliae | reverse complement strand
GCGGTGGTGGTGGCCCCCGGGCCGGGGGAGGGCCTTTCAAAGACCAGCCAAGCTGGCCGCTGGACTCAGAAATGGAGCAAGAGCCTGTCAGAGGGCTCCGGCAGTCACAAATGCCTGGGGCTCAGGTATGAAAAGGGCAGGCATAGCGGGATGCGCTGCCGCAAAGCTCTGCCTTCCTGCTTGGCTCAGCACCACACCGCGACCAGCTTCAGAGGATGCATGTCCAGGACGGGGGCAGCGGAGAGGGGCTGGAGGGGAGCCGAGGGCGGTCGGAGGACGGGGTACAGGGTGCGAGGAACAACCACGGGAACTGGGCTCGTTCGGCTGAGAGAAGAGGAGCAGGAGAAGAAATAAAACCACAGTCCAAGAAGCGCCAGCCAGACCCTTAGCTGTGAAACCGCCTTCGGTGCGCCCTGCTCCTGCCTGCTGCTCGTCTCCCCAGCAGCACAGCCTGCTCCTCTCGCCACAGCTCCTCCTGCGGCTGGGGATCTCCTTGCGCAGGCTTGGGGTCCCGTCCATCCCTGTCCCGTGCTGGGGGCAAAGGCCATACGAACTCTCCCCAGAACCGGCTGCTTTCCCAAGGGCTACTCACCCCTCTGCAATGGACAAGGAGCTGCCGCAAAAGGGAAAGGAAAAAGCTGCTCTTCGTGTCCCGTCGATAGGACGGGAAGCAGCAGGCGTGGATCTCTAAGAGAAAATTCAGCTTTAGCTGAATGAACTGTGCCAAGCCCAGGACCTCCATTGTGGCCCTTCTTCCCGAGGCGTGAGCAGCGGTGAGGCCGTCCGCCCCGTGGACTCCTTCCCCCCTGCCGTCGGCATCCCCGAAAGCGCGCCTGCTGCAGCAGGACGCACATTGCAGGGATGCCTCCCGCTCACCCGACCCCAATCCCCTGCCAGCCTCCTGGGGGGCCGCACACAGCAAACTCTCCATTTGCTGGCGGCCTTCTTAATTACCCACCATTTGTTAACAGCCTTTGATGAATTCATTCTTAATTCCTCGTGCTAATGGCGGAGGGCTGTTCTCCGGTGGTTCCCGCGCTCTCAGCTCCGGGCAGTGCCCGGCTCCCCAGCTGGAGCCACCCGGGCTGTGCAGCATCGCCTGGGCTTTGCAAGGGCTGGGAAACTCTGGGGCCCGGACAGGTCCTGGGGCTCTCGGCAGAGTTCTGGCTTCCTACAGGGTTTCAGCTCTCCTGTTTGAACGTTTAAGGTCAGCGGCACCCGCAGTGATGAAGCAAACTCAGAAGCAGAGCCAGCTGCAAGACCCACACTGCACAAGCACAAGATCCGTGTGGACGGAGGCCTGGGCGAATCCAAGTGTCACAGTCGGGAAGGTCCCAGGGGAAGGTCCCTCGTCCTGGGGGAAGGTCCCTGGCGCTGGCACCCAGCTGGCTCCTGGAGGGTGGCTCTGTCCCCTCTTTGCATGGGGTATCTCTGCTGATCTGCAGCTCTCAGAGCTCCTTAGCAGAGTGATCTGCAT
>NW_008824409.1:21712-22089 GCF_000699105.1 Pygoscelis adeliae | reverse complement strand
GGAAGGCAGCAGTAAAGCCTGAAAGAAAAGTGCCCGCGGGCAGCCCGGGGAGCCGGTCCTGCCCGGGGAGCCGGTCCTCCCTGGGGAGCTGGGCACAGCCCCGCCAGGAACAGGAGCAGAGCACAGAGTGCAAGAGCTGGTCCCGACAAGATGGGCCTTTGCTGTCAGCCCCGCAGCACCCCCAGAGCTGGGAGGGAGTCAACGGGGGCGAGGAGAAGGAGAGGGGAAGAAGCCCCCCTGCACAGGGGGGCTGGGGAGGACCCTCCACCCCGCGGCTCTGGGCGCTGGGCCAGCCCGTGTCTGCCTGCGGTTTGGGGTGTTGCTGCAGCAGAATTCGGCCGCCCCACTTGCCGGCCAGCACAACCGGTGCACAGCTG
>NW_008824409.1:16467-17440 GCF_000699105.1 Pygoscelis adeliae | reverse complement strand
GCCGCACGCGAGGGCACGAGGGGGCCGGTGCCTCGTCTCCATCGGTGGGGCGTGCTCGGTTCGGTTGGGTACTTCAGCGTGTGCCACCGCAGCAACGGGCTCGCTGAGCATCACGAGGGCTTTGGGCTGCTGCAAGAGGAAGCGACTCAGCCAACGGGGAGGGGGATCAATGCCAGCACTGTCCCGCTCCAGAAGAGCCAAAAGGGGTGGAAAACCACTGGGATCGGGCAACTTGCAGCTCTCGGCGCCCACGGGCCGGCTCTGCCGTGCCAGCCTGGCCGAATGCTGCGGTGCACAGCCCAGCCCTGGGGGTGGGGGGGTCGCACCCACCACCTCACACACCGGGTCACCTCTGTCCCCCCCCAACCTTGGACACGCACCCACCGAAGCACATGGGAATGCAGCTCTCCCGCATGCGCTGTTGTAGCAACAGAGTCTCACCTGTACGGGGACAGGTACAACCATCAGCCTTGGGACGCTGCGGCAGGGCAAGAGGCTGTCGCCCATCGTCCGATGGTGGGTCCCTCCCTGAGACACCGTTGGCACCGGCCAACACAAAGAGAAAACTCAGCTGAGGGAGGATACAGCTGGTGTCGCAGCCATGCCACAGGCACGGGGTGGGAAGGACACGCACCCACCTCCCTCCCTCCGGTGCACCATAAAACCGCCCCACACCCAGCCATGGCTGCGGCACAAGTGCAGCAAAACGCTTCTCCGGTTGTCCCCAAAACACTAAACTGTCCCTCGTGCTGCTGCCCCCTGAGATCACACATGCCTCCTCGATACTCCAAGGCCCAGGAGGGCAGGATTTAACAACTCTGCTGCTGTCAGTGTGGGGGCGAGTCAGTACAGAGGGAGCCAGAGCCCACAGAACAGGGTCCCTGGGGTGCTGCTCATGGCCTCCCTCCATGCACGGGCTGTGGATGGAGCGGGAGCTCCTGCGCCGGTGCAGGTTTACAGTCCCCCCCCCCCG
>NW_008824409.1:15980-16373 GCF_000699105.1 Pygoscelis adeliae | reverse complement strand
GCCCAAGCCCCGGGCAGCCATGCTGGCCCCCCGGCTGCACCCTCTGCCCCACACCCGGCTGCTTTGCCCATGTCCTGCACCGCACCCTGGCCTCTTGCTGCAAAGCCATGGCATCGCCGGGCCACCCGTGCCTTCTGGGCCCCCTGCTCTGCCTGCGGCTAAATGCAGGGTGGGCAGCGGAGAGGGCAGGGGCCACCCTCCCCGGGGAGCGGCAACACCTTCCCACAGTTGCCTGCACACTGTTGGGCAGGTCGCCATCAGCGCCGCTCCAAAAGGGTGAACATGGTCTAGGGCAGGGATGATGCCAGGATGCGGCGGCAGCAGAGCAGGGCACGGCGGGGACGTCTCACCTACCTGCTCTGCCGGTGGAAGAGGAAGGAGCGGAGCGTGCCC
>NW_008824409.1:11532-15398 GCF_000699105.1 Pygoscelis adeliae | reverse complement strand
GCCTCCTCTGTTCCAGTTGTGTTCATGGATGCTCTGCCCTGCGGGGTTTCACAGCTCCCCTACAAGGCCGTCTGGGCACACAGGGCTGCCTGAGCATCCCCTCCCCACAGCTGCCCCACAGGTGGTGGCCACAGGACCACCACGGAGGGGAAGTCATCCAAGGGACACGTGCACCGGTTGTGTTGTCACGGGGGAATCAAATGCCCCAACCTGCCCAGATGAGCAGGAGCAAAGAAGCACCCAGAGGGTTTGTCCCCGGTCACGGGGGCGTCCCCGAGCCTCAGGCAGCAGCTGAAGGGCAGGTACCCACCCCCTGCTCCTCCTTGCCTTCGTGTGGCTGATGTCCTGCACGTGGTGCCAGCCGAGCCACTGCCACAGAGCACCACGGCCACAGGTGACCAGCAGCCACAGCCATAAACAAGCAGCTCCAGTGTACAGGTCCCCACCAGCATCCCAGCCACGGAGAGATTAAAAGAAAAGCAAACCAATCACCGAAACCGAAGGAGGAGAGAAGCCATTCAGCACAGAGGGATCGCCGGTGCTTTTCCCAAGGTAAGGGGCAGCGCCAACAGCTCTGCCAGCGTCCCTAGCCCTGGCTGTGCCCTGCACCGGCACAGGGCAGGCGGCAGCTGGAGCCGGGGAGCTGCGCGCTGCACAAGGCAGGGCAGGTTTGCACAGACACCCCACTCCCTTTCTCCCACGAGACGCCCAGGGAGAGAAATCTTCCCTAATTTAGGGGGTTTTAACTCTGGAGCCAGGTTCCGGCTCCAGAGCAGCCACCGGTGTGAGGCCAGCGGCTGTGCAGCCGTGTGTTGAGAGCTGTTCCTTACCGAGATCTCGACTTTTTGTTGCTTGGCACTGAAACTTCAGTAGGAGATTTTTACAGTTGTTGCATCCTCCCCACTCTTTGGGGGAGAGAAGCTCTGGAGAAAAGCCCTCTCCCACTGCCCGCACCGCACTGATGAACAGGCTCAAATCCCCATCAGCCGGCTGGAGGGCGCCTGCCAAAGCAGAGCGCACGCGGCCTCGGTGAGAGCCGGGACCAGGACGAGCCCTGGGCTCATCCCGCACCCCCTCCTGCGCAATGGGACAAACCACCCCAGATCAGCCCCCCGGTAGCGATACTTCACAGCAAATCCCACCTTCAGCCTCTCCTGGACCAACCCTTGGTCACCGTTTGCATCTACCAGGGCACTGCAGCCCACTAAGGGGGGAGACCAGAGGAGAAAAGGCCTGACCCGCTCGGCTGCCGAAGTGCCTTATGCTGCCCCAACGTGCTCAGCCTCCCCACAGCGCCCGTTCCCTGCCCACAGCCCGCAGCAGCCCGCCGCCACGGGTGCAGCAGGAGCCCAGCTGCGCCCGCTCACCCTGCGGGGCCGCCCAGCGCAGCGCTGCGAGGCAGACGGGTTTGCAGCATGAGGCAAATTGCATCCATATTTTAAAAAGGAGAAAATTCAATATTTGGGGGAAAAAAAGTAATGCAAGATAAGTAATAGTCCTGGCAACCCTAAGGATACTTCAGGCTCCAGAAGAGCCATTATTCAGAGCAGGCTGGTTTAACGTCTGCAGCGCTGAGTTATCGCTGAGGCAGACCGAGCTCGTCCCTTAAACATATTCATTTTTATGGGCTGATTTGTATCGGTTTCTCTTTTTGTTTACGAATTCGGGCCCTCACTAGGAGCAGACGATGTCCTCCGCACAGAGCCTCCCTGGAGCCACGGGTCCGGCTTCCTTCACCCAGGGACCGAAACGGCATGAGGGTCCAGAGCGATCTCGGCCCCTGCGACACCTGAACCAGCTGCACCTGAAATGGAAATCGTTCCATTTCTTCGTCACAGCTGACATCTGCCCCGACTGCCGTCATGCAAGACTGAGATCAATTTTAAAAAAATCAGACTTCAAACGAATTGCAACCAAAGAAGCCCTGTGCCATCCCTCAGCACGTCGCACGCCTGGCTGCCGGAGCTGCCGTCGGGGAGGATGCTGCCCATTGCCCAGTGCAGGGAGAGCCGCCCCCGAGCCGCCGGCAGGGACCTTCTCAGGACCACGGGGAAAAGTCCCCGTCTTCCTGGTCCTGCACAACCTCTGTGCAAGGGGGACCGGGGTCTGTCTGGGGTGTGAGAAATCCCCGGGGGGAGCCAAGGGCCATCCCCACCCGGCCGAGGCTTTACAAAAAGGGCCCTCATGTTCTTTGCAGTGGGAATGAGCTGGAAGGGGAAAACGTCAGATAAAGCCAAGGTTGAACAAGTGAAGGGAACCGTAGTCTCTTTGTTTCTCTAATTCCTCCTGCTGCACTTGCTGTGGCCGGTGGGCTCAGCTCCCAGGGAGCTGCTCCCCAGGAGCAGCCTCCGCCCTGGGACCCTTCCTCCCCCTCTGCCCTGAGGGGTCTCGGTGGAGGCAGAGCTGCAGGTCAGCACCTCTTACCTGCTCCTCTCTGCTCCCGAGATCCCTGGTTACCTTTTCCTGGGCATGATTCGACAACTCTTCCATTACCTACATCGAAACACAACACAAGCTTACTCAGCTGGAGCGTGGCAGGTCTCTCCTCGCCGCCAGCTGCCCCGGTGGCTCTGCAGCCAGCGAAGCAGCTGGAGGGTCTCACAGGGGTGCAAAGCACCCGGCCCCGCCAGCTGCCCCCAGCCTCGGGCACGCAGACCCCCCTGCCTAGGGGCGAGGGGGAAAAGCAGCAGCAACACCCCAAAGCCTCATCTCGGTAGCTCACCGGCCAGTGACTGCGCAGCTTTGACCTGGCCAAAACCTGGCAAGGGGAGAAAAACGTTTTCTGACCAACCGTGAGCGTTTATGGGCGCTCTGCGCCGTGGGAAGCCACGTCTGCTCCGAGCAGCTCGGGCTGAGGACGGGCTCAGATCACACCCGGCTGTGGCCGACACAGGGCAGCCCGCCAAGCCTCCGTATCCCCTGCCTACCCAGGCCCTACAAGAAATAGCGATGCTGATGGAAGGGATTTCACTGAATCTCCCTAAATTAGAAGGGTTTAGAAGCCAAATAGTTCCGCAGTTACTCTCAAGAATGGCACTCGAGGTGGGAGGTTTCCTTTCCCTTGCTTGGCACTTCAAATTCTGACGTTATATGCTAAGACAGAAAAAGTGAAACGTTAAGAGCACGCTCGAGGGACGGGGACACACGCCCTGCATGGACCCTGGAGCTGCCAGGGGGCCAGGCAGCATCAGCATGGGGGTGCCGGGCACGGGGGCTCCCCTCTCCTGCCCCTGTCAGCGAGGCCACATGCAGACGTCTGTCTGTCTGTCCGGAGACCCCGTTTTCCCGCCCCACCATCCTCTCAACGCAGGACCCGCTCCTCCCCGCCCTGCCTGCGTCTCGCACTTTGTTAGTTGCTGCAGCTGTGAATTTGGCACATGGAGGATTTGCTGCAGCCCAGGAAAGAACCACTGCGTATAATTAAAATGTACATCCAGTTAATTACTGATAATAATGTATTTCCCTCTCCAATACAGGCTTCTAGCAAAGCTTTTGCTGAGGACAGCAAAGCAAAATGCTTTTTTTCCATTAGTTTTTTAAAACAAAAAAGCCTAATTTGTCTTAACATGACACCAGAAGCCAGCAAAACATTCTTCGGCTCCAGCCTGCGCTCACTAACAATATCCTCGCAGTCACATACCAAGGAGATTCAATTATCTGCCAGAACATGTCCCAAAGGCATTTAGATAATTGCAAACATAAGTACAAAATCTGCCACTAATTATTAAAGAAATACCAAATAAGGAGACCAAATGACAGAAAAGTAGTGTTACTGGGTGCAAAAATGATTCACGCCTGCTGGAAGGGACGGTGTTTTCACGGGGGCGCGTCTCTGCAATGCTGGGAAAGCCCAAACCCTCCAGAGC
>NW_008824409.1:7481-11451 GCF_000699105.1 Pygoscelis adeliae | reverse complement strand
GCCCGGCAGCAGCAGGGCGGGGGGGCCGCAAGGGGCCGGTGGGGCCGCAACGCTTATTGCCAGAGAGCAAGTCAGGCCACCCTCTTCCTGCACAAAACCAGCTGAGCTCAGCAAATAGGGAAAAATGGTCTGAGGGGCAACGTGAGGGGTGGGGGGCGAGGTTCCCCGGCACCAGCCCCGCAGCCTGAAATGCACCTTTGGGTGAACCCCAAACGCCCCGTCCCCGGGGCAGCCCCGGCTGCGGGGCAGCTCCCGGCCGAGGCAGCCCCCAGGCACTGCTGCTCCCAGGCACAGAGGTCCTCCACGCACCGAGCACCACGCTGGGATTTACCACCTCTTACACTTAGATTTACTTTGTATTTTCTTCAGAACCGCACGCTTTTTACATCAAGATTTTGGGAAGCAATAGTTCCCTGAGGGGAGATTCCGGAGCAGGGAGACGCTGGCAAAGCGGCTGGAGGCTGCTGCACCGTTGCTGCCTCCTTCCCCTCCCCAATTACCTTTTGCACAACGTGATGCAGAGACAAGACCCGCGTTCTGCGGTACTTGCACTGACATTTCTGTCACCTACCCTGCAATAACAGCAATTACACTGAATATAGGTCACAAATGATTTTTGTTGAATATTCAGCAGCTTGAATCAGAAAACGGTCACATACAAATGGATGGTTTTTCCTATCTCCTCCGTGTAATAGCTACAGATTTCCTTCCAATATGCCAGGCAGCAAAAGCAGAAGCATACAAGACGCTCATTAGACAACATCAAAACACACATCAGAGCTGCAGCATATCCCACACTGAAGAGCAATCCTGACCAGGGAGGAAAGCACTGCTTCGCTGCGAACACGCACTTATCCCAGGCTCTAGTTTTCTTTGTAGCTTTTAAAAGAAAGGCTGTTCCAATAACCTAATGCAGGGCTGCTGGGCTCAGTCCTCTGAGATGCCCAGTACCTTCCTACCTGCTCCTTCCCTTCAGCCTTCCCGAGCTGCCTGGGGGGACACGAGCTGACATACGGAAGGGGCCCCGTTGTCAAAGAAGGATCCCAGACTTAACCCTGGCCCCTCTTAGTCAACATGAGTTTGGATGCTGAATTGAGCAGAGGCAGGATTTCATGCCATCTCTCCGGGACCGTCCTGCTGCCCTGCCCGTGGCACAGCGGAGAAATCCTCAAGCCCAGGAGACCCTTCTGCTCGCCCAGCCCAGCGGCAGCGCCGGGGGGTCGGGACGCCGGACCCAGGTCCCCATGGAGCATCGCCTGCCTGGCTCTGTCCTGAACCGCGAGATAGCAAAGCATCAGCGGTAGGTGGAAAGTCGCAGCTGTTGAGAGCTGGTGTTTCCAGCTCCAAGGAGAAGTTGGATGCTATTTAACTGTCATTTAAAAAAAGAAAAAAGATAAACAAGAAAAAAAAATGAACAGAAACCAACCCCACACTATGAAATGAGAATGTGTCTGCTTATAATTCAGTACAACTGCTGGTTATTGTTGCTCTCCATAATTACGGACTGCTTTCCATCCCTTGAGGTTCAGCTTGCTTCCCACCAGTATTATGAGTTCAGTCATTTATCCTTCCCGTGTTTGCAGATGCTCTTTGGTTCTGTTCTCACTTTGCCTCACAAACTCCTCAAGGCACACCGGTGTCTTCCGGGCCGCAGGGTGTTCACAGGGGAGACCTTCGGCCCTGCCGGGCTCCAGCAAGAAATGCTAAAGGTGTGTTTGGAAACAGCACAAAGCTCCCATTTTGCCCTCTCCGCCGCCTGCGCGGTACGCGGCCGGGAGAGCCGTCCCTTAGCACAGAGCTGCGCTCCCAGCCGGGAAGGAGCAGGAGCACAAGCGATGATGCTCCACGCACCGCCGAGCCGAGGGGCTTGGAAGGAAGCCCATGTTTGAGGGCTCCTAAAGGGAAAGCAGCTTCTCTGTGACAGCGTTTTGGCAAAAAGAGTGTTATTTAAATACAACAGTTTCTTCAGTCAAAGTAAATAATAATTAAGTAAACCCAATTAAAATCAGGAACACTCCAAAATATTCTCAGAAGTGTCTGAGAGTTTGACTCGGCTCCTCATGGGAGGAGCACGGGCCCGTTTCAGAGCTGGAGGACTCGGTGGGCAGGGGACATGGCCAGCGACCGCCAAGCGCCAGGGCTGGGCACGGGGTGCACTCGTGCAAGCGGCCGGAGGGTTGGGGCTGCCGGCGGGATGCGACGGGGGTGCCTCTGCCTCCTCCCCACCTCAGGGTTTCCCCGTGTCAGCCCATCTCAGCTTCCAAGGGCGGTTTGCTCATGGCCCTTAGGGTCGAGGACACAAACTCTCAACACGGACAGCCCGAACGTAACCGGCAGACGAGCGGCTCTGGGGGCGCGGCCCACCCCTGGCACCCAGTTTTCAGGCTACCCCACATTCGTGGGGCAGAGCGAGAGCTGCCCTGGCCGTCCCCCCAGGGCCAGAGGGGTCCCCACCCCTGCCCCGTGCCCTGGACTAGAAACAGCTGGGAGAGATTTACAGGAATCAGCCAAAACACCCGGGGAGGAATCCCAAACGCATCTGAAGATGGACCCGTGCGCGTCCACCTCCGCTGGGCTCGGCTACCAGTCTCGGGGCTGCAGACGCTGCAAGAGCATGCACATCCACGAGGCACATATCGCCGAGCGGGATGTATGTCAAACAGAACATAATTATATCTCTGCGGTGACTATTTTTTCCACTCTGTCCTCATTTCCATGCCGTCCTTAAAACAATGCAGAGTGTTTTCATCTGCGACATGGAGTATTTCATTTGCTCAGGCATCCTTTTGTCGAAAAGGCTCTCTCCTTTCATCAGCATAATAATAATAATAATAAAATCAAGCTCTTTTTGAGAATGTCCTTAAAAAGCCCAGGCATTTTGGAGAGATGCCAAGGTGCTTCCTGAGCTGCACTCAGAGCAGGACTGCGGGCAGGAAGCCTCCCGCCTCATTTAGTCTCTGCTTTAGTTCTCAGCTTGCAGAAAATTGATGAAGGCTGCTGGCTTGGCAACGGCAGACATCAGATACATTTGCAGACATCTTTATTTATTTTCCTGGGAAAACATCACGACGTGTCTATGCTGATGGCAACGCTGAAAACAAAATAGAAAATCCCACCTCCAGCAGACCCCAACCCAACGAGGGCAATGCCAGAGCAGGGCCGACCCGCGCCGCCTGGGACCACCGAGGGCACAGGCTGAGCCCTGAGCGGCAACCAGACGCTGGGAGGGCAGATGCCGCTCGCGGCCACGGCCGGCAACGCCGCCGTGCAAAGGCAGATCATGTTCAATCCTCGCCTGGCCTCATCTTTACCAATCAACAGTCAGCGAGCATGACAAATAATTGTTCGCAGCTGTCATTAGCTGAAAACAAGGCAAATCTGCATATGCTTAATCTTAATTAGGCAGACTTGGCAAGGAGCCCTTGCTCATTGCTACCAAACAACCATTTTGCTCACAAAAGGGCGACAAAAGCCCAGGCGTGCGCACTCACACACTTACACGAAATGTGGACGGGAAAACCGCCTGCAAAAGCCTCATCCTGCCCCGGCCCCGCAGAGGGGTGATGGGGCGGGAGGGCGCCCGGCCAGAGCTGCCCCATCCTGCCTGCCCCCGCCACCAGCCCGGCCCAGAGGGGATGCACGATAGCAGAGCTGATATAAATTAAAGCCGAGGAATTTCACCACCAAATGCATCATTGCTAATTAAACTCTCGTTTACCTCTCGAAGGAGCAGGTGTTGACAGACCGTGCGGAAGCATTTCCACTCGAGGAGCAGGAGAGGACGTTTGGAGGGACCCTCTGGGGCGGGCTCTGCCAGCAGCCCGGCGCGGGAGCGGCGCTGGATTAGGGCTTTGAATTTGTGAGCGAAGCCCTCGACGCGTGGGGAGGGAAACCGGGTCACGGGCTCGGCAGCAAGCGCATTCAGCCCCTCGTGCCCGGCGGGGACGTCCGCCACGCCCAGCCGGGGCAG
>NW_008824409.1:4464-7471 GCF_000699105.1 Pygoscelis adeliae | reverse complement strand
CCGGCACCAGGCGTCCCCCGGGGTTCAGCAAAAGCAGCTGAAGCCCTGGAGTCCTGCCGGGCACCCTGTCCTCCACACAGCATCTTCCTCCTCATCACCATCCTCCTCCGCCTCCAAAACCCTCCCACCGTCTCCCCTGCCCAGACGAGCCTGGCACAACCCAACGGGGCGTTATTTTGCTGTTGCACAGATGATGAATACAGCCGTGATGGGTCTGGAAAGGCATCATCCCCCACGCGCTGCAGAGCCAGGACCATCTACGAAGGCACCGCGGTTCACCTGGCACCTGTACTGCCGGCACTGCGTGCCCTGCAAACCCGCCCCGGGTCAGGCACTGCCAACTCATCCCTTGCACGCACTGAGCCGTGGGGGAAGAAAGCTGCGTGAGCCCGGGTGCAAAACGCCGTCCCCAAGTCGGCGCCCTGAGCCCACGAGCTCTTACCCGGGAGCTGGCAGGCAGCAGAGCGAGCGGAGGCACCGACACTCGGCGTCCTCGCGGCGTGCCCGGCGGGGAGATGCTCGCCAGCGGAAGGAAGCGAGCCATCGAGGCAGGTTGAAGGTGTCGGCACACAGCATCTGGGTAACACGAAGACGTAAAGTCAGACCAGGAACGGGAAAATATGTTTCCTGCAAAGAAACGCTGCGCTGATGGGAAACAAAGAAGATGCGCCGGAGCGGTGCTGGGGGACAATCTCCCCCGAGATGAACAGGCCGACCCTGAGACCCGCAGGAGGGGGCTCGGCCCCTTCGCCCCCCCGGCGTTCTGGTTTGCCTTTCCAGAGCCGGCTGGTGGGCAGGGGGTGCCGGGGGGTGGGCGGGGGGTGCCGGTGTCCAGTCGAGGTGGCCCCCCGGGTTGGTGCCATTGCCTTGTTTGCTCGTTTGTCTGGGTTTGGTTTTGTGCCAGAGAAGAGCCAACAGCCAACGGGATTGAACGTTGCCGGAGAAGCGGCATAAGGCCGGGGATGGGCTGCAGGTAAATGCTTGGAGAGTCACCAAATATTTAGCAAAAAAAGCCCAACAAGGTAGATTTTGGACAAAAGCAAGCTCGTTATTTTATAAGCTGGTGCCCCCCTGGACAAGGCAGCGAGAAGCGCCTGCGCTGGCTTTGCAGTGCCTAATTTTATGCTTTATCAATTTACAGCATATTCTACACAGAGGGGAATTAACATAAGGCTGGGAATCATCAAAACATTTCACTTTTAATTGAAATTGACTCCAAGATTATACATTAGGGAGGCTAAATGAAAGACATTACACCCAAGCAAACTACTCTACCTGCTGTCTTTAAGAAAATACCAGCGTGTCAGCTCACTGCGCGGCCCCGACTCTGCACGGGGATCGGTGCAGCTGCGGGCAGAGCGCTCGACAGACGCCAACAAAACCTCAGGAACAGCTTTAGTTCAGCAAAAAGCAGAGAGGTTTGAATGTTTAAAGCAGAAACCTCCCAGTGCTTTAAATAACTGTAATTAATGTATTCAACACGAGCAGTGTCAAAAACTAAGAAGCGACAGATAACGAGGAGCCCACGGCTTCCCCCTGTTTGGCATCCAGAGAGAGAGAAATCCATCTGCAGACATTTAAAACGTTAAATGTATTTCAGAAGAGACGACGACTGCTGTATTATTTTATTCTGCCCTCACGTGCAATGTATTTTTCAGCTAGAGAGGAACAGATAAAGATAAATGCACGTTCCAGGTGTAAGAGCACATTGTACAGACTGCAGCCTGTCTGCAAGGACCACAGCTGCAGGAGAAAATAAACAGAGATAAGAAGAGGCATTATCTTTATAGAATATTTCCTATCAGATTATATTTACAAATAATTTGAGCACACCAATGGGGACTGGGTGGGAGAATGGTCTGGACAATAGAAATAGATACGGGAAATAGAAAATAAGATGTGAAATTCACAACTGGAAGTAGAGACCGCATCCTTTCTGAAGTTACAGGCTAACACACATTAAATACCTGCCCCTCTCAGGGCAGTGTGGGAATGGCAAAGTCTGAGCTGTTTCTCCTGTTTTTCATGTATTTGATTCTCCGACATTATCATGAAAGATTTAATCAATATTGTTGCTGAAAATTGTATTACAAAAGAAAAAAATTTAAACCTAGCTCAGCAGTATTTTGTCCAGGTCCGTAAAAACAATTTAAAGTAACTGGCTTAGATTCCAATCAAAATGTAGATTGCAACAAAAAGCTTAAGTTAATCATTTGCAAAGCGAGACTTACAAAAAAATAAGGATCTTACACACTCACTCTACAAGCGTAAGCATTTCAGGGGCTGACTCTGCCCAGGCAGATTAGCACAGCGTTCACAAAGCTGGAGATTTCTGTTGTTACCTCCACAGAGGAATTCTGCAAACCCGTGAATCGCTCACACAATGCAATTACACAGCTGTAAGTGAGGCTAAATAGCTTAGAAATTAAACAGCAAATGGAAAAAGCCCTAAAGTTTCCCAAACACAAAACTGTGTGCAACTTTAACTTCGGTTCAAAGTCACTAACGTGTTACGGTGAATTTTCCCAGCTCCAGAGACCGATCGCAGGTAATTTCAGCAGAGTATTTCATTTATGAGTGTGGGCAGAGCTGCTGCCTGGCAGGGTGGGAGAAGGCTGCGTCTCTCCTCTGGCTGGACAGGCAAGATCAGCGTTCGAGTTGGCAAAACCAACACCTTCCATTTGCAAACCCTGCCACATCGCGTGATCACAAATTGGGTTTCAGTCGGGTAGGAACCGCTTGCGCCAGGAGTGGAGGAGCTTGGGGCCAGGGTGTGCACCCAGATGTCGGGGGGGAGCAGAGGGACCCCCCCCCCTGCCATGGGTGGGGGGCTGCTTCTCTGGCCAGAAATGGGGACCATGCCTGGGTGGGTCACCTCTCAGACCGCGGGCTATAATTAGGAGCTGAGCAGTGTGACGAGGCAGCCCCGTGGCTTTTGCACCCCAACCTCAACCCAGGGGCGGCGGGGCCCCAGAAACAAGCCAGGGTGGGGGGATCAGGGAGGCCA
>NW_008824409.1:0-4446 GCF_000699105.1 Pygoscelis adeliae | reverse complement strand
CTCCCTATGGGGCTGGGACAAGAGCTTTGCCCCAGGGCCACCCTTCTCCCTGCCTCCACAAGCCAGCTCCATCCCTTGCTGCCAGCCCAGCCGGACCTGCCGGGGGCTGGTACCCTGGCACCCCACAGCCACCCCGGGCCACACTCCCAGCTGGAGCCCAGCTTCCCTATGCAAGCCCTGGATTAATCATCTTGGAGCTGGAGAGCAGGTGAATCTGTCCTCCAACTAGTCATGAGCTTTACTGCCTGTTTCTTGAACAAGTTAATTACTCATCAACCCCAGGCAGGAGTCCAGCTCCACTCCCCTGCCCCAGCCGCGCCGCATTGGGACCCTCGCTGCCATCACGCAGCAGACCTGCTATGCCAGAGTGATGCTCCCAAAGCTGGCAGAGCCCTAATAGCTTCCACCAGCCCCCACCGCCGAGCACTGCTCTCCCTTTTTAATTAGGGAGCCTCCTTCCCCCGAAAGGTGCACTCCCCCACCAGCTCACCCAGCATCCCCCAGCCCAGCGGGACTCCTGAAAGCTCCAGGCCTTGATTATCTCTTCCTTTTAATTAGTTTCATTCAGAGGCTTTGCCTCCTTCAACCTTGGGCTGCCTTTGCTTTCTTTTCCTGACCCGTTAACTGAACCTGGGGGCAGCAGCTGCCTCCCCCTGCAATGGGCTGGTGCCCACGAAGAGGTGACCTTCCCTGCCAGGTCCCCCGCTCACCAGCCACCGACGCTACAGCATCCCCGGGGTGCGATCACTGCCCAGACCTGGCCCCACGCCCCGGCCAGCTGTGCCGGCCGACCTGCTCACGAGCCATTGTACCCCAGAGCTGCCCCATCGCCAGCCCCACGTCCTGCTCCAGCCGGGTTTGCAGACAGAATGGCTCGACGGCTGCTAGATTCATGCAGGATCCGTGCCGAGTGGATGGCTAAGCTCACAATATGATTATTTTATATGAAAATTCTTCCTAGGGAACCCAGTTCCAGGGCCACGATGCAAAAAGCAAATCTCAGTTGATCCCATTTCAATATAAAGCCCAGCCTCTAAAGAACGAGCCCCTCAGCTTGCTAGGCAAGAATACAGGAAACGATTTGGCAACCATTTCTTTAAAAGCTGTACTTTCTGCCTGGCATTTAGGTTCAGTCAGGAACTTCAATAAAAGTACAGTTACAAACACTACAGTCTTGGAAGATACCAGGCGGCATACAGAAATTAATCTCTTTCCTTCTTTCCCTCCTCCCACAAAAAACAATATTTGATCTGACATAATGAGCAGGGTTAGCTGCATGCCTAACCCCTTTAGGGTGGAGATCATTACACAGGCAGGACAGGTACGTGCTGCTTTTGCTATTGAAGAAAACCTAAAAGATACTAAAGAATATACAGTAGTGCCTTTAACTATGGTGACCAACCTGTGGGGTGACATGCCACAGGGAACTGCGAGGTACATCAAACCCCCGACAGCCAGATGCTTCTCACCCAGAGTAAACATCAAGGTTTTGTAGACTCAGACCCTCTTCGTAACCTATTCTCAGTGTCAGGCTTTGCCTCTGCAGCTTACGCGGAACCAAGGACTGACAGCAAAGAACAGCATTCTTCTGGTCTTCCAGTTATTCGAACTGCAGCGCAAGGACCGTGGAGCCTCTCCGTTACTTCTCCCAACTGTGGCGATTTGGGATTTTGCACGTTACCGTTTCTTTTTCAGTGATACTATCAGTCATAGACTCAAATTACCCGTTTCGTTCTTTGTTCTGGGGCAGATCAGATGCCCAACGCGTTTGTCTTCATCACCTGTAAGAAAGGGAACCTTATGCCTCCTGCAGCATCTCCCCTAACACACCGTTTACTGCTTTGGCTGTTTCCCATCAGACAATACAGCCTATGCAAACAACTGACAAAACCACCACCGCCCCTCTTCATAGTCACACCTACAAAACCCATTTTGAATCAGAAAAAGCACTTGGCAGAAGCTGTCAACAACCGACCCCCCTCTCCCAGTGCCAGGTCGAGCTCCCAGACCTCCCAGCGTACGCCTGCCTTCTACTCGGCACAGGAGGGTCTGCAACTGCTGGCAGAATCCAGCCCAGCCCTTCACCATCCTTACCCAACATCAGTATTGAAGTCTACTTCCACGTTTCCTTTCCTGCACCCTCCGGCTTAATACTTGCACGTCCAAGCCCAGGACTCGCCCCGAGCCCAGGGAGCATCCCAGCCGCTCGGGCACGGCGCGGCTGCCCCACGCGTGCTCTCTCGGCTCTGCAACGCTCTCGCTCCTGGAGGCGCGGGGAACGATACGGCTGTGAAGCTTCAGGCCGAGGGCACGAACTCCAAACCTCCAACTGCCTGGGCAAGCCCAACCCTTACGAGGCACCATCTAAACCACGGGCACGATCACCACCTTCACAGATGGGTTTCAACATTAAAGCAGCTTCACCTCCGTGTTGCAAGGAGCCCACGTGTAGGTGAGCGTGCCGGAGCGCTCACGCGTGACGCAGCCCCAGCAGCCAGTTCTCACCTGCGGCAGAGCTCGGATTTCCACCCCGTTCTCACCACCAGAGTTTGTGGAGACAGGGACGGGTCCGACTCTTGTTCTTCAGCTCGATAATGACCGTTCTTCATCCTATTGTCTCCCGTGTGTTTATACACTATATTCAGCCAAATTTGGACTGATATTGCAACAAATATGTAAATACATTGCAATTCTTTTCCCCTTTGAAGGTAGGTTCAAGGTTTGCTCTTCAGTCCTCTGAGACGTTAACGCCATCCCTCAGCTTAAAAAAAGTGCTTTGGCTGGTACCCTCACTATTCGAGCAGAAGTTTTATCTGAACATTGTTTAACATACTCTTTTCTCTAGCCCACGTTCCTGGTATTTTACTAACCTAAATTTCCCTAAAGCTGGTTACAATCAACCTTTTCTGGTGAAGACTAAGCAAAAGCGTATTTGCCACTACTGTTTCAACCACTATTTCTTCTCTCTCATTAAACAATGGATATAAGCTTTTCCTCCCTGGCCTTTACTTTTAAAATGCAAAACAATTCTTAGGGGTTCTAACTAAAATTCATTTTGTGTGCTAGGTTAATTTTATCTCTACCCATGCATGCCGTTATCCTGCGTCTTACGCCCTCGTCTTCTTTTTCACCCAGTCCCTTTACTTCAGAGCTGTGGACGATAACCTACGAGTCCATCGCCCACTTCGGGGTAGTTTCTCTTTGGTCATTTACACTTAGATTTTTCAAACCACCACCTTTCCTGCCTGAGCTTTTCCGGCTTAAGAGTTGCTGCCTCTCAGCGTGTTCAAAGCGTTCAGACACGTTCAGGCTCAGCTGAAGGTGGGAGATGAGGTACGTCGGCCCAAGGGCTCTCTGCAGACAGAGGGATTCCGTGGAAGGGACCACCCTTACCTGTAGCAGACGACCAAGCAGTATTGTTCCAGAAGGAACACACGAAATTTCGTCACCGAGTCAACACCCGTTTCTTATGCCTGAACAACAGTCAAAACTTCCCTTGCTCTGCAAGCACGCTTTCCTTCACTGCCGTTAAAGCCGCCTTCACCGTGTTCCACCAGCTGAAGCCAAAGCGTTCCAGGCGCATTTACCCTCACCCAGAGGGCCCTGCTGGGACACCTCCCTTCACACTACCGTAAGCACCGCCTAAGAACTTCAGAGATTCAGTCAGAAGACTTCTAAACATGACTGTAAGTAAAAAACCACCAATTCAGGCCTGAGCAGGACTGCATTCCAGGTGTCTTCAGCTCAAAACGCTTGGGAAAAAAGTAATCATAAGGAGCTCCATGTGCATAGTAAACTAAATTCATAGGAGATTGAAAAATCATCAGTAATGCTGCCATAGTGCTCTGAAACCAGAGGGGAATTTAACTGAGCACTAAGACAGGCTTCAACTACAGCTTTTTCAGCACAAGGTTATATAAAAATACACAATTTTGCCTGTTTCTGTGGAGTTATTCCCATAATGTCCAAAATTTTACTTCCATGCAAATTTACTAATTATTCTGAACCTTGATAATAAAGCATACTTTAACACATTCCAACTCAAGTAAGAATCCCATTTCACCGAGTCCTAAATTTTCTGCAAAATAAATCTTCTCTTTTCAATGGCCTCATCATCACGAGCACAGACTACGCAAAGGGAGAGTCCGAGGCTGCCTTAAACTCCCGTACATCTGGTGTTCACTTTGGCGATACGAGCCCCACGGACCACACGTAGGAAATGCTGGACGAGCACATTTAACGACTGTTACGGACCTGTGCCTTTCGATTCTGAGAAGTCAAAATCTGAGTGGCTTCATCAGAAAGCCTGCTTTACCTTGTGCAGAAAACACCTGAAATCCACCAAGAATGCCTTGACATGAAAAGGTACAAACTACTGGAAGTGAAATCCAGTACTGATTCTGGTTTGTTTTAACCCTCAGAAGTACAGGATGCTCCGTCTCTAAG
>NW_008824408.1:515234-515849 GCF_000699105.1 Pygoscelis adeliae | reverse complement strand
CGCCACCCCCGCCCCCGGGGCAGCCCTCCTGGCTGCTCTCTGGCACTAGAGAAAGCCAACACCTTTCCTTCACGCTGCGCTTCCCTCTGTCCGTCCATCCGTCTGTCTCTCCTCTCTCTCTCTCTCTCTCCTCCTCAGCTGGGTAAGGGAAGGTCACAGGTCTGGAGAAGCACATATTTGTCAAACAAATTGGTCCGAGCTCTGCATGCACTTAAATCTCTTCTACTTCTGTGAAGTGTTTTAATGACTGTTTCCATGAAAAAAAAAATAATCAAAAGAAGGCCCCAAGCCCTACTCTGACTAACAGTGATACTAATAAAGGGAATTAAAAGCTTTCTAGAACAAGCATCTCGGCTAGCTCTTCCCTTCGTCCTCGCGCCTGCTGCCTCACTCACCGCCCGCGCGCCTCTCCCACTGACGAACTAATCCCCTGGCCCCCCGTACCCGCAAGTCCCCGGGGAGCGGGGTGGATGGGACCCCATGCGAGGTGCGTGGGGGGGTGGGGTCCGGCTGCTTTGCACCCTCCGTGCGGCCCACCCGGGGCTGGCTCGCCCCGTGCTGCCCCAGGCGGAGGGACAAGGGCTGGAAGCTGCATGGCCGGAGCAGAGGGGGCTT
>NW_008824408.1:514407-515155 GCF_000699105.1 Pygoscelis adeliae | reverse complement strand
CCCCTAAGTTGCGGCAGCCCCCCTAGGGGAGCACCGCCCCCCCCGCAGCCCCTCTCCCCCCAACACGGGGGGGTGCGTGAACTGCTGCGGGAGGGTGTCACCCACCCAGACCCACCCTCTGTCCTCCACACCGAGATGCTCCCAGCTCCGAGGTCGCTTACAGCAGCCAAACCCCTGCCCCATCTGCCCTCCTGGCTCCCTGCAAGGGCAGCTGCAGCGGAGGGGACCCTGCGGGGTCCCTGTCCCCCTGGTCCGGCAGTACCGTGCCCGGTCCCGTGGCATGGAGGATGCTCTGTGGCGAGTGGCCAGACCTTGCGGGACGGCTGCCTTTGCCCTGGCAAGGAGAGATGCTCGGAAAGAGCCGGCCGTGCGGCGTTAGGGCCCTAAATAGCTCATCCCGCTCCGTGCCTCGGTCTGCTGGGGACGAGCTGGGTGTCCCGAGTGAGCCGCCGGCACCTTGCGGGGAGGTGATGGTGTCTGGGGACGGGTGAGGGTGGCAGCACTGTCCTCGGTGCGGCTCCACTGAGCCAAGGACCATTAAACGGGCATCTTAAGGCTGGAGGGTGTCAAGGACTTTCAGTCTCCACTCCGCCGGCACTGGCGGCAGCCCTTAATCATGCTGTTGAGCCAGGGCTGGGAGCACACGATGTGCTCCATGCGCCTTAATGACCGTAACGGGCTGGTGGGGACGTGTGGGTCGGGGACGGCGCAAGCTGAGTTATCAGCCCCAGCCAGGCGGGAGGCGCCA
>NW_008824408.1:509981-511237 GCF_000699105.1 Pygoscelis adeliae | reverse complement strand
CGCCAGCGTGGACCCCGGCGTGGCACGAAACCTCACTGTTGGGTGTCTGCCTCCTTGTTTGTTTTATATCTGTACAAAGAAATCCTAATAACTAAAGATCCCCTCGAAAGGAACCGACAGTGACCCGAAATGTAGCACAAGGGGTGTTTTGTTCCTGGAGTCACAACAGAGTCGAAATCAAGGCGGGGACCGTGGGCAGGTGATGGCATTGACGTGCCAGCGTCACCTCCAGCTGCTTTTTCCCACCTCTGGCCCACCTCCCCCCCCCTGTGCTTCTGTGGGTATTAAAACCAGTAAATGGATGGCGCAGAGTGGTGGCCTGGTCATTTGGGGCAGCCCCAGCACAGGGGTGGGAAAGGCAGGGCTGCACAGCCCCAAAATGGGGAGCGTGGCAGCACCCATCAGCGCCGTGGAGCCGGAGAGCCCCTGGCCCAGCCTGGGCACAGCGACTTCCCCAGGGACCACAGAAACAGGGAGGCACAGCCCAAAGTGCCCCCGCATCCCAGCGGCACTGGGGACCGGTCAGAGCTCGGGCTGGGATGCTGCTCCCGGCAAACACGTGGGACCTGGGGGCCGCATTGCAGGTGCTGGGGGGATGCTGGCATCTCCCCACGCTGTTTTTCCCCCTGCGGCATGCCAGCTCCGGTGCTTTTTATAGCTCTCCCTGGCCGTGTTAAACAGCAAAACTCAGAAACCCCCAGCGTGCGGTGCCAGGGACACCGATAACCCCCAGGACAGGGCGGCCGCGGGGGCTCCACACTGTCTGCCCCCCTGCTTGAGACGGAAATTCCTTGGCAAATTCCCCTCGTCGAGAGGGCAGACAGCCCCGGGGGGCAGAGAGCAGGGCTTTGCCGTGCAGCTTTACCGGCGCTTTATTAATTGAGAAGGCGAAACTCCATTAGTCACACTCGTTAATGCCCGGTCCTCCAGCGCGCTTGCACCAGCCAGAGTCCTCCCGTCTGCGGGGAGCGAGGATGGGGCGAGAGACGCACCAGGGTTGGGGAATGGGGAGCCTGTGCTGCCTGCTGGGGGGGGCTGGATTAGACCCTCTTCCTGGCCCAGCAATGGGTCTGGCTTCTCCAGCAAGCCCTGAACACCCAACAAGCCCCAAAACAGGCTGGGGCGTGGAGAGCGGCTCCATCAAAGGACGCACCGAGCACCCAAACCCAGCTCTATCACTCCATTGGAGGATGCACAAACCACCCGAAATCACCGGGAGACACCCCCCCCCCCCCCCCCCCCCACCTCTCCCTCCG
>NW_008824408.1:508924-509862 GCF_000699105.1 Pygoscelis adeliae | reverse complement strand
GGAAACGCCAAAGCTGCGGACGCCGGGGTCCGGCAGCCCCCCACAGCGCTCGCGGGGGGTGGTGATGGGGTACCGCACGCTGCCATCTGCCAGCCACCCCCCGTCACAGCGATCCAGCTGGGAAAACTTCCAGGCCGAGTAAAGCTGCCCCACTTTGGCGATGGCAGCCCCGTTGTTGCGGCACGCTTGCCCGGCCTCCTTGAAGTTCAGGTGGCCCCTGATAAAGTAGACCTGGCCTGGGGATGGATGGGGAGATGGCGGGTGAGTGGCCACCACAGATGACCTCCTGGGAACAACCCCAGCCCTTGATGCAAATCCAGGTGGGCATCGGGGTTCGGTGCCACTGTGGGAGGGACAGGGGACCCCAGCACTACCTTGAAGAGCAGAGGTGAAGCAGAAAGCATCGAATCGGTCCTTCTGCTTGTCCCTGGCCCCGTAGGTCCGGACACCCGGCAGGAGGAGGCGGCCGCCGCACGGAGTTGATGATGGGGTAGTGGACAGTCCCGTCGAGGATCCAGCCAGCGTTGCACCAGTCCAGACCCTCCGTCCAGGCTGCGGGGCAAGAGGCAGCTCAGCACCGGCACTTCCCTCCTCCCCACCCCTGCGCCCAGCGAGGCACATTTTGGGGCGGACGAGGGGGTTTTTTTTTTGGATGCTTCACCTTTGTAGAGCTGCTGGTAGGTGGCGAGGCGGGAGTCCTGCTGCTCACAGGCTCGCTTCACTTCATGGTAGTTGAATTTGTAGCGCCCGTTGCTGGGCTGGTAGGGGAAGACGATGCCTGGGGAGACAGGGACAGGGGTGGAGGGTGAAGGAGATGCTCTCCCTGGGTGGGCTTTGGCTTATCATCCCCAGGGATTCAGTGCTGAAGATAAGGCTGGGGCACGGGGCATTGCAACAGAGGACACGAGGGTTGGAGGCACCCAGCCATACACCCCCAG
>NW_008824408.1:508474-508818 GCF_000699105.1 Pygoscelis adeliae | reverse complement strand
CGGCCCGTTGACGAGCTGGCAGCGGTAGCGTCCCTCGTCCTCCAGAGCCACGTCGGTGATGGTGAGCGAGGCGTCGTAGCGGTGACTGTGCCGCAGGCGCACCCGGGGGCTCAGCGGCCCGTAGTTCTTGTGGTACAGCCCGTTGGTGATGATGATGATGCTCTCCCGGTAGTTGGCCGGCTCCACTTTGCTCCACTTCACCCGGTAGTTGCGGGGCAGGGCGCGCAGGACGCAGGGCAGGGTGGCCGTGGCACCCCGCTGCGTGTGCACCGCGGCGTGGAGGGGCTCCAGCAGGTACTGCAGGTGTGGGGGGGCTGGGGCACACCCGGGCTGCCTCAGCATCG
>NW_008824408.1:506011-507568 GCF_000699105.1 Pygoscelis adeliae | reverse complement strand
CTCTTCCCGCTTTCTTCTCTTTTTTTTCCCCCCCAACACCTCCCCGAGGAACGCACGGGGAGGAGGAAGCACAATTTCCCATTGTGAGCGTCTTTCTTTTTATTGTTCTGCTCGGCAAAACACAGCGCACCCGGCTAACAAACATCCCTTTATTTGCGGGCCACAACGTCGGGGAATTCAGGGAAAATGCCAGCACCGCAACAGGGCTCCGGCAGCCCCTTGGGCCGGCAAAGCCTCCCCTCGGCATCAGCCCCCAGTGCCGGGACGGTGCCCTCTGCTCCCACAGCCATCAGGGCAATGGTTAATTTTATGCCTCCCCCCATCAAGTCTCCGACGGGAGGATGCTGCTCCCATACTTTTGGGCTCCTGCGCGTTGTGCAAGGGGGGTCCCGCCGCTCTTGCATCCCACCGGCCTTATCCTGCCCTGCGAAAAGGCACCAGAGAGGCTTCCCCGTCGTCACCTTGGGGCCGGGATGCTGCCGGGAGCAAAACAAGGCCACACAATGGGGCTGTGTTCTGGGCTCCCTTATCTTCTCCCTCCCCCAGGGTCCATCTCCAGGGGTGGAGGAAGCTCTTCTCAAAGGAAACACAAGACAAGCAGCGTCTGTCCCCGGCACCAAAGGACACAGTGATCCCGGCTTCGCTGTGGCACACGCGGCACAGAAAACAAGCCTCCCTGGGGGGAAGCGGCACCAGGGCATGTGCTGGCTCCCGGGCCCCTTGGCCCGAGCCCGCTCCCTGCGTCTCCCAGCCCCTGGTCAAATTTGGCTGCTTGTACGGAGGGGTTAATGCAATAACCTGCCCTAACTTAGATGCCAGCAGGTTGGACTGGAAGCCTCCGAGGCTCTTCCAGCTCAAAATGGTCAGTGCTTTGGCTCATTTTAATGAGCAAACGGTGGCCAGAGCTTTGCTCCCCCCACGCAGAGAAAGGCTAAACCACAGCAGCGCTGCACGTTCCTCTCCGGCATCTCCCCACAGTTATTTTGTGGGTCCATGGCTGTTCAGAGAGTGCCCGTGATCTCCCTCCACCGCAGTCCCTGCTCCTTCCCATGCCCACGGCTGCAAAAGCGGATCCTGACCCGCCCCAGCAGCGTCTGGCCTCGGGCGGCGGTTCAGGGCTCCTTGGCTGGAGGATGCTGCTTCCTGGTACCACGAACGAGCCGAGTGGTTTCTTGCATTTTTCCCAAGTGAAGGCAATAGCTACACCCCTCGGCTCTCACAAAACCACAGCCCGAAGCAGGACACTTGCCGGGGCCTCCAAAAGTGACTCATTCCCCTTCCCCATCCCGTTGGCGTCAGGGCATGACCCCAGCCCGATGCTGCTTATCTGAGATCATAATTTGGCCCGGTGCTGTGGAAAGGAGTTACCCGAGACACTTCCCAAACACACGCTGTATTTACTTCTCGGCTCCTTTTCTCTTCCTCTCCCTTTTTGGGATTTGTACCCGCGCTGGGTGCATTACAAACACCTCCCTGCAAAAGCAGAAGCAGCCAAAGAAAAGCAAAGGAAACACTGGCGTTCCAGCCCACCCCCCCCCCCACACCCACCCACTCCCC
>NW_008824408.1:504809-505458 GCF_000699105.1 Pygoscelis adeliae | reverse complement strand
ACCCCCGTCCCCCCCCCGGCCGGCTCTTCCGCCCTGGGGAAGCACGGAGGAGAGGGCAGGCCCTGGCAGCCACCCTGGCAGGCGGAGTTTGCAGCCCCAGCGCGTCTCTCCTGGTGTCTCCCCAGTTTCGGGGGTTTTGCCCGCCCCAGCTGCCCCGCAACATGCCTGAGCACACCACTGCCTCCAGGCTCCAGCTCTCCGGGCTGTGCTTCCTTCTCCAAATCCTCACCATCATCCTCTTCGCCGCCTTTGTCCGGTACAGCCCAGAGAGCAGCCCCGGCCCCTGCTCCCAGCAGCTGAACTGCAGCTGGAGAAACCAGGACTCGGGTTTTCAGCACCCCCGTAAGTACCCCCGCCCCGGGTGGGTGCAGAGAGCGGCTCTACCTGGTCCCCAGGCGCTGCTGAGGGGGTGGCACGGGATGTCACCATGCTCGGTCCAGGCTGCAGGCCTGTCACACCGTCCAGCTCTGGATCGGACTCCAGAGTACAACAGAGGAGGGGGAACATCAAACCGCGGGGCTGGGGTACCGGTGCATCCCACCAAGGAGGGGTCAGCGGGTGGAAAGCAGACACGCTGCAAGGATTTCCCACCTGCTCGGACAAAGCCAGGCCCAAACCAGAGATATTTGGGTCTAGGACATGCGGTTCA
>NW_008824408.1:501248-504782 GCF_000699105.1 Pygoscelis adeliae | reverse complement strand
AGTGACAAAACTGGGGTTGTCCTCCCATCCCCAGGGGGGAGCATGGCAGCTGCTCCTGGCACTTCGGGGTCTGCGAAACTTCCCACCAACCTGCTGGGTTTTGCAGCGCCAAGGGATTTGCACGAGCCCCTTTCGCAGTGGATTCGGCTCCCTCGGTGCTGCCACAGCGTCCAACGCGGGGCTGGGGGTCCGCCCCGCCGGGAGCATCCTCCCGCATGCCGGGCCTCGCTGCGAAACTCATCCTGGGCTGGGCGATGAGGGACTGATCCTGGCTTTTCCGAGGCGAGGGCAAGGCAGGCGATTGGAAAGGAGCCTCCGGAGCGCCCTGTCGGAGGGAGGGGAGCTGAGCCGAGCCGAGCTGCCTGGCAGGGAGCAGGCAGCAGGCAGGTTCTCCCGGTTTTGCCTGCCCGCGTAACCCCACCCAGCGCAGGCGGTGACTCACGGCTCCAGCACACAGGGAAGGATGGGACCCAGCTGTCAGCACGGCCGAGGGGTGCAAAGCGCATTTAGCCCAAGCGAGAATCAAGTCGCCCCTCCTCCGGTTTGCCACCAAACGGTACCAGACTTGTCCCATTTTTCTGTTCACCCCTCCGGTCCTCTTGTCCCATGAAGCGGGACGTGATGTTTGCAGGGGCAGCAGAGAGATCTCGGGGGGTGGCTGACATCTCAGACCCACCTTCGCGCTGGTGTAATGGGTGCAGATGGCTCTCGGCCACCCCAAGATGTTTCTGGGCTGCAGGGTGAACCACGTGCGTGTACCGAGGTATCTGCACAGGGCGGTCGCAAACGAGGTGGCCAGGAGCCACTGCAAAGGGTGGTGGGGGCCAAGTCAGGCAAGGACGGCTTTACCTGTCACTAGCACAAGCAGCAACCGCTCATGCTCTCCGCTGGAGATCTCCAAGAGAGATCCAAGGCCAGATCCACCACGGTTCCAGAGACATGTAGGTGGAGCAAGGCTGATTTATATCGGCTGAAGCCTTCAGCTCCCCAAAACCTGTTAGAGCAGAGGGTGTCTGAGCCCCCTCGGGGGGACCAGCAGGCAGGAGGGTGGCTGCCTGCCCTCAACGCCTCCAGACCCGTCCTTCTGCCTCTTCTCCGCCAGGTTTCCGGGATGTCCACCTCCAAGCTCTCCTCGGCTTCGGGTTCCTGGTGGCCTTCCTCGGCCGCTATGGGCCGGGCAGCGTGGCCATCAGCATCCTCGTCGTGGCCTTCGCCATCCAGTGGGCCGTACTGATCCAGGGGTTTTCATACTTCTTCCTGAATGGCAAAATTTATGTGGGAGCTCAGAGGTAAGGCAGGAGGGAGCTGCTGCCGCCCAGCCATGATCGTCCCAGGTCCAGCCCTGGCACACTGGCTCCCTCCTCTGTAAAACTCACAGCTCTGCTTTGGAGGAGGATTATGAGGACCAGGCTTCTGGGTTATTTGAGTACCACACTAGTAGGGGCCATGTAAGTACTGCCAACGTTACAGCCAGGCATTTAGGGGGGGCACACTGGCCCCCGCCTGCCTCAAGCTCAGCTGTCCCTTTGTCACCAGCATCGCAAGGCTCGGGCTGCCCGTCCAGCTTGCAGGAGCGGTGGGACGCAGGGTCCGGGCTGCAGGCTCAGCTCCCGTCCCCCCGAGCCCTGCTCTCTCCAGCTCCTGCGCTCGCCCCCTGGCAGCGCCGGGTCCAGCCCCATGCCTTCCCTCTCCTTCCCAGCATGGTCAGTGCCGACTTCTGCACCGCAGCCATTCTGATCTCCACCGGAGCCGTTCTGGGCAGGGTAAACCCTGTCCAGATGCTGCTTCTGACCCTTCTGGGAGTCACCCTCTTCACTCTCAACGAATACATCCTGCTCAGTCTCATGGGGGTGAGTCACCGATCGGGGGGGCCCACCAGAAAAGGGGTGATGGTCACCCCATCACCCCAGGGTTTAGGCTCCTCGTGTCAAGACCTGCCTTGTCTGTAGAGACAAATCCCATATCCTCCCTTTCCTGCACGGTGTTTTTCTGTACTGACCAGGTAAGCGACAGCGGGGGCTCCTTGACTGTCCACACCTTCGGTGCTTATTTTGGCTTGATGGTTTCACGGATCTTGCACCAGCCCCATATGGACAAGAGGAAAGAGCAGCAGGACGCGGGGCACCAGCCAGATGTCTTTGCTGTGGTTGGTACGGAGCTCGAATCCTACAACACTGGAGTCATAGACATGGTGGTGGAAGGACCATCACCAACAGGTCATTAGGACAGTGCGGCTGTGGCTTTGACCAGCAGAGTCCTGCAAACCATCAAGGACAGAGGTTCTCCACCTTCCTGGGGACCTGTCCTGGGGCTGCACCACCCTCTCCAGAAAAACGCTTTTCCTCATGTCCAACCTGACCCTCCCACGCCGCAAGCTGTGGCCACTTGCATCTCTTGGCACTAGCAAGAAGTTTCTTTCCCACGAGGGATCAACCCCAACATCAAAACCTGCCTGTTCCTCTTCCCCGCAGGAACCATCTACCTGTGGATCTTCTGGCCCAGCTTCACCTCAGCCACCACTGTCCATGACAACGCCGAGCCTTGGGCAGTGCTCAACACCTACTTCTCGCTGGTGGCGAGCACCCTGGCCACCTTCGTCCTCTCGCCTGTCCTCTATGAGGAGAGCACCCTGCGGATGGTAGGTCCTCTCCTGGCACAATCCCAAGTCTCATGCCCTGCCCATGTCCCATTCTACAGGGACAGCGAGCATGAATACACCCGGGGCAAAAGGGGACGCCTGTGAGGCTTTCTTAGCTTCATTAAGACTCAGTTTGATCCCCAAGGAAGCCCAAATCCCCCCCAGCCCCATGCTGATGTCCTCCATGGAGCCAATTCCCCCAACCATGTCCTGCTCCATCAGGTTCAGATCCAGGATGCCACCTTGGCCGGCGTGGCTGTGATGGGTATGGCTGGGGAGATGCTGGTCACCCCCTTCGGGGCCCTCATCGTGGGGTTTCTGGCCGGCCTGATCCCCCCGCTTGGCTTCAGATTCCTCACGGTGAGTCTCCTCGGGACAGCTGAGGACACCAGTCCCAGGTCAGGGGACCACCCCCCTTTGGGGGAGGCTGCATTGCCAACCTGCAGCTCCCAAACCTGCAAACACTGAGCCGCAAGCGCAGCCTCCCTGTGGGCAAGCATCCCCCCGTCCGAACCCCGGCTCTTTCTTAACGCTCTCCCCAGCCCGTCCTGTGCTCCAGGCTGAAAATCCAGGACACGTGCGGGGTTCACAACGTCCACGGGCTGCCGGGCATCCTGGGCGCCTTGCTGGGGATGCTGCTGACGGCACTGGCCACTGCAGATGCTTACGGTGGCAGGTGAGAAGAGCCAGAATCAGGGGTGCCAGTGACTCCATGCACCAAGCTGGGGCCACCACGACCCCTGAAATCGGGGATGCTCCATGCACCCTCTGTTACAGCACCCCCTTATAGCACATCACCCAGAGCCGTAAGCGGAGTCCCCCGTTTCCCTGCCTGGGAGGACAAGCTCCCCAAAAACCCGTCCCCGCTCCGGCTTGCAGGCTGGAGCTCGCGGTCC
>NW_008824408.1:495859-500851 GCF_000699105.1 Pygoscelis adeliae | reverse complement strand
CCGGCCGCCCAGCTCTCAGACGCCCTCGCCCGGCTTTCGGCATCCTCAGGAGCCGTCCTGAAAATAAAGGGGCTGAGGTCTCCCCCGGACACGCGGTGCCTGGAAAACACCGTCCTCTGGGAGGTAAAGCTGGGGGTTTGCTGGTAAAAAAGGGGTTTACGGGGCTCAGGCAGCAGCAGGGGCTGGATGCTGCTTCCCCAGCTGCCGATACCCTGCCCTCCCCCCGCAGCAGCATTTGGGGTGGGAGAGAGCTTTATTAAAACCCCCCAGGTCCCCCCATCCAGTCCTGATTTGCCCCGAGCAGGGCCCATTTCTGCCCCCCTCCGTGTCTCTGTGTTGGCGCAGGTGGCCGAGGAAGGATGTGACCGTGGGGCGAGCAGAAAGGAGCCAGGCACCAGCACCTTGGTCTAATGACCCCAACCGCCCGGTGAGGTCCTGCACCACCAGGCTCAACCCTCTGCCGGCATCGCCAGTGCCGGGCAGCTTCTGGCAGCCTGAATTTCCCAGCAGCTCGCTCTGGAGACAGCCAGGCTTGTCCCCACATGGGAGCCAGCTCCTGGTCCCAAAGGTTTTGGGAGCAGTCGGGTGCCCACGGGCCTTTGCAGGATGAAGACATGCTGCAGTGTTACGGGTGCTTGCTGTGGGAGCGACCTGGCTTGCTCCAGGGATACCTCAGGGTGTCCAGACTTGGCTCAGCTACTTTCCCTCTCTGCTCTGTGCCTCAGTTTCCCCATCTACTGCTCTCTGAAGAGAAGGCAGCAATGAGGGGGACTGTGTCGGGGAAGGGGCGTACGAGGCTCCACAGAAAGCAGCAAAGACTTTCTTACGGACACTTTTGCACACAACAATTAAAACACATAGATCTTTTGTAGTTTCAGGATTTGCCAGTGAATTCACACAGCACCTGCCCAGCTTTGCTGGCTGAGTTTCCTCCAGGTTTCTTTCCAGGGAGGAAAGCAAAGCCCCCAGGACCCCCCTTCACCCTAAAGACTGATTGATGCCCATGCGGTGGGTTTCATGGGTTGCTCCATCCCCGTCGTCGTCCCCACCCCGAGGAGGGTACCCTCCCGGAGCCTTGGCCACCAGAGGGTGCGACAGCCCGGAGCAGCCAGCAGCCGGGGGCAAGACCAAGGTGACACCGGGGTCCCCAGCAGCAGGGGTGACCCCTGCCTTCCCCTTACCAGTCATCGCCTCGCACCAGGAACTGGGGCCAAGAAAAAGCCCCCCTCCTCAAAACAGAAAAGTGACCCCCAGCACTCAGCCCCGTTGGGAGAGGCATGCTCCCCTGGCCGTTGCAGCCCCCAGGTCCCCCTGCTTTCCAGGACCCCTGGCAGCACCCAGCACCCCGTCTCCACATGTCCCCCGCAGAGAGGCTCTCACCCTGCCTGCCTGCCCCAGGAGCGGGCAGCAGCCTCCAAACCTCCAGCCTGGGAGCAGGTTTGAGCACCCTGGAAATGTGGCAGCTCGAGCGAAGCCGAGGGGGGTCCTGCAGCACCTGGAGCAAGGGCGCAGCCCCGAGGGGCTCCCAGAGGGGCGATGGTCACTGTGCCGGGGGTCCCCGGTGGGAGGAGGCCTGGGGGGACCCCCCTCCCGCGAGCCCAGGGGCGGCTGCCAGATGCTTTCACACCTCCAGTGCCAGACTCCGGCGCTCGCCATGTGGGGTTCCCGCAGGCGCAGGTGTCCTCAGCTGCCAGCACCGTGCCCCGGGGACGGGGCCACAGCCCCATGCCAGGCAGGGGGGACAGGGGGTTCAGGGCCACCGCAGCGAGGTTTGGGGTAAGTGGTTTGCTACCCAGCCAAAGTGGCCACGTTCGGGACCATCTTGTTTTAATACCTGCTGCTGTTGAAACGTGGATTTTTTTAAATGATTGCAACAAAGATGAAAAAAACCCCAAACAAAACATCATTTGGTTGCAGGCTGACCATAAAACATCACTTTTAAAGGGCTCTTTATAATTCCTAAAAGGAATTAAATCAAATTAGAGAAAATTTGGAGTTTGAAGCATTGCTCCACAGCAGAAATTCAAAACTTCTTACTTCGATATAAGCCAAACCATCACTTTAACTTTTCCAGTTTCGGTTGTTCATTACAGAAAACCTGGTGAAATCAACACATTTGCTAAATGCTTTAGTGCCACTGAATTTCCACGACAAAACACAGGGAAATGGGCCACGCAGCTCCGTTCCTGCTGCCACCGTGGGCGCAGGGGAGGGTTTCCGCTGTCCCCGCTTTGTGCAGAAGTGTTACGGGTGCTTGCTGTGGGAGCGACCTGGCTTGCTCCAGGGATACCTCAGGGTGTCCAGACTTGGCTCAGCTACTTTCCCTCTCTGCTCTGTGCCTCAGTTTCCCCATCTACTGCTCTCTGAAGAGAAGGCAGCAATGAGGGGGACTGTGTCGGGGAAGGGGCGTACGAGGCTCCACAGAAAGCAGCAAAGAATTTCTTACGGACACTTTTGCACACAACAATTAAAACACATAGATCTTTTGTAGCTTCAGGATTTGCCAGTGAATTCACACAGCACCTGCCCAGCTTTGCTGGGCATGCACCGCTGCATGCACCGCTCCCCGGTGCCGCATCGCAGAGGAGGGATGCGAGAGGGAGAAGCGGCACGAGGGCTGGTGCCCCAGCAAGGGGGTGCCAGGCTCCAGTCATCACCCCCCAGCCCTGCGCCACCCCCTCCCACCTCACACCTCCTTCCCAGCCCTCTCCTCCTCTTTCCCAGGCAGCCGCTTTCCCCTTTTTGATCTCCTTGCAGCACGTTTCAAAAGCAACCCACTGCGACGGGAAGAAAAGCCCCTCCAGTGAGATCATTGCGAGACCCCCAGACGTAGGGGTCGGGTGTGAAATGGACCTCCCTCCTCCTCCCCTCGCCCGGCCCCCTGGCCCCTCTGAAAGGCTGTTATGTTTTGTAATCGGATTAGGGGAGCCCTGCGCCCTCCCCGCTCCCATTTACCAGCGCGACCAGCTTGCGCGCCGCCACTCTCCCCGCAGATTGTTTAAGCGAGCCAGGCGCGAGCGGAGAGCTCGCCCATGCAGCGGCGAGGGTAGGTTCGGACGGCGAGAGCCTGAAAGGTTTAGTCAGCGAACAAATTGCTTCTCTGTAGGGGCCGTTTTCTTCCCAAGTTGAACATAATGATGGCAGTTTGGCGAACAGATGGTGCAGCTAAGCAGATAATCCCGCCGGCCCTCCTAGCTCGGGGAGAGGCAGCGACGGCTCTGCCTGCAGCTCCGGGGGCCCGTCCCGGGACAGGCGGGTCGTGGCGGTGGCTGGGTGATGATCGCACCCCAGCGGGGCACGAGGAGCTCGGGTGAGCACCCCACCTTCACACCTCTTCTGCTTCAAGGGTGGTTTGGGTGCCAGATGCCACTCGTGCCTCAGTTTCCCCAGCCTTGCGGGGAGCTCTCTGCTCCATCGCTTTTCAAAGCAGGGCTCACCCTCAGATCGCAGCCTGATGCGGGGAGATGTACCGCGAGACAGCACCACTTTCCCTGTGCAGGAGCAAAAGACAGCTGAGAAAAGCTCATTTTATTCTCATTTTCTTCTCATTTTCCTATTTTGTCTCTCTCTCCAACAACATTCAAGATGTGGAAAGAGCTGGAGAAGAAATTCTGCCAGCTCGCAGGGGTTGGATGCATGGGGGGTGTGTGTGTGCGTGTCAGGCTCAGGGATGCTGGGGACCCGCCTGCTAAACAAGTCTTTATTTAAAATACATCAGCAAGAAAAGCCCAAGGCCCCACCAACACGATGCAGGCAGGGGAGGGCACGGACACATCTGCGTAGAGCAAGCCCTGCCCGCCTGCCTGTGCCACACTGGCACCAGGGACCCCTTCCCCACGCCGCGGGGCTCTCGCAGCCTGCAGGACACGCTCCAGACGCACCACACCGCATCCCCACTTCCAAGGGGGTTCATTTAATTCATGTTTCCCCCCCAAACACACCCACCAGCCTTGTCCCCTGAGAGCCCTGACTCTGACAGCTCTCTTGCCCTCTCCCATGGCAGCCCAGCTGCCGAGAGACCTGCCTAAATCACCTCTTGCTAATGCAGGAGCTCAATCAGCTGCTCAAAGGGTGTTTTACAAGGAGAAGCAATAACAACATCTATCTGTTACAGCTGGGGAAACTAAGGCACACAAAGAGGTGCTCGAGAGTCCATTGGAATTAGAGGCAGGACAAAGCCCGGGCTCCCAGAGCTCCCGGCGTACGTGTCCTTACACATCCGCAGCCCCCACCACCTCCCCACCCCCAGGAACAGCTGATGCCATGTGCTGTTTGATAGAAAGCCAGCTAATCATCTTTCCCACCTTCGTTAGAGTGTGAATCGTTATCCGAGCGACACCTGTAAAGCTCCTTGTCAGACGAGGCTGGTGCACACGTCTAATAATGGGCACCATATGGGAGAGGGAAGGCTCAGGAGAGGAGCAGGGGCCCAACCATCCCCGTGCCGAACAAAGAGCAGCACCCGATGGCTTCCCCATCGCGGCACAGCATCGCCAGCGCCAGCGCCGGGCCGTTTGAAAGACCGGCAGCGCTGTGCCATGGCAAGGGAAGAGCCCAGGCAGTGCCAGTGGTGGAGGAAGAGCTACTGCTCGTGGTACTAAACATCTCGATAACTCCCCAGGCAGCCCCTGCCCTTTGGAAAAGGACCTGGCAAAAGCAAACCGCAGCTTGAGGGTGCAGGTTAAAGGCAGGAGAGCCCTTGAGCCCTGCTCCCTGCAGCGTGCCCGAAGCCTGGGACCGGGCGCCCCAAATCCACCAAGGCACATCCCACCATGCCTTGGAGCATCCTTTCGCCGCCAGCCTGGCAGAGGCCACCCGCGGGTGCAGACAAAGCCTCCCAGGACCCGCGGGTTATATGGTGACGGGGAGGACACAGCGTGAATTAGAGACGGGTCCCCGCACTGGGGCTGATCCAGAGTCCCCCAGACTCCCTCCCCAACCCCAAACTTGGGGGGCAGAGCTCAGCCCCTCTGCCCAGCCACCCCCCAACAA
>NW_008824408.1:487696-495718 GCF_000699105.1 Pygoscelis adeliae | reverse complement strand
TCGCTGATGCCGGCGCCCGTTCCGGGGCGAGCGGGCAACGCCAGGCCAGGCAGCGCCTCAAAGCGCCGTGTCTCCCCGCGGGCGAACAATCGGCTCGTTCTTGGCCGGGTTGAAAGAAAAATAAAATAAAATAAAGAGGGAATAAAGGCCCCAGTAAAACTGGGAGTCAAGTTTATTTACAAACTGAATATGAAGTGAAGGGCCTGGAACAAAGGTGTTATGTAAGGGACAGTCACTAAGGGGCTCTTTACCCACGCTAATTGCCACTTGCTCCGCGATATCCATTTATCTTGCAGCTGAAACGGCCTCCTCAGGCTTGCAGGTTCAAGCACTGCTTGTTTGCAACGCTGCCCGGCACAATTAGCGTGCGGGAGCAGCAGCCGATGCAGTCCCACCGCCCAAACCCACCGGGAAGCCTCGCGCCTCCCCAAGAAGTGGGATCGTGCCCAGAGCGGGTGGATGTGCCGGCGGGCACGCGGCTTGGGAGGGAGCGATGCTGCCCTGTGTGGGGCTTCGGTGTCGGTTATGAAACGGGGAGGGACAATGGGGCTCGGTTCTCCTGGAGAAGACCTCCAGGTCCCTGCATCAACCTTACCCGAGCGGTGATGAGCAGCAAACCCATCACGGGATGCTCATGGGAGCGGCTGCAAGAGTGATAGCTAATGGCCATGAAAGGAGAACGAGATCTGGAGAGGACAAATGAACCTGCTGCTCACGACGATGTTTCCGAGTGCTCCGGCTGGAAACTGCCTTCAGATGCAGAAGACCGAAGGGCAGAGACTAGTAATAAAAAAAAAAACAACACGAGGCGAAGCAGCTGCCATATGATCGCTGCTGCGCCCTGCAGCACATGGCCTTTCTGCTCCCATCCCTGCTCTCGCCCTCGGCACGTCCAGGGGCGTAAAGACCACGGAGCGGAGGGACCGTTAACACTGCTCCGGCCGAACCGGCAGGAGAGGGAGGAAGAGGAGGCGGCAGCATCCCCCGGAGCCGAGAGGTCAATTTTATTGACAAACTGCCTCTTGAATGGAGCGTGGGGAACAATGCCGGCCCTCAGCCCGGGTCAATCGTGACTGTGTAAAGCGAGGGGCCGGCACCAACGGCCCCGGGAGAGCCCTCCAGGCGAGTGGCCTTTACCACCGTGTTTGCATAACCCCTGACCCCTCCTTTTGGGGTTTAATTGAAATCCCAGCTTGGTGACAAATTGGCATGACCAGCGGGCCGGAGGGTGGGAGGGCGAGCGTGGAAGTGATGCCGGGAAGCCCTCTCCCTGCTCCGGCAGAGACCGACCCGCTGCCTGCCGCGGGCAGGCTGCCCCTTCCCGTCCTGGCACGGACCACCTGCAAAGGGGTTTACACCCAATCGAGTGTTTTAATCACAGCCTGCTCCTTCCTCTCCTCCCGTGTCACTGCCCAAAGGCTGCCACGATGGGCTTTGGACAGGCAACTGTCCGGCTCCGCAAGCAGCTCTGGCTCAATGCGGGCAGGAGCAGGCAGGCACTGCCTGTAGATGTGCGAGGCTCCTTCAGAAAAGCCCGTTTGGGCTGAAGTCTCCTTGGACCGAGATGCTCTGATGCTTCCTTAACCACAGAGCTCATTAGCCCCGGGCAGAGGCGTTTGCATTTTGCACCCTGGCAAACCCCCACCACGCAGACCCCTCTCCTCTCCCTGTCCAAAGGGAAGGGTCACAGCCCTTCACCAGTCTTTTGCCTTTAAGTAAAAAACTGCTTTTTGGAGCCAATAGTAGAAATGAGCTTCTGAAAAACAAATATAACTAAAGCCCCAAAGCAGTTCCCACAGACTGGGGATCAAAAACTGACATTGAGCCAAATGGGGCTGAAGTCATCCCATTTCAGAAGTTCCTGGGAGAGAGGTGAGAAATGACAGACGCACCCTTGTGATCGCAGAAATCTCATTTTCTGCAGAAACCAGACTAAAAACAAAGAGAAAAAGCCCCAAATCAGCCGCCTCAAAATCCCCATCCCTTTTACAGAGCATGAGCAGCATCCCAGCCGCTCCACGCGGTGTGTCAGCGATGCAGAGCTGTGCTACACCAAGGTACCACTGCACCTGAGATGGACGTCAAGGTGGGTATTACTGCTGGCTAAAGGGACTCTGCGGAGTTACAGCATAATCCTCCAAAGCACCAATATTTTCCCTTCACTTTTCCCCCTGTCCCAGAATACTGTAATCATCAGACGCTGAGATTAGACTGCAGAGTTTTCCTGCCCACAGGTAGAGATTTAATATTTTATGTTCCGTAGATCATCCAAGATGAATCCCAGCTGCTCTTTAAAGGGGATGGAGTAACGCCTGGTCCCATGTGCAACCAGAGCCCCAAAGCGCAAACGGCACAAGCGGGGCTTGAACCAATTCCAGTCTAAACCCGTGCAATTTCCACGTGCAGGCGAGAGCCCGTGAATCACCGAGGCTCCTGTCCATGGCTTTGCCGGCCCTGCCCTCGCAGCCCATCCTGCAGGACTTTGCCAGGTCTGGTGAGGCGTCCCACACTTTGGAGCATCAATCTCATTTTTACAGTACCAACAGGAGACTTCCACTCGGTAGCTGATGTCTGTACATCCAACTTGCACTAAAGCACCTTAAAAACAGAGTGGCCCCACTTTGAGGCAAACCCCCAAAATATCCCCATTGCTGCCTGCTTTACTGTCTGTACCTCATTTGCAAATCATTTACAGGGATTTTTACATATCCTAAAATACTTTTAACTGCAGGTTTCATGTCTGTCATCCGTCACTGATTAATACATTTCATTGCTATTATTGTTATTATTACTATTAAACGTGCATCCATCCAATTCATAAATCAAACACCCTGTCGACTAGGACGGAGCCAGCAATAACCAGGGTTCGTTTTCAGGAGGTGCAGCCATCGGAGATGATGAGACTCGTATGAGCAACCCCTCGCCCCCTCCATTAGTCGATCTCAAACTGGTTTGCAAAAGAGAACCAGATCGCCAGTTTGCAGAAAGAGAGGTACAAGGTGGGAGGTAACTTGCCTCCAGTGACTCCAGTAAACTGGGAGCACTGGTGGGGACTGGACTATACGAACCCTTCATCCTCCTGCCTCCCCGTGCAGCCTTGGAGTTTGCCATGTTTCAAGGGAGAGAAACAGACTGCAATTTTGTGTTGCTTAACCTCCTTACCTCCCAGCTCCACACACCCTTGTGAATAAATCCGGGATGATTTCATCCCCCCCCCAGTTTCTCTCCCCACCTCCCAGGACAACCAGGTCCTTACGCTCTGCTGGCTGTCACTTAGCCACCTTCCCGGGTACCCTGCGGGTCACTATTCCTCCAAACAACCTTTGGTTTCCACCAGTTGAGGTTCTTAGGGGCTTCTTGCACAAAACCCTTTGAGGTATTTCATGCAGGGCTTGAAAAGGCTCCTGCTTCCTCTGGGGGGCATTATCATGACAACCGGCTTTAATTCAGTGCAGATCCAGGCTCCCAGCTGGATCCTCAGCCACGCCAAGTCCCCCCGACACCCTTCGGCTGGCACAGAGAGGCCAAAGGAGCGCGCGGGTCCCAGGATCACGGGGAACTGGCCCGGCCCCATTTCCCAGTCCTCATCCTCATATATATTCCCTTCCAGTCGCCCCGCGCTTTTCTCTGCGTGTTCCTCTTTTGCGAGAGCTGCCCTCCTCTTCCCCACTCCCACCGGGCGCTTCCCCCCTCCCCGCGGTCCTCCTCTGTCCCCAGCATCCCCCTTTCTCTCGGCTCTCTATAAACAAAGCGCCTCAGTGTCTGGGGGAAGAAAAGTTGCATTATGCAAATGGGAAAAAGCGAACAGGAGATTTCTCACTCCGAGAACCCCCATTCCGGGCCTGCACCTCGGTTTCCATGGCATGACCAAAGCCTGCTGGAGGCTGGTTTGCATACGGATGAGAGAGGAGATGAAATCAGCACGAAAGCCCATCGCTGACAGAACACCATTGTTTAGCCTGTCTGATTTGGAGGCTAATGAAACGCCATTAAAAAAAGAAAGAAAGAGGAAAAAAAACCCACCGCTTTCATCCTGGCTTTGGTCAGTGATGGGGAGGGGGGGTTAAATATGACGATGGAAGATCGTCTGCACCATCGGGCTTGGGGTGAAGGTATGCTGGCACCGGGGAAGGAAATTCCCAGGATGCACTGCCCCTGCAAGCCAGAGCGATGCCGATGGGAGATGGTGCTGTGGGCAGAGCACTGGGCTGGGAGAGGCTGCGAAAGAGCCAGAAAAAATCAGCCCTGCTCCTCTCCAGGAGATACAGCAGGACCCGGCATGAAAATCCCCCAACCCACCGATGCCCAACAGCAGCCGCGAATCCGTCTGTGCCACAGCACGTCTCAGGGAGGGTATTGACCCACCCAAAAACACACCGTGTCTGGGAAAGACGCCGGACCAAGCGTGTGGGCTGGGATCAGGCTCTCCTGGTCATAGGCTTTCCGAGTGGAATGAATTAAAAACTGTGAAACCAAAGGCCGGAGCGGGGAGAGGGTCAGCGAGCAAGCATGGTGTATTAGCACTCCTTCACCATGCAAGCTGTGCCCGTGCCATGGTGGAGAGGGAGGAGCCGTGTGCATCTCAAAGGACAACATACAATACAGAGAGAAACACCAATGGATGCCCCATCTCCCCCACCCCAAGAGCCTCCTCGGGCTATTCCTGATGCATCAGGCTAAGGAGGTCCCAGCACCCCTCAAAGTGCTCCAGGGAGGTTGGGATGGTTGGAGCAGGAACACGGCCGCCGGCTCTCAGCCGCGAGTAGCTCTCCTCCCCTCGCCCTTGCCATGGCCACCCAGTCCCTTTCCCCCTGCCCCGCTGCCAACGGCACATTGTCTCCAGTGTGTGCCTTCGAGAACAGCATGATTGGCCTTGAAAGGGCTGATTTGCTTTCCCCCGGCCCATTGAAACGCCGGAGACCAAAGCCTGTTCCCTCCAGGCGCTCGGAAACCTGGCACCCTTTCCACTTCGCTTCCCCGTGCCCCTCAGCCCAGGGGCTCCTGCTGAGATTTTGCTGTCAACAGAGTTTTGTTCCCTTTCTAGGGCGGCGCAGAAGGGACACAAGGACCTTGAAAATGGCAGCTTCTTTGACACCACTATTCTCCTTCGACCCCCCTGGCTGAATAAACAGCTCACAAAAATGGAGTTTACTGTATTTCCTCCTCAGGGGGAAAACACTGCATCTTGGTCCTAATTAATTTACCTAATTAACATTATCTTCATTTGGTCTGCATGCAAAGACCTCTTTCTGTACTGGCCGGGACAGAGGAAAAAACAGGAATAAAATATATTCAGGCATCTCCCAGCCCCGACTGTAAAAGGGACATCGCAGAAAGAAGTGTGCTGCTCCGATCATTTCAGCCTCGGAGAAAGCGGCTGCGGGAGAATCGCCTCCGCCTCGACCTCCTCTCTTTTGCAAACAGAGCACAGGATGGGGCCGTATTACTGCGCACCAGCCTCTCGACGCTGTGCTGGAGGTGCAGTGCACGTCTTCGGGGAATTAACTGCTGGGATGGGCTTCCCTGGGGATGCTCGGATGGATGAAGCTTATGGCAGGAGGGAGACCAAGGGATAGATACTGTGAACGGGGGGAGCCAGGAAGATGCCCACAAGCAAGCTAAAATTCAAGCCGCTGGGCTGACTCCTCCGCTGCAGTTAACCAGCAAGCTCTGTGCCAGCTTATACCTGCCAGGGAGCCTGCTCTGTGTTTAGACCCTGAATTTTCCTGGGGCTTGCCCAGGTCCTGGGCGGTCGCTGCCGACGAGGCAGAAGGCCCTGCGAACCATCCGCTTTCGCTGCTCCTGCCTAGCGAAGCTCTGCTCTGCTATTTTGTTCTTTTCCCTGCCAGATGCCAGCTCTCTTCAGCCTCTTTCTTCTCCCCACGCTTTGCTTTGCCGCATAGTTCCGGAAATCAGAAACAAAAGGAGAGGAAAGAAAATAGGCTGGATCTGGGGGGGTGGAGGAGGGGGAGTTTCCCTTCCCTTAAGCTTTTTGCAGCTCTCCCTGCCTCCCAATATGAGACACTATATGGCATCTCACATGACGAGCGCTCGCGCCCACGTGCGCGGCCACGTGATGAGATGCCCAGCTATGCCAGGCTGCGGGATGGAGGCGAAAGGGGAGAGGCTGGGTTTGCAGCCCGACCCCTTTGGCCGGAGGAACAGGAGGATGCAGAAGACAGAAGCTCCTCTCTGCTCCCGACCTGCCCGCCCAAAGCTGTGTGCACTGCAGAAACGCACACGCTGGGGGAAAAGCATTCCCAGGCCGCGCGCTTGCAGGCTTTCGTGGTTTAGTAAGATGCAGTAAGATCTGTGCTTTCAGGGCAGGACGTGGACTCAGTCCCACTGTTGCTGTCGGGGCCCCTATAGATCACATACCGGCAGCCGAAGCTTCCTAAGCGCCGCGAATTGCGGAGTCTGAGCCACCTATCTCTGCCTCCACATCTTCCCATCATCCCCCCTTCGAACGAGGCTGTCGGCATGGATTTAGGTGTCCACATAATCAGAATAATTTGATTTACAGACCTTTTTGTTTTATAAAGGGAAATCCCCCATCCCAGGCTTCATAACCATTAGCTGAAATAGCCAGCAATCAACCTAGAATTTGTTTTCCTCACCAAAATAAAGTCCCAGCTCGGTGTGTGTTTCCATTTGGAAACGTCAGCTCCCCCCACACCAGCCCGCTCGGAGCACGCTGCCTTTCCCACCGCCCCTGATTTATGGCGGCACTGAATTTTAATGACATGATAAGCAGGTCCCATCCTTGGGAGCCCCGTCAGGATTTTCTGTGCCAGCGGAGGAACGGGCAGAAACCTTTGTGCATCCTGATGGACGAGGAGGAGACAGGGAAGGTCTCCGTGCATGCCACAGGCATCCCCCTCTGCTTTGCTTTATCCAGGGAGAGTCGGAGCACACCTCCAGCCCTGGGAATCCCTCTGCAGCCAGCACGAAGCCTGTCCGAGCAGCGAGGCAGGGTCTGGCTGGCTCCAGCCACTAATAGGAGCTGCAAAGTGTGAGTCTGAGCAGCAATAAGAGCTGAGAAAATGGGCCACAGAGCCATGCCAGAAAGGGACGCGCCGAGGCAGAAACGAGGGCTAGCGCAGCTCTGCTGCTCCAGCACCGGTTTTGCACGGGTGCACCTCCCAGGTTGTGCTCTCCTGCTGCAAAATCTGCTTTAGGCTGTTGGAGGAAGAGCATGGCAAGCACAGGGTCTGCACTGGGCTCCCAAAGCAAAGCCCTGTGTCGCCTCGGCGGAGCACCGGGCTGACAAACACGATGGTGAGCACCAACCCTGCAACGCCATCTGCCAAATGCAGACGTTTCCATAGCCCAGCTAAAACTCAAGCCGTGTCCTGGAGGAGAGACCTCAGACATCTTCACCTGCCTGCTGGACCAGGTAGAGGGGAGATGCTCCCACCGTCAGAAACCCGCTATCAGCAGCAGGTGCTTTGTCCACCCCATTTCCAGCTGCTGCTAGGCTTTCAGTAATTCTCAGTGACCTCATTTTCACTTAATTTTGTAAATCATTTTTGGGTTGCTGTTTTTCATTTTACTCTATTTTTAATTTGTTGTTGTTTCCCTCTGAGCTGGAGTTTGTCATTTAATCAACTTAGACCCAGATAGCCTGGAGGGTGTTTGGGGAAGGGGGGTAGGGGGGGGAAGAATGAAAACGCTAATGTCACATCACCTCCCTAAAATGAGTTTTAATTGTAATCCTTTAATCCCTCTCAGATGGCCCTCTCTCCACTGATGTTTTTCATAATTATTCCTTGCCATTTTCCCATCGGTCTAAGGAGTGTCTTCAAGAGGGAGGGGGTGGAGAAAAGGCCCTTTTATAAAATAATAATAATGGGCCAAATTAAGACACAAAGAGGGAAATAACAAGGGGGCAAGGGCTGCAGAGACAGAATGGGGATTATTAACGCCTTCCCCCCTCAGAAATTTCGGCGATGGTGCTCTCAGCCACCCCAATCAGTGGGCAATTGAGGCTTGTTTGCTCGAGTGGCTGCACCCTCCTACAAT
>NW_008824408.1:484742-487561 GCF_000699105.1 Pygoscelis adeliae | reverse complement strand
ACGGTCCCCGCCTGCCCGAGCCGCGGGCCGGCCCTGAGGAGGAGACGGTCAGTGAGAACATCCCCTCCAGCACTGCCGAGCACCCAGGGCCCTCTGCCACCCTGGAGAGCTTTGAAGGGCATCGTTCCTACTGCTGCCGCCAAGTTATCAGCCCTTTTGCCCTCTGAAATGAGTTCTAACTCATGTCTTGGTCTCACTTAGATGGACCCTGAAGGATGCTGAAATGGAAAGGGATTGCCTTCCCCAGCAGCAGCAGAGAGGGATATGGCTGGGTGGGGGAGCAGGTCAGAAAGGGTCTTCATGGAGGTCTCAGTCCTGCCCAGGGGCCACCGAGCCCTCAGTGCTGCCTCCAGCCTGCCACCAGGATCTGTGCTCCTTGCACTGGTACCTGACAGCACCCACCATCACAGACACCCCTGCCACCCTCCGCAAAGCTGAGCCGGCAGGAGAGCAAAGTGACTTGTCCCTGGCTGATTTACTTGGCTCTGAGCAGCACCAAATTTCACCCAGGACCCCAGAGCCTCTGCTGCCGTGGAGTGCCAGGCACATTACAGCAATGCCCGGTGCAGCCTCTCCCCCCACGGTGCCAGCGCCGTACAGATGGAACCATCACCTAAAGCCTGTTGGAGGGACCACGAGCCCAATAAAAGTTTGCTGGATGCTTCTGAGCAGCTTGGAAAGCTAACAGGAACCAAGTACCCAGGCTGACCTGGCACTTGGGGGCTCAGGTCTCTACAGACGCAGGGGTGTTAATTCAGGGGAGTTAAGCCCGACCTCCCTTTGAAAGGATGTGGGCCCAGCGAGCACGAGCGGGAATTGAGATGCCATGAAAGTCTGGTCCCTGAACACAAGCTGCAGGGCTTTCATTAACTCCAGAGCTGCTCTGGTGAAGCACCCTGGCGAAAGGGAAATGTTTACAGACCACTGAACTTGTATTTAATCTGAGAAACCTCTTGTACAGGTCTGATGGGGGTTAATCCACCCCTAACATCTCTGTCACCCTCTCTCCCCCTCCCCAGCCATAAAGCTCAACAATCATTGCTAATCATCACATTACTTCAATGAGCCTGACCCAAAAGGCTCCGCCAATGCCTCCTCCCCAACCATCCTGCTCCCCATTTCAGCTTTCTCCTCGCAGAAACCTGCCCCGTCCCAGCCTCTGCCACGGTGCAGGGATCAAATTGACAGTGCATGTCGGTGGGGCGACCCTCAGGGACAGCAGGTCGCGGCCACAGCGACCCCGAAGGGCAAGTGATTCTTGTGGGAACAAAGAGCCCCTGTGTGCCGATGGGCTGGAGTTTGTGTGCAATTAACTCTGGTCAAACCAAACAGACCGAGTTCATGAGCGTGGAGTCTAAGAGCATCGTCAGGGTTTATAGACTCCCAGCTCCGAGGGAAGAGGGACCGGCAACGCCTGAGCAGCGGGAGCTGCAAAAAATGAGAGGTGAAGAGAGCCCTGGACACAAAGCGGGGCGGGGAGGGGGGCAAAAATAGGATTACAGCAGGGGTATGGCTGACAAATTGTGTCAGGCACCAGGAGCATTCGGGAAGGAGAGCTGCAAAGGAAAGGATCCCTTTAATTATCAACGGTTGGGCACCAGAGGAAGAAGCGCCTCGTGGCTGGAGGGGAGCGGAGGGACGGATGGACACGGGGCTCCCACCCCGCAGCCTGACTAGCGGTCAGGAACGGGGAGGGTGGACAAACGCTGGCTCTGCCACGGGCCAGGGGCTGAGGGCTGGTCGGGGTCCTGAGCGTGGGCACGGAGGGGCTGTTTAACCTCCCGCCTCTCCTGGCACTGGAAGGATGCAAAGCCCATCCAGCCAGGGGGAAAAGGGGAGCTCGACACCACAAAGGGTCCCCTTCCACCCCAATACCCTCCAAATGACATCTTTTCCTCCTAACAAACAGGGAAGAAAAAAAAAATTAAATTTGCCATGCGGGATTTCTCAAGAATTCCAGTGTAGGAGCATCAAAGCGTTTTGGTTTGAATTGCATCGAAATATGACAATTACGTGAAGAATTTTCAATTATTTACATAGTACAGTCTCACTAGAGATACGATACGCAGCAAAAGTTTACTGAAATGAAACAACCAAAGTAAAGGTACTTTATGGTGTTTTATGTTACCAGCCCTCAAGAAAAGCGTCGGAATAACATATTAGCGGGGTTGTTCTGCTGCTGACAGGGAAATAGTCCTGTAAAATGCGTTGACTTCAACAAAACTGCATTTTCCCATTAAGGTGTCGCCAACGAACTGAACACCTCCTCTCCCGTCAGCCCTAAGCTGCTCCCAGGCTCAGGCACAAACGAGCCCCATTGGGCTGCGCCCAGAGACCCCAGACCACAAAAATGACCACAAACCCCACTTTTCCCCCCATCTCCCACGTTAACCCCATGCTCCAGCAGCAGCATCGTCCATCCCCTGCAGCACCTGGTTTAAGGTGAGGCTTTTGGACAAAGCCACAACAGCCAACGCTGGTGATTTCAATCACCAGCCTCAAACATCCATGTTGAGCTGCCCTCCTTTAGGAGAAACACCTTTTCTGACTTGTAAAAATGAGATGTGTCCATGGAATAAAGACAGAGGAAGAGGGAAGGCTGGAGAGAACAACCCCCAACCTTTGCTTCCTTTTGAACTGATTTTTAATTTTTTTTTAAACCCATTTCCCGGCTATTTGGGAAGTTCGGAAACGCAGGTTCGGCTGCAGCCACCTCCGAAGAAATGCCGCGTCCCTGGGTAGCCCTGCTTCCCCATCTCCCAGCCCCTCCACAGCCCCCCAAACTCCTGACCCCCTTCTTCCAGCCCCGTTTATTGTCC
>NW_008824408.1:484280-484681 GCF_000699105.1 Pygoscelis adeliae | reverse complement strand
CGCGGGAGGGGGCCGCCCGCCATGCCAGGCCCCTTCGCCCCCAAACCCGGTGCCATCCCCACCCCATGGCGGGGGTGCAGCTGGGGAGGCTTAGTGAAGAACTGGGGTGGAGGGTGGATAAAAAAAGGAGAGGGGGGGGAAAAAAAGAAAGGGAAAACAGCCCCCTTTAAAATAAAGAGGAGGAGGAGAGAGCAAAAAGGGGGGGGTGTAAAAATCGTTAGCACTAATTATCAGGCACAGGGACAAACGATTAATTTGCAAGTCAATTAGTCTCAGATAGGTTCATGTTTCCTGTTCTCAGCCACTGAGGGGGAAAGAAAGAGGGAGACACAACTGTGGCCTTAATCCTCCTCAGAGGCGGCCATGGCGGGGCCGCCTGCCCGTGCCAAGGCGGAGGGAGG
>NW_008824408.1:481036-484090 GCF_000699105.1 Pygoscelis adeliae | reverse complement strand
TTCCACGCGTAGAGCCTGGAGCCGTGCTGTCCTCCTGCCTCCTCTCCGTCCCTCCCTCCCTCCCCCTGGCCTGTGGGGCCATGAGGGCCGGCAGGTGCTACCAGGGCCTGCGGGCGCCATCAAGACCTGAGCGGTTGCTAGGAGACCAAGACCCCCAGTCTGGCCTAGGGTTATGGCGGTACCAAGCCTAGTTCAGCCTGGGGTTATGGCAGCACCACGGGGACGGGGCAAAAGCTTCCTCTCAGCTGGGGACCTAGCAGGGACCACGCTATGAGGGGCCAGCTGGAAGACGGCCTCATCTCAGCAGCCGAGGAACGGAGCTGGCCGCCCCTCCGTGTGGGTCCCCAGCCCTGCCCTGTGCTGCAGAGGCTGTCAGAGTCCCCAGAGGGACGGGGTTTTAGCCCAAAGTTGCCCTCGGAGCTGCAGCAAGCTGGGGTCCCAACAGCAACCGCGAGGCTGGGGGCTTGGGCAGCTGAGGATGGAGAGGAGCCCAGGAGTCTGGGGGCGGGGGAGACGTGGGATGGGTGTTCAGGGCGTCCCCCCAGCCTGAACCTAAGCTGTGGTTTCTCTGTCACACGGCGTCACTAATTACACAAGAACTCACAAAACCAGCACTGTAAAATTTATATTTTCTGGGAAGAACTTGAGGACTCAGTCAAAAGTCACCCCGTGCTTGAGAAACATGGGGAAAAACTGAAGAAAAACAGTTTAAAGCAATGGATGGAGAAAAGCGACACGGGGAGAAACTCAAAGCAAGGGAGAGAAGTGCCAGCAGCCCCCTCAGGGACAGACAGCCCCCTCGGACACATGGACACCCGCCACATCGCTGGAGAACGGGCACCCTCACCGCTTCCCACTCCGTCCACCCCCGAAGCCCAATTCCCACCGCCCTGGGGAGGACATGGCGGCTGTTTAGCATGCGCGTGCACCCCGCGTGTGTGTGTTCGTGCACGGGAGGGTGCAGCGCATGATCTGAATGTGCGCCGCGTTCCCCACGCTCTGCGCGGGGATATTTGTGTGCGTGTGGACACAACATGTCTGGGACCTGACAAAAGCCATCTGATTGACACAGAAAAGGGGGCTGACAAAAGGCCAAGCGGGGCTGGAGAGCGGTGCACAATGCTGGTCGCCGGTACCACGCGCAAGGGTGGGGGAATCGAGGGAGGCAGGGGGGAACGGGGTGGCTTTTAAGGACACCTCCGCCTTCCACGTTTAAAAAAACATAAATCCATCAACGATCCTTCAGCCTCACTTTTGTGCAAAGCAGGAGCGTTTACACCTAGCCAGAGATATTTTTTGACAAGCATCCTCATCCTCAGCGGTGGCGATAACAGTTTTGCTGCCGTCCCATGGCCCGCAGCTGACACGGGAGCCCTTTGTACCAGGTGAAACACGTATCCAGAGACAACTGGAAGCCACCATCCTTCGCCCAAAGCCCGCTGAAGCTTTTATAACCCTTGGCAATGGTAAAACCCAACAAGCTGTGAAACACCAGGAGAGTGGCCTGAAATTTGGTTAAAATGCCTGTAGAGCGGAGGGCAGCTGAGACCCACCCTGGAGGGGGCTGCAGTGTCCAAGACCATCACCTTGCCCTGCCCGGGGGAGCAGGCACCGGCACCCGTCCCTTCGAAAGGCCCTCCACGGTGCTGGGGTGTGTGATAAAAAAACCACGTATTTTTCTTGTTCTAGGCAGCTAATTCCGGCTGGAGCAAGGACCCAGCTAGCCGAATCCCCGGGAATACTTGCATTTTTTCTAAGAAGCTTTCTTAAAACCCATTTGTGGGTTTTTTTGGTGGTTTGTTTTTTTTTTTTTTTTGCTGCCCCCTTGTTTTAACGAGACACAAAAGCGTTTGTGATTTAAACTGCCCCACTGTGACAGGGAAGTCCTGGAGCGGCAATTGCTTTGCTGCACAAGCGGCACTGGCTCTGAACGCCTCCAAGCAGGGAGGGTGAAAAAGGCAGTATTTAGCTTTAAAAAGTGAAAACTCGCCACACTTGCCGTTCGTTTGCTTTAATCATACTCTGAAAATTTCAACCAGCTTCGTAACTGATTAAGCTTTTGTACATGATAGTCTCAAGGATTGTTTTTCAATCAAAACTAGTTTTGAGCAGGACTGACCCAAGTTTAAAAACTCCTGTTCAGCCACACACCTGGGATTTCATATTTCTGAGTGTGCGTTGAATAAGTCTCCAAACACACCCTCTTATTTTGATACATTCTCCTTTAGGGTTTTTAATATTTTTAAATTTTTTTCTGCAAGCGAAAAAAGGGAGCGCTAAGAAAATGTTTAGTTCACAATAAAGAACCAATCCAAATTCCTAAGAATAATAGGAAATACCCTGGGATGATGCTACACAATGGAGCTAAATTGGTTCCCACCAGCTCAGGACCCTGTAAAAGCCTTGTTAAGATTTTTTTTTTTTTTTAAATGTGGACGTTTTAAATTGTAATTTAAAATACAATGTTTTATCAGAATAATTTCTAATAAAACGCCGACATTTTGGTGTTGAAACATTTCTCGAATACTGTTCATTAGATAAATGAACAAGCATTACTTCCAGTGGCAGTAATAATAACGTAGCTAAAATCCTCTTTTTTAACTTCTGGGGGCAAATGCTCCCCGCGATTTATGCCCCCAGCAGAAAAGTAGTTTTTCGTTTGCTAAATTGAGAGGCGAAGTGGGAGAATTACATTTAGTAACTGGCTTAAAACGGGATCCTGCTTGACCCGACAAATCCCGGGTAACGAGACGGCTTTGTCTGAACGTGTGGCAGGCGAGATTTCACACTTCCACCCGCACAGAGCTGCGACCAGACCCAGAAACGCACGATATTACCCCAAACTTCCCCTCCTGGGGCGATAAATTCGACTTCAACGATTTTGAGAGGAAAGAAAAAAAAATAAAAATCCATTGAGTCAGTTTAAAGAGGGTTGGGGTTTCGGGTTGGTTTTTTTTTTTTTTTGCCGGTTTGCTGGGCTGGAAAAACGCGAGGAGAAACGGTGGAAAACGAAGCTGAAGTTTGGCGGGGAAGGAACGGGGGGAATTTGGGGGT
>NW_008824408.1:476311-480810 GCF_000699105.1 Pygoscelis adeliae | reverse complement strand
TTTTCTGCAGGTTTGGGGCTTTAACCCGGGTTAAAACAACTCGGCGCCCTGCGAGTTCGCCACGGACCTTTTAGCTGCCGAAACAGAACCCTGTTTGCAAACGAATTACTTGCCCCAGGTCGCCTGTTGCGAGCCGGCTGCTCCCCGCACCCCCGAAAACACCGAAAAACCAGGGGAGGGAGAGGAGTTAACTTCGCGTCCTTTGTTATTTCTATTTGTTTGTTAGTTCTGTTTACTTCGCTCATAATCCGGGGTTACGCCGATCAACTGCGCATCAACTAATTTAATTAAAAAAAGCTTATTTTATAATCTGATTTGGGAGGGGGAAATCTCCGTTTATGATATCTTCCCCCCCTTATTACGAAGAATGCACAAACAAATGTTTTGCTTATTCCTACTCTAAGTCTTTTTACAGTTTATATTGCCTGGGACAATTGCCTATATTTCCTAAAATTGTTATTTTGATTGAGCTCAATATGTTTTTTTTCTGAGAAATATTATTTGGAAAAAAAAAATCCCATCGCCTGGTTCTAATAACCACCCTTAGACTTACAGTAACCACTTAAAATTGAGGCATATGTCTAAAATAATGAGTTTAAGAACATACTTACCTCAACTTCTTTTTCAGTAAGTGGAGGGGAGCTAGAAATAAAAGCAAAAAATTCACATTTTAATCAGTTTTGTCTCTAAAAACAAAGCTATTGTAATATTTAATAGAAAAGAACAACAAAAGACATCCTCCCCTTAAATACTTTATGGTTTCTTTCGGTGAAACCAGTATTTAATTAATTCAATTGTACTTGTTATGGCTAAACCCCCTGGGGGTTTTGGGGGGGGGGGGTTTTGTTTTTTTTAAAATAAAAATTACAAACCCACTGATTTTAGCCGATTACATCGCTCCGCAGACAAGACTGCCAAAGGGACCACAGTGCAGGAGCACCAGCAGCTTCAAGCGTGCCCTAAACCCCGTGAAGTCCCCGGAGCCGACTCTGCTGCCAGCGAGCCCTGCGCGGATGCGGAGGGGTCCCGCGGCGCTTGGTCCTTTCTTGCGCTGCGTCCACCCCTCACCCGCGGGGGCTGGGGCCGAACTGCAGCCCCCAGAAAAAAAAAAAACCAAAAACTTGGAATAAAAAAAAAGAAACAACCCCAAAAACCCGCATTCATCATTTGAATGCACCGTCAGTTTGTCAAGCTACAGAAGTACTGGAAATCCTGAAAAATAATAAGTGATTTATGTAGTTTAAGCTTTCCATTTGATCCTCTAATATTAATTTCATTGGTTTTAATGATTTTTTTTCTGCATACCTACACACAGCTCCTATATTTATAGCCACAGAGATTAAATATTGCATTTTTTTTTAAATTTACAGCACAGTTCTGTTAGAAAGCACTGCAACTAGATTTTTTTAATTATTATTTTTTAAACTTCAGATTTGTCCTTTTTACCTGCTGGCCTATTCAATCACTATTTGATTGCATCTATCGTAAACAGGGCACAAATCAGCACGTTTTATATCATATAAATAATTTTTAAATTTGATGAAAAGTTATTCCTCCACAGCATAAACCCATCACTGGAGCTAGTGCCATTGTGTTTGCTTCGTGGACGTGTACACGTGTGCTCACGCACACTCATACGCCCGCGCAGTATGTTATAGTATTTCAGATTTGCCCCGGACCCATGCCATTTGCCAAGGGTGGACAACTTTTCACCTTCAACTCAGTTTTTAACCAAAAATCAAGGTGTGCCAGGACGGAAAAATATCTTCGTGAATGTATTAATTGCTGCTTATTATTGCTGCTGCTTCCCCCGGAGCCGCAGGCGAGAACCGGGACCCTCCTGTTCTCACTCTTCTCCCGCAAACAGCGAAAAGAGGAGATTTGTCCCCAGAAACCTCCACTCCAAGCAGCGACGAGGTGCCCTCGCACCGGCAGCGGTCCCTCGCGCGGCCTCCCAGCGCCTTGGCTTGCTCCTTGCACCCCACCCAGGCACGCTTACAGCGTGGGCATTGCTGCCACGGAGCAACCCCCTTGGCACCGCCAGCTGGTGTGACCCGGCTATCCAGCAGCCCTGGCAAGCCCTGCAGGAGGTTTTTCGCCCCCACTGCCCTTGTGCCCAACCCCTGCTGCAATCTTAAACCAGCTTCTGTTGTCACCAATACACAGATTTGCCGGGGGGTGTGTGTGTGGGGGATAATTAATAAATTGGATATTTCAGGTCCTGCAATGCCAGGGGCTTCCCAGCACTGGGATGGGGAGACCACTCTCCCAGCAGGGTGATTTTACAACAGAAAAGTCTTACAGCCCATATAAATTACACTTAATATTCGTTTTCAGAATGAGAGGCTTGCACTGGAACTGAAAAACCAGCAAGTGTCATTTAGGGGAGCACCAGAAAGGACATATCTCCAAAATTTCTAGCGATTTAAACATGTATTTTAATATTTTCTTCAGGAGCTTGAAACTTTTTTTTTTAACCTAATAAAACCCAAAAGCGTCTTTCAAAGCCAAGCATTGCTCTGAGCTGAGCTCAGCCAGGTTGGGGGGGGGGGTCGTGTGCTTCCCCCCAAAGCAGGCCCCAAATTTTCCCCTAAAAAAAATAAAACCAAAACACAAAAACCCCAGACTCAAGCGTGCGCACCGCCTGGCTCAACCTGAACCTTTTTTCCCCCCCCGCTTTATAAAATGCTGCATCCCAAGGAAAGCGTTTCGACCTCGTGGTAAATAACGATTCCCCCTGTGCAGCTACCGCGGCAGGACCACGGCTCTGTGCAAACCCGCCCCGAGACGGTGTATTTCAGCCCACCACGTTCAACGAGCAAAATTTCATGACCATATTTATTACCTTTGAAACCACGATAACAGCCCAACAACACGTTATTGTTCTCTTATAAAGCAGACGGGACTATTTCTCTGCTGTTGCTCGTTTTATGTATGCCATACCCCATTTCTTCCTAATCCCCCATTAGAAAGAAAATAAAAAAACGTTATCATTTGGAAGATGATAAAGTCATACGTACGTATCCTTTAATTATATATAAACAATTTCTGATAACATTGTCACGGCTTTTCATTTCTTTCTAATCCTGACAACTTTTATTCAACCTTTATCTAAGGCATCGCCTTCCACCGCCGGAACAGCCGAGGCCTGATCCTTCCTTCTTTGCATCGCTGCAAGTAACACGGACAAAACCTGCACTTTTTGGTGCGCGCACAGTTAAGCAACGAGGCAGATGGGATTCTTGCACCCGCCCTCGCTCGCTCCGGCATCGTAGCGAGGTCTCCACGAACGCGACTGCGATTTCTCCAGCTGCAGCAGCCTGCAGGAGCTCGCTGGTCTGAGGCAGCACCAAAACCTCGGCTGGGTAACGGGTAAAGCCAAACCTATGATAATTTACACCAAACACAGCTCCAACCAGGGTGGCATTTAACCTGATATTTCATAGGGATCAGTTTAGCATTCTCTACATGGGCTTTTTTTTGCGCCCTTAGCGCTCCAGTTCCAGCAGTAGTTATGGGATTTAGCGCACAAGGGCTTCTAAGATCACTAATCCTATTAAACTTCTGCAAACAGGCAGGGTGATAGCCATTGGCTGCCCAGGGCCGAGGAGAGGGGGACACGCACAACGGCAATGACCCCAAATCCCTGGGAAAGACGACGCGCATGGGCGTTAAGCTCGGAGGAGCCCTCTTTCTTTATGCTCACCCTCATCGTCTGCCCCAAATCTGGCTCGCTGAGCCCCCTCGGCTGGGACACGAGTGCAGATTCACACCAAGGTCCCTACGCTCAGCTGAGCAAAGGGCACGTGCGGGGTCATGGGGTGGGATGGAGGGTTGTACGGTGACCCCTAAAACCCAGGGTCAATCCACATCCATCCTCCCTTGGCTCTGCCACCACCAGGCAGGGACAGGGGGGTCACCCCCGGCATCACCCCCAGGGTCCCCGAGGATCCCGTGCCAAGCCCTGAACCAAACCGGCCTCACAGCCAGGCCAGTGCCCCTTCCCTGGGGACCAGCGCTGGAGGGACCCTCCCTGCATCCTCCTTCCCTCGAGGACACGTGCCCCTGCAGCAAGGTCTCCCCCCCAAAGTCCCATCCGTACAACAGGGCAGCCTTTGCTAACCACCCCAGGAAAACCCCAAAAGCCTGACGGAGGGGAAGTGGGTGCAGCCACCACCCTAGAACCCCAGCTAAACCATTTTCTTCCCCCCTCAAGCCCACCAGTGTTTCCCAGTGCCAACAGACATCTCCTGCCCTGGCACGCACCACAGAGAAAAGAGGGCAGCAGCTGCCAGGCAGCGCTGAAGCAATGACATTTATTGGGGGGGTCGATGGGGGCAGCTGGCTGCTGATTATTTTTTTTTGTTGTTGTTAATTCATCTTCCTTTAAATAAGATTGTTCCAATTAACAAAGCACTCGCCCAGAACAGGTTTCAGAGAGGAAAGAAGCAGGCGCAGGATGCGCCACAGCCACACACACACACAAAAAGCCTTAAAAA
>NW_008824408.1:476072-476287 GCF_000699105.1 Pygoscelis adeliae | reverse complement strand
CCCTTCCCAAACCCAATTCACCTGCACCGCGCGCAGCCGCCGGCACCCTCCCGGCCAGTTTGGGATTTGCACAGGGACCACTTTCCACCACCCGCTTGCTGCGAGCACAGGCTGCAACATCCCGAAAGCATTGGGAAACGCCCTGCAAACCCAAAGAGCAAAAAAAAAAAACCCCACGCTCGAGCCCGGCTCGTTTGCAAGGTGGCCCGGGATGG
>NW_008824408.1:474241-475760 GCF_000699105.1 Pygoscelis adeliae | reverse complement strand
TGTGCTGTCGTTCAATTGACGCCTCCACATACCCCCCCCCCACTAATACAACATTGAGGCACTCTGACAAATATTCCCTTTTAAAAATGCCAGCACAGTTGAAAAGGGATTTGTTTTCATTTAGGGGAGATGGGTAATTTTTGCCTTAATAAATGTTTTTCCTCATTTACGCTGCAATAGTATATTTATGAGGGGTTCATTTGATATTATAGCCATGGCAGACAGCAGCGGCACACACTGCAGATTCAGGCATCAGGATTATCACGACAAGGCATCACTGCTCTGTGCCACAATTTTAAGCCCCAAGACCAGCTGAACTCTGTGATGCTTAACTTGATGATTTATTAATATTTCATTGTATCTAAAAATTAATTTTTTTTTATTATCCTACCTATAGAGCACAGGGAATTGCATAGAAATTGGCTAAATTCAGATCTGGTCAAAATATTTTTAGCATGCTTTTGCATATTTTTTAGCAATGTTTTTGCAATATTTTTGTCAAATGCTAACTATGACTATATGGATATTTCATGACAAAAAAAAATCTGGTTTCCTGAAAGACTGTTTTTTCAGGTTTAAATGCAAGAAACTATTGATTTTTGCTTGACGGAAGTTTAAAAGAACTCCTATGGTCCATGAAAAAAAATTAACAGACAAATCCCCCCTTCTTCTATGGCACTTTTTTTTTTGCCAAAATTTTTTGCAGGTGAAGGCAGGGATCTCCTGATCTGCTCAGAGCAAGGGATTTCAGCAATTCCAAGAAGAAGCACAAACCAGCCCTCCCGCAGCTATTGCTGGTCTCTGCTGAGCACAGTCCTCCCTCCTCACTGACGGGGCCAGAACAAGGCAAATAAATATATTTAAAAGTATTTGAGTCCTTATTGACAGTCACAGGGTCCCTCAGCCAGTTCAGAGCCACGTGGCACTTCCCACCCTCCGAACCTCCTTCTCGGCCCCGGCCAGGGATGAGAGGGAAGGAGCAGCTTGGGGTGGTTTCGCTGCTTTTGGCAAAAGCAGCCGGTGGAGTACGGGGACAGGGAGGGACAAGATTTGCAGCCCCCAGTCCCTGCCCAGGGGGTGCCCGTCAGCGAGCCAGCGCACCCCCATTTTCCACCCAGGCCCTGCAATCCAAAAGCAAATCCTGCTTCAAACCATCTAACCAAGCTTTTAACCATTAAAATAGTTACGATCTGAACCCTTTTAATTCTCTTGCAGCACCCTGCTGCAACCCAGGAGGTGGTTAGCGCTGAACAGGCCCCGCGAGGGCAGGATCTGGCCCCCAGCCCATCGCTCCACTAAGAGCATCCCTGCCCGTCCTGCCCCGTGTCACCGCATCCGAGCTGGGGCTGCTCGTCCCTGCCAGGCTGACCCACCGCCACGCAGGGCTGGCATTTATTTTTTCTTGCATTTTCCGCCTTTCCGCGACTCCTCTCCGTGCGGTGCCGGGGACGTGGGGCTGCACTGCAGTTCCAGGGCCGGCGCCGGTAGAGGCTCCCGGCGCCGCTTTGCCCCCCGGTGG
>NW_008824408.1:468305-473586 GCF_000699105.1 Pygoscelis adeliae | reverse complement strand
CCGCACACTTTGGGTGCTCAGAGCTGCCAGAGCAGGCAGAAAACGGGTGCAGCCTCATCCCAGCCCTTTTACCCCAAACCCCGTGGGCATTGCTCAGCCCAGGGGAGCTCTCACAGGCCACAGTGGGGACGCCAGACAGTGGCTCTTCTCAGGGAGCCAGGTAACCACATTTACCCATTGGAGAATGAGCAGTAGCACGAAAACCTTCAGGAATCACCTTCCCTGAGCCTGGAGCTGCTCAGCTTTTCCCCAAACCTTGCTAGAGGTAGGGGGGAAACGCCATATCCTGCACCCCTGGGGCAAGCTGAGCATCCCAGACTGCTTCGGTCAGATGGAGAAGAGAGGTGGCAAGGGACAGCCTGGAGTTCAGGGGCGAAAATAGCTGGGTTTGCACACAAGCACCCCAAACCTGGCCAAACCTCAGCACTCAAGAGCTGCCCCAGTGTTAGCTTGGCTTTTGCCAGTGTCAGCTGGGGGATTTGACTCTCCAGACCGGCCCAGGGGTGGAAGCAATCCTTCGCTGGGGGCTGCGGAGCTCTTGTCTCTAGCTGTGCACAAACTGAAGCAGTTGAGGATATCACCAACACATGGCTTAGTGGGTGGAGCTGGCTGGACATTTTTCTGATGGAAAATGACAGTGCATCAAAAGCAAGATGTCACGCATAAACGCAGTCCATTCCTACAAAGAGTTTGTTTTGAAAGAGAAATTGGGAGGGGAGAAGCACTGAAACGAGATCAACATATTTTGCTTTGGGCTTTTCAAGAAGGAACACTGAGCCTGTTTTAAAAAAAATCACTTTTCATTTTAAGATTTCACATTATAGAGTCTAAAGTAATTTACTTTGCAATTTCACTCCGAGAAAAAAAATTGAAGTTTCAGCTGTTGTTCTTCCTCAGAAGTGGAAGAAAGGGGGAAGGAGAAGGGAAGAAAAACCTCAAGAATTGCCAATGAATTTAAAACATCCAGTTCCCCTTCCGGCTGTCTTAATGAGATCAGTCTTGAATCTATAGGAACCCGGCTCAGGAAAAATCTCATTCGAAATGTTTTCTCAACAACAACAAAAGATTAGGAATGGAAATGCCCATGGGAAAGGAGCAAGTTGGAGAACACTTTTTGGTGGGGGAGAGGGAGCCTTTGGAGAGGACAAGCACGAGAAAGTCCCGTGGGATGGGGGAAGGGACCATCTGGAATTACTTGTTGTAGCCGATGCAACATCGCGGGGAGCAGCACCAGATGAAGCGTGTTGAGGTTGCACTGCACCGCCTCCCCTGCAGCCATTTCAGTGGAAGCAGTCCCGATTTACCCCACCGAAACCGGCCCAGGATTTACCCCAACAGCGGCGCTTCTGTCCCTGGCTACATCAGGGAGCGCAGGCTCCAGACCGTCGGTCCGGGGAGCTGATGCTGCCAGAATAGGCAGCTTTGCTCTGGAGAAAAGCAAATTCAAAGCCTTTCTATGCAAAAAAAAATATTCATCTGAAGGAGAGGCAGCAGCAAAGAGCTCGTGGGTGAGGCAGAGCAGCAATCCAACCTGCAGCTGCTGGAGAGGCAGTGTCCGAGCAGGGGCTGCTCCCAGCCCACTCCCTTGCAGGAGGATGCCACGAAATGTTGGAGATCTACCGCAAAACTGTGTTAAGATGGGTGATGCGGAGCCCTGCAGCCGGTCGCGGCTCGCCCTGCTGCATCCCCGAGGGCAGAGCTGGGGCTCGCTCTGCCTTCCACGCAAAGTGCCACCATCACCACCTTCTCGCATCCAGGAGAAAGCAACGGAGACAAGGGAGGCTCTTAGTCCTCCGTACTGACCACCCTGCACGCAGTTGGTACCGGGCAAACCGGCAACCAGTGCAACTGGAGGACAGAATCCACACCAATCCTTTCAGTTTGCCTTTTTTTGGAAAACGCTTCCAACCGTAGGAAACAAAATAGGATAGAGCTGGAGGGATGGCCAAGCCCTGGCAGACTCAATCCCCTGCTCCTCCTCTCCATCCCACCCCTCCAGCACCTGCCTGGGGGTAGCGCTGCCTCCTGCTCCCCCCGGCACGCGGCTGCTTCCCCGGCAGATTTTTAGCCCGCCACAATGGCGCGGGCAACGGTGCCGGGCCGATGCCAGCCGCATCCCGGGCTAACGCTGCCGCCCCTTTTGTCTGAGGGCATTAAAACCCCAGAAACGTTGGGGTGGTGGTGGGGGACCGGGAGGCTGTCAGCGCGTGATGAGTGGCTGCGCAGCGTTACCCGTCTGGCACCGGTGCCCCTCGCCACAAATGCCATTGGCAAAGCTCTGCACAAACATCTTTTCAGGGCTCGCCTGGATCTCCCGGCTGCCATAGAAACCCCTGTTTAGCTGAAAGTATATTAAAGGGTGGCGCTGGCCCTCGCGCTGAATTCATCACATTGTATTCCCCCAGAAAAAAAAAAAAGGAAGAAAGCCCACCCCTTTGTGCCTCTGCCTTCGCTTTCTCTGTCCAAGGGAGATGGTCGTTCTCCGGTTCATTTTGTACTTGCAATTGCCTCCCCCCCTGCCCGCCCCAGGCACGGCACAGCCCTGGGAAGGACCGCTGCGTCCCACCAGCCCTCACCTTCTGGCCTCCTCTCTCTCCGTCTTCCCAAACACCACCAAGGAAGCACCAAAAAGCTCCTTAGAATAAAAAAAAAAGCAGATATGAGAAAACTGGAGGGGTAAATCCCTCCCTGCTCCCCCATCCTGCTCTTCACCCGTTCCTCCCCAGCGCTGCAGGCAGCTGTGGGCTAAATCCAGAGTTGCAGCCAACGGATCCCAACAGGGTTTTTTGGGAGGCAGGCAGAGGCATATTTGGTCACACACATCTCTGTCCTTACAGAACCAGGTTGAATTGGAAGTTTCCAGCTTGAACAGCAGCAAAAATGCTACGGAACACATCTCAAATACAGACAAAATTATACGCAAGGCATGATTTGAAGAGGTGTGAGCCCATTTTTCCCCAACTGCTGAGCAAGCTCATCCCCTCAACACAAGCAAGGACCTGGCCCCGAAACCTCCCCGTGCTGAGCAGAGCAGCTTCGCCCGCCCTCGCCAGCCCAGGAGGGACCTCGGGGGCAGCAAAGAGGTAATTTAGTCATTTCAGGCGCATCGGACGGCGCGAGCTGGGAGTCACCTATTCAAGCAGATTTCATGCCCTGCCACTGGACGTATCTCTCTATCAGGGTAGCCGGCGGAGGTCTCGCAGCAGCACCCGTGGATCCACCTCCAGCCCGCTCTGCACAGCCGAGCCCCTGTCCCACCACGGCAAAGACCCAAGCAGCCCCAGGACACTCCAGATTTACACCGAGTCAAAAGTCCGACTGCGTTAGTTAAAAAAACCCAGCGCTTTGGGGTTATAATCTGCTTTTTCACTTCCAGAAAGGGGAAACCTCCTTGTTTTCTTGCAGAATTTGCTCATGGTTTGTGACAAGTTCTCCTGCATTTCCGCCCCCCCCCCCAGAAGATTTAATTTTGTGGGACATTCCCTCCCAAAGCTTTCCACTTCAGCAAAAAGGAACCAGTTTTGCCCAAATTTATTGGCCATTATTTTTAGCCGGTTCCCTCTGCAGAACCGTCCTCAAATCTAAACTGAACTTACTCCTTATTGCTCACATCAGCGCCGGCAGAGGTGGCTGAACACAGCCGCTATCTCAAATCTGCCGTGAAAGTATTTCTTAAATTTTCAAAAACCTCTTACCAATTTAATTTTTAAACCATTTATTTTACCTCCACCGACAAGAAAAGCAGAAAGGATCAAAGCCGAGCCCTTTTGTGGCTCGGGGTGCCCCTGCCATCAGCGTGCTTTGTTCAAAACACCCTCAAAGAAACTCTCATTTTGGTCAAGAGCCAATTATAAAAATTGGGTTGGGGGTTTGCTAAGCTTTAGAGGTGTAAAATTGTCATCACGTCAGTAAAGCTACCAAATGGCCACGCGCAGGCGGTGCACTAGGCAGAGTCTAACTTTGCCTGAGCAGAGGGAGCACGGATGGAGGGGATGTATCGTTGGTTAAAGGCCGGTGGAGAGAGGCAGTTTCTCAGCTCAGGAATGAGCCCTTCATTCCGTATCGCTCCTGCACAGCAGCGTTTTCCCTGCCCCTGCCACATGCAGCAGGTCCTGGTTAGGTCCTCAGGAGCACAGCGTGGGGTTTGTTTGTCCCCAACGGCTCAGTTGGTCCCCACAGACGCCCTGGGGGTCTCGGGGTGGGGTCCACCTGGCCCCGCACAGCCCCCCAGATCCCAGCAGCAGGGCCAGGACTGCAGGCACAGCCTGGACCAAGCTGACATGGGTGCAGCAGTGCTGGGAAGAGTGACCCAAAAGCCATCCCCTTCCCAGCCCCACATGCAGGACCGAGGTGGCCCCACACCAGGACCGAGCATCCCACAGCGCCGTACAGCCTTGCTGCAGGGATGCACGCACCCCAGGTGGTTTGCTAACCTCCTCCTCGTGCTGCAGGAGCACCCACGCCCGGAGCCTCCAAACCCACCCCGTGAGCCAGCACAGGGCAGCCACCGGCGTCCCCCGCCGTGCCCCCAGCTGCCCCGGGGAGTGGAGGAGCCCCCCACTTAGGCCCATGCCGGCACATCGGTCCCACTCGACGTCACAGTGGTGGGGGGACCCTGCCACGCTCGTCTGGCCTCTCTCTGCCGATCTGCATCACAAAAGCCCCATTCTTGCGAACTTGGGCGACCTCCCGACCTCGCCAGCTCCGGGAGTGAATGGCTTTAGTCTGCCACGACCATCATGTCACTTTGATTAGTGCGTGAATAAACTCTCAATCCCGGGCTGGGGGAGGCAGGACTGGCGGGAGCCGCGCTGGCTCGCAGCCCCAGCCGCGGACAGCACCCCCAGGGGCGGCCACAGGGATCCCACCACCCAGAGCACCCTCGCCCCTCTGCCAGCCAAACCAGACCACGTAACCCACCGCCCTGCCCTGCGTGCAAGGAGCCGGTGGCACCGAATCCTACCTTGGTGCTTGGGGGTGACCCTAACCCCTTCCCACACTGCCACCTCCCCACGGGACCTTGATGGCGAGGCAGAGCAGCCAAAATTAAAAGTTTAAGGACCCCCAGGGAAATACTGCCAGTCTCCCTCATTACTTCAGTGCCAAAAACTCAGGCAGCAGCACCAAAAGCATCACCGGGGAAGCTCCCTGTGCCAAACCCCGCTGTAAGCACCATTTGAGCAGATTGGGCTGGATCCAGCCCAATCTGGTCCCTTCAGCCCCTGAAGGGGTTCAACAAAGGGCTGCAGGAGCCTCCGAAACATCTGACTCTTCCCAAACT
>NW_008824408.1:466649-468271 GCF_000699105.1 Pygoscelis adeliae | reverse complement strand
GAGGGCAGTCACCTCTCCCCAGCCCAGGGCAGGATTTTCTGAGCACACGGATGCCTCTGGATACATGGGAAGCTCAGCCATGCGTTTCTGTGACAAGAGGCAGCTGGCGCCACTCGCCCAAAGGAGGGATGGGTGCTGCGGGGACAACAAGGCTGCCCCTCCCGAGGATGATGCTCCTGGCCCCGCCAGGGATGCCCCCGCGTGCCGTGGGCCCGGCAGCCACACCCAGCTCGGCAGGGACGGCCACGCAATCCACGGCCACCCCCCCAGCTTCACCCAAGAAATCAAGCATCGTCTGGGGGATCAAAAAAGTTCGCAAGAGCTGATAGCAAGCTTTCGGGCGGGCTGAAACTCATGCTTTTGGGCAAAAACCTGGGGGATCTTGTATTTCAGGAGGCCCTGAAGTACGCTTCAATTTACAAGCCAACCTGCAGTACGTAATGAGTCTCAAACATCTGCTTTTGAGGAGAAGCTGAACTCTTGCACATCCTTCCCGCTCGCTATGCGTCCCACGATATCTAATAAACCCCCGAGTTGTTCAACACCTATCAAAACTGCCAAAATATCACCATTTTAAAGCTAAAAATGCAGGATCTGTAGAAAAGGGTTTGGAAGACAGTAAATTAGGCCCTGCATGAAGGGCTCTACATGGGAAGCTAATGACCTTTTGTCTCTCCTGTCTACAGACGGGCCTCATTTGCATGTATGCAGTTGGAATAATCTCGCCCATATTTCAAGCGTGTGGCTGCATCCCTGCATCCTCCTCCGGAGAGGTTCCCTCCTGCTGTGCATGCCATTATAATAGCACAGCCACTTCAGACTGCCTTTAAAGCCACCTAGACACCAGCCAGGCTTCTCCAGCCCAATGGGAGGCTCTCCCCATGGAAGAGAAAGAGAGGTTTGAGGCCTCATATGTGACAAAACTGAGAAGTCCCAATGTGGCACAGCTGGGGGACACCCCGAGTTGCAAGGCCCCTACAGCAGGGCCCATACCTCAGCTATGGGGAGCATCCCTGGGTTTTGGGGGAGCTGCTCCAGTAACAGCCCCCATCCTCCTCTGAGGACCAAGATTTTAGGCTGATCTCAGATTTATGGAGGCCAAGTGTTTTATCAGATCCCTGTGCTGCAAGCTGAAGCCCTGGGGTGCCCTTTCTTAGGTGCTTTGAGGATACATTTGAAGCAATTCCCAAAGGGCAGGTTAAAAATGTTGGAAGTGGAAAATCTGGGTGCCACTTGAGGTCCCTCCCCACCTCTCCCGGCTCACGTTACTTCTCCTCAAAGCCTGGAGGTATCTCAGAGCTGGTTTAACAGCCCAAGGAGGAGCTGTGAGCCTGACCGGGGGCGGCTGTCGTCACTGAGGCCAGAGCAGCTCTTTGCAACACCCACAAACCCAACTCCCGCCCAAGGTGTGCGGCAGCAAGGCGGCTGCGCTGGCAGGGGACACCTTGCCCAGCAGAGCCATGTGGTAGCACTTGGCTTCACACTGCCCAGCTTCATTCACCTGCCCCACAGAGATCCCAAGAGCAGGATTAGCCCTGGCTCAGAGCAATCTGGATTACAAGAGCCAGAGCAATGCAACTCAGGGAACCCCGGCTGCACCCTCCAAGCCAGGACCCCAAAAC
>NW_008824408.1:462168-466512 GCF_000699105.1 Pygoscelis adeliae | reverse complement strand
TGGGAGCAGAGCGGCTCCGCTAACAATGATGCCTCCCGTTCGGCGCTGGGAAGGCAGCGCCGTGGCAAACACAAGACCTCAGACAGGCAGAGCTGTCAATCCGGCCCCGATCTCTCAAAAGATTGATTAAGGACAAAAAAAAACAAACAAAAGAGAAAAGGGAACTTATGGACATGAGCTGAGAGGCGGGGAAAGAGGGGAGGGGAAACGAGCCCAGCCAAGTTAAAATTCCGACGGAGAAGTTGCAGCTGAACTATAGAGTCTAGACAACCATTCACAGCCCCAGCCCCAATTGTTATATAGCCTCTATTGTCTTAATTAACCATTTTAGCCGAAATGGAAGCAGACAAATCTTTTCTTCTCCGTTCCACCCCTCCTCTGCTGCACACTCATGCAGACAAACACACAACCGAGTCAAGTGCTTTGATTTAAAAAAAAAAAAAACCCTCGGCATACACACACACCCACACCTTCTTTCGGGGGAGATCTTTGCAAGGTTCCTTGAGAAAATCACTCGCCAAACAAGCAAGGGGAGAGGGGCTAGCTGGAGGTGGGGGAAAAAAGAAATGCAAATCCTGACGCAACATGAATGGGAACAAATGGGTTGATTCTTTTAATCTCCTAATGTGCTTAATAAAGCATTATTGCAATGCAAATTTTATTTTAATGCTGTACATATTTTATTTGACATGCTGGTAATTTTAGTTGGCTGAACAATCCACTGCTTTGTTTTACCGAGTTATTTCTGTTTGGGGGGATATTTTTGAGGGTATCGTGGGACTTCTGCCAACCAATACCCCCTGGGAATCTCTGCAGCACACTCTTCAGAAGCTTAAGCTAAAAAAATAAATAAATAAGAGGGCCAAATTCTCCTCTCATGACCCCAGTAGAAATGCAGGAGCAATACAGAAGCACTTCTCCCCCCCCTCTCCGAACCCTCACAAGCCCCACAGCCTCTTTTCACTCCTCCCACCGGTTGCCTTCCTGCCCGCTACATCCCATTTACACTGATTTAACAGGGTTTTAATGGAAAAAGCCCAACCAGCAAAGCAGGCGGCTACCCTCACCGAGGACACCAGCGTGAGGCTCTGCCCTGGGCGCACAGGGAAGGTGCAAGAGGACCTCCGTGCAGAGCCCTGCCCAGTCCTGGGAGTCTCCAGCCCAAACCAGGCAGGAGCTTTCATCCCCCCATCCAGCCTTCTTTGGGGTGGGTTTGGGATTTGTCTGCTCTGAAGGGTGCCTGCCCCTTCAGAAGGTGTTTGCGCGAAACATTCCCAGCCCCCGGCTCATGGTCTGCCTGTTGCTAATATTGCCCCTTCCTCACCGTAAGCCGAAATTGGGCATCTCCGCAGAGACACCATAGAGCAGCACCAGCTTCCCCTAAAGAAATCGAGACTTTACACACATTTTGAGAGCTGGCTTTGCCCTGAACGGGGGGAATCTGCCTCATTTTATGCCAGTGTGTCAAGGTACAAACCTGATTGCAAAAGAAAGAAATTAGTGACAATTATAATCATCGTGCCAGGCTGCAGCTCTCTAATAGAAAACTGTCATTTTGGCAGGATAAATGCAGCTCAAAGAGCTCTGTAAAACAAACACGGATGTGTGGAAATGTGCAAGTTTGTGAGCGCTCCCGAGTCCACTCGGAAAGGGTTTTTTTTTCAGCACAGAGCTGAGCATCAAACTGCTCCCCACATGTGGTGAACCCAGGGACTGCTCTGCTCCCCCACGGAAACCCCGAGATGAGCTGAAGGGCAGGGAACAACCACATGAAGCACTTCAAGAGGCAAGAGGCACAGGTGGAGAAGCCCAGAAGAGGGATGCAAAAACCTTTACTAAATGCACTTGTGGGGTCCTGGAGCTGGAGCCCCCCACAACAGAGTCTGCAACCCCTTTCCTCCACTGACCCCCCCCTGCCACAGCATTTCACCAGGGCAGGGGGTAGAAGCAGCGCTCTGATGATGGGGATGGGCTCCTCTGGCAGGAGAGAGAGAAGGGAGCCAGATCTTTTGCAAAGACCTTGTGTGCAGAGGGAGCATGCCTCTCCGCAAGCCCGGAAACCCAGACCCCAAATCTGTGTGGCAGCAGATTTAAGGAGCAGGCAGGGAGCTCTCCCCATCCTCTGCTCAGCCCTGCAAGCCTTTGCTGCAGGAGGTGTGGAAACCGAGAGGCATGACGGGGGTCAACGGTCTTTCCTTCACCTCTGGGGAAGGGATCACCACCGGGGACCCCTCCACAGTTAAACGCAGCAGTTTGGAGATGGTGTCCGGAAGCCTTTCAGCTGCTGATCACCACCAGGCTGCAGGAAGGATTGAGGGGATTAACGTGGTCCAGGAGCTGCTTTTAGGAGCTTTGCCACAGCCAAGAAAGCTGATCTGCAGGGCAAGGAGGACCAAGCAGGGACCCTTGCCTTCACCGAGGGAGCAGGGAGTTTGCAAGTCAAAAAGAGGTCCAAAATATGCCCTGGCCTTTAATGGTCTTCCCTCAGGACCTGCCACAGCCATGGAACCCCACTGAGCTGTCACTGGTGCCTTCCCAGGATGCAAAGAGCAGCATTTCTGTGGAGAAAAAGCCAGTTCTGCCTACCCACGTTCACAGCCAGGTCTGCAAATTCCCAAATTCCCACCTCACTTCATTCCTACAAGGTACACAGGACACACGGGAACAAGGACCACAGAGACCTCATGCTTTGAGCCCTGCTGGGGATACCTGAGGGGCACGAGACCCATTGCACCTCCAGTCACCCGATGTGGGGGGTCCCATTCTCCAGCCACTTGCAGCCAGCAAGTCCAGCTGTAGACCCCTTCCCACCTACACCACCTTCACTAGGGCACTCCAACCGCTGCAAAAGCCATTTCACGAAGGTCTCCCAGAAGAGCAGACCCTACAAAGACGATCAGGGTCACCAACACCCTCAGCAAAACCTTTAACATCACCCTCAACGAGAAAACAGCCAGACCCTTAAGCACATACAAATAACAGAGGCCAACCTGAGAGCTGAGGTGCAGGAGGATCAGTGCCGGCATGGGTGCACACCACAGCCTGCAGCAAGGTCAGAAGCTGAGACGAAGGTAGAAGGAAACCAGAGCTCCTCTGTGCCCTCCTTTAAATAGAGCAGCAGCCCCAGGAGCCCAGGCTGGCCCCTGTCCTGATTGCTCACGGGTCTCAGGTGTCATCTCCTCAGGCCCGTGGGTGGGACTCTGCTTGATGCCTGCCCAGCTGGGGTGCAGGAGGCACCTAGAGCAGGTGGAGCTGGGGTGGTGAGACCTTGGTGCATGATCTGACCATCACGTGCACGCTCCATCCATCACATGCGTGCTCCATCCAGGACGAGCACGCTCCATCCATCACATGCGTGCTCCGACCATCACGTGCATCCTCCGTTAATCACGACCACGCTCCAGCCGTCATGTGCATGCTCCAGCCAGCCAGGCCTGGCTTAGGGAGGGCACAGACAAGACCTGTGCCCTGGAAAAGAGGGGCTGGAGAGGTCCAGAGGATGGCAAGGGTGTTGCTGCCTCTGCACACACACCTCAGCCCAGCGCACTAGGGTCTTCATCTTCGTTAAAGCCTCCAGGCACGCTCTTAATGTTACCTCTCTAATAATAATATTTCATCTGCCTTATCTGATTAGGTTAGGCTCATTTGATTTTTGCAAAACACCTTTAATCACCTTGCAAATTCCCCATCATTATAAACAGAGCCACCACAAACATTTTCAGCAATCCAAGTTTTATTTTCAGCAATCCTTTTTTTTTTTATATATGCAAGAAAGGCAGTTGTAAAAAAAAATTGTTTTAAAAATATGAACAAGGCAGAGGCTGAGAAAACATTAACAAGGCCCTGTGCTTTCTGCTAAAGTGCCTTCATTTCATTATCATTAAATTTGCCTAGTAATTAGATTTCAGTGCATGAATATTTTAAAAAAATGTAACAGACAGGCTGTCAAAAAAAAGCACGACAACATCAATTCGATAATTTTTTAGACAGAGACATTCATAAGCAATTAACAGAGATTTCCTGGGTTTGGAGACTTTTTTCTTTCATTTCTTCTATTTTTTCTTCCAGCCTTGTGTTCTTCACCTGAAATCAAAAGAAAAAAGAAAATCACCGTAAACATCAGCACTTCCATTTCTGCTATTTTTTTTCCTGGCTTGCCAACACGCTAACATGATCCCAGTGCCATTTTTCCCTCTCGCCGGCCGCGCAGAGCCCTCACTTAGCATGCTCCGGCGCTCCTCTCCCCCACCTCCCACCCCCAGCCTTGCTAAACACAGGCAGGCACGAGGTTGGGTCATCCATCAGACCTCCCCACTCCTGCAGGACCAGATTAAATTAAGGTTG
>NW_008824408.1:457169-462035 GCF_000699105.1 Pygoscelis adeliae | reverse complement strand
CAGTGATTTTGATCACTATTTGCATAATTGTACAGTTACGTATTCACCGGGTCCCTAATTATACGATCTGTGTTCGACACTGCTCCAGACGAGGGGAGGCTTGCGAGGGGCATACTAAACCGGCTGCTCTGCAGTTATCCCCCACGCCCCCGGGCCTGATCCTGGCTCCAGGTGAGCTCCAGTACCACCCCCTTCCCACAGCTCCTCCCTGCAGGCTTGACCACCACACCGCGGCGGGGACGGCCCCCTGCTTGCCCTCCCCACCCTATTTGTGTGTGAGACATGCACCGAGAGCGACGCCAGCCCCAAAAAAGAGGGGCTGTAGTTGGGATGCCACTCCCCGCTCTACAGCTACCAAAACGACCCCCTGCAGAGCCATCATCCTCCGATTTTCACCCAAAGGGATGCAGTCGAGGTGCAGCACCACGAGCCTCTGCCTTGCCCGTGCTGCACATTTCCAACAGGACCAAAAGGTGGATGGAAAACGACATAGTCCCACATTTCCCCCTTTTTTTCCCTCCTCAGCGGTCCCAGAAGAACCTCACATGCCAGAAAGAACTGCAGCCCGGGGGCTGTTTGCTGGGATGATTCAAGATCTGAGCTATTTTGGAGGCGGGGGTAGCACGGGGTAGGTTCAGTCCGTGCCTGGAACCAGCACAGACCCCAGACTGCATTTCCCATACGACTGATACGGTGCCACCGACCCCATGGAGATGATGCCCAGGAAGGAGCTGGTTGCTCACCATCAGCTTCTTGCACTTGCAGGGCCGCGAGTTCCTGCTCCCTCCTGAACTCTTCATTTGGAAAGAAGCAACATTTGGGGGGGATTTTATTTCAGACAGAGCTTCCAAAGTTCCTGGGTTTAGTCCTAAATTGGGACTAAACACTTGAAACACTCTAGGAAAGGGGCCTCTTCGCGTATCCCAAGTCCTTAAGAAATCAAGCCCTTATTTTAACTGAGCCCTCTAAATGCCGAAAGCCCGGCCAGACCCCAGCGTTAGGTCTGTGCTCTCTTACAAGAGCAACATTTTGCAGGAAGCCTCAGTTGGGACGGCTCAGGGCTATTGCGGACAGGTAGCCAAAACGATCTTGGAACGTCTCAAAGAGCACGCACCAGAGCTAATAAGCACGCTGGTAAAAGAAAACAATAACAAAAAAAACCCCCCAAACCCCAATTATTTGACCTAAACATACATGGATGTTACAAATCTGTGTCTATGTTATTTTCTGTTATTGCTATCATCATGATCATCGTCTCTGGCCAATTGAGAATACACAAAACAGCCACACACAAAGAAAAATCCTAGACCTCAACTCAGGTCATGCCTTCCTAAAATCTCCTTTGCAAGGTTTTATCGGCAAGAGCAGGGAGTGGAAGCAGTTGGTACAAGCAGCTGAAAGACCAAATCAAAAGCATGTGAGCAGATTAAAGAATCAATCTCTCCGTTTGATGCAGAGGAAATCCCACTAATTATAAAGAAGGGGCTTATTTCCTGGAGTCACTCTGTTTGAAGTCATCAAAACTAGTAATACTTAATTACACTACTTTATGGAATATATAACGTCGGGCCCCTTCTCCCACTCGCCAGTCCGCTGATGCCATCGCTGGCGCTGGGGTTTCCAGGGGGTTATGGTGATGTTCCTCCTGTACCTATGCACTTATTTATTCAAATGAAGCCCTTAACAGCCCTCGCATGAGCCTGCAGGGAAGCATTTAAACGTGCTTTAAAAGGAGGTTATAATGAAAAAAAAAAAATCCAGAGCGATTTAGCCATGCAAGCTACCTGGCTATTATTGCAAATGTGTGCGCGTTGTGTGCACGCCATGCCAGCAGACACCTTCAAAATCAGGTATTGAGAAAGAAAGCAAAGTGAAGGTATTTGCCTCATCCTAATCCCTGGAAAGGGAAGGGGACTGGCAGTGGTGTTACTGAAACACGGCCTCCACGAGCTCTTAAGCAGCCCTTCGGACCTTGCTGAGCGATCTTCGAATGCCCAAGTAAGAGAAGAGCGAGCTGCCAGCTTTTGGTTTATGGACAGATCTCGATTACACCCATAGATAGAAAAAAAAATAATAATTCAGGTATTTTGAGGAAAAGAAAGAGTGACAGGTAGGCACAGGATCTTCTCAGAACTGGTATAAAGATATTTAATATCAAGGACTGTCTGGTTTTCCTCATCTCTCTAGGTGGCTGTAGGGCAAACCTGGTCAGGATGTGCTTTGCTCAAGGGCCAGCAACTGCCAGTCTCATAAAACACCACGCTAAAGCTCGAGTTTCTGGAGCCAGGTGATTCACATGGAGGGCAATCGTAGCCTTCCTTAAAAAAAATAGCAATAATCATATTTTTACAGGTTGAGAGAAACCTTGAAAAATGTGACCCAAGAGATTCAGGCAGGAAAAGGCAAGTAAGTTCATTTTTATTGTCTTGCCATTCTCGATGCAATCTCCAGGGGAGCTGAATACTCCCGAGTGCATCCCTGGCGCTGAAGCTGCTCCCAGGACCTGAGTCCTCGGGCAAAGCCATCCCTGCCAAGTGAGCGAAGCCCACGGGAGCAAAACCCGCTCCCAGGATGAGATTAGGGTCTCTAAGCCCATCGCTCTTCTAAAGGCAACCTCCAGGGAGCAGGTTTCATGAAGAGCTGCCCGTTTCCATGGCTGGGGAGCACCAGGACAACCCAGGTTTGGGTTTGACTTGCTCAACCCTGGCTGGTTATGAGACTTTTTCCAAATTGCTCTCTTTTCCCAACTAAGCTGGTAAATTTTGGAGGGGAGAGACAGGAGCACACCTCTTCCTTCATCACCACCTACACACACCTATCTGGGTCTACGGGTGCCACACAGACAACGCTATTGCTAGTAGCAATAATTAATCTTGCTGCTCTGTCCCGGAGTTTCTCCCAAACGACTGAGTCCAGCTGGGGGAGCGCACGGGAGATGTGGAGCTATGTGCCGCTGTTCGAGATTCTGCACATACCACCCCGCGTCGGGAATGTCCCAGGAATGCTGCTGTGGAGTCATGAGGCTTCACAGCCAGGAATTGGGGGTGAAAAGGTTGGGGTTTTTTTTTTTTTTTCCTAAGACGGAAAGGGAAGAAATCTGCTAAGCCCAGGTTTGACCTGACCGGGAAATGCAACCGGGCTCCACATATGTTCAGCTGGCCTGAAAAATCCCTTTTAAGATGTCTGAGCTTTGTGAAAACACCAAGCCGGAGCACATCTCTAAAAACCCCTCTACCTGCACAAGCACCCTTGTGATTTTGCTGTCGGTGGGAGAAGGGGCGAGTGCCGTGCTCAGCAGCATCCGCACCGCAGGGGTTGGCATCTCACCGCTCCCCATGCTCTCGGCTCATGCCCTTCCTTGGTGCTTTTTGCAGGTAAGGTCCCAGAGACGCCCCAGCGCTGCCGGGCTGTGCGGGAGGACGGATGCGCAGTGTGGCATCCGCACAGACCTGCAGGATGAGAGCTCAGTTTCCAGCCCGGTGACACATCTGCTCTGCGTCCCCAATACTGCGTGGCCCCACCGAGACTTTCTCTGCTTCGGGTTCTCCTTTTGAGAGCGAGCATCCACCTGGAGAGGCACAGCCCGGAGCGCTCTTCGCCGCATCTTTTATATGCTTGCATAACATGAATCAAAATAATATTTCCCTGAGCAACACAGGGAGCATTCCGGCATTTAGCCCCTTGCAGGTGATGGGAATAGTTCGAGCTGGACCTGAAATAAAACTCTCACATCTCAGTCCCTCTGGAACTGAGAAAAACCCAAGATGAGCCTATCGCTGGTAATTTTTTGCCTCGCCTCTTCAGCTCTAAGGTATCAAAGGAGGAAAAGGAGGATCTGCTGCGAGGTGAACAGCCCCATCTTTGCCAGCTGGTAAGAGAGCAGCAAGAAAGGAATTGGATTTTATCCAAAGAGGCTTTCTAGGGCTGGAGACTTTCTTCCCTGCAATCTATCACGGCCACAGGCAGCAGCGAGGAGCAGACCCGGGTCTGGGCTCCAGGTCTCCATCTCAGCCACGAAAGCGATGACCTGCTGCGGGTGGGAAGGAGCCTGGGCTGCATCCCCGCTGCCCGAGGGACGGGCTCTGGGCAGAGAGACAGATAGACAGACTTAACCCCCCGCCCTGGTTCTGGCCCTCTCCTACGTCGGAGCTCCGTGCAGCGCTCCTAACAACGGAGCACAAGGTAAAGTTTTGGGCGCTGCTTCTTTGCACGCTGCCCTGAGGCCGCAGGTGATGGACGTTTTCCCTGTGCAACCTCAGAAAGGGATGTGTGCTCAAGCAGGGGCAATTTCTGTGCCTTGAAAAATAAACACATCCGCAAGTCCTAAACCGTTCTGTAACTTAAGCACAAGGGCTTAAATGCTCCGCTCGGAGGGGCGCAGGAAAGGGGTCCCGCTCCACGTGGGCTCTCCCCGGAGGAAGGGGCGAGCAGGTCCCCACTGCCACCATCAAGCGAGGGCCTCGCTGTAGCCCGGCCGAGGTCTGTTTGTCACTTTTCCTTCATTATTTGCAGTTTGTACACAGGCGTCATTAGGGATTCATTCGGTTTCCCTAGCAGCAGGCATTAGTCTGGCTTCCCTTTCCCCCTTCTCTCGCCCGCGCCCTTTATTTTTAGTGTCTTATTTACAGTTTGACAGAGTAACTGTAACCCTTGCAAGCTACTCCAGCGGCTTTAATCGGGGGAATAATGGGTCCTGTCTGGCGATGAATAGAATTTAGGGGACAGATTGTTCCACACTCGCCCGGTGGGGTAATTTATTTATGTGCGCACTTGTCAGGAGGAGAAAGGGACGGGGGATCTGTATGCGCCGAGGACACTGCCGGCACTGAAAGGGAAGGGAGAATGGAGCCAAACGCCCCAGATCCC
>NW_008824408.1:454852-457120 GCF_000699105.1 Pygoscelis adeliae | reverse complement strand
CCGTGAAGTGGGGGGGGCCGAAAGCCCCCTTCCCGGCCCCTCGGCACTGCAGCGGGGCCGCCGAGCGGCTGGGCTGCCGGCAGCGGGGCTCGGGGCTCCAGATGGGTCCGGCCGCGGCAGGCAGCCCCCCCCGGCCCTGCCCCGCCTAGCCGCGGCGCGGGGAGCACGTCCCATAGCAACGGTACAGTAGCAGGAGCACAGCGGGGGTCTGGGAAGAGAGGCAAAGCCCTCGGAAAAATACAGGATGGGTCCAGACAATGGCCCTCTCTCATATCATAAATTACACGGCGGCGACAAAAGGGGATGAATCCTGCCCTCTTCCCCACTCCCAGAGCCTGTGTGCTCGCTGGGTGCTGGTGGGCATCCTTGGGCATGGGGACAGTGGCGGCACGAGGGGTTTCCAAAGGAGGGAGAGGGTGGCATTGCACCTCCCGGACCGTGACATCTCCTTCACCCTTTCCTTGTCCCCCAAAGCTCATCTCCTTCGCTCCACAGCATCCCTGGTTTCTGCCCCGAAATGCTGCCTGAGCATCCACCGCCTGGGCGCTGGAGTCGTCCATTACACCGTGACTGTTGTCCCTCCGCCAATGCCAACCGTGCCCAGGATCGGGGAGAAACGGCTCCTGATCCAGAGGTGGGATGCTTTCTCCTTCTTCTGCTCTTCAGGGAAAGGCCCTTTTGCTCCTTTTTCCTCTCTGTGGCTCAAGGCTTGGAGCATTTTGCATCTAGAGCCGACAGCAGCAATGTCCCAGCTCAGCTTCTCCCACGAGCTTTTGCCCCATGACAGCTCGGGCTGGACCAGGCTCCATCGCAGCCATCCCTGGGTTCCCGTGCAAAGCAGGACAGGGGGATCCACCTGGGCCACCTCAGGGTGGCACCAGGGCCACCTCAGCCAGTCCCCCTTAGCAGAGAGGAATCACCCCGCAGGCACCCCGAGAAGAGGTGGGACAGACATCCAGGGCGTCCCTTTGCACCCACAACCACCAGGCAGCATCAGGCTAAAAGAGAAGGGGGGCTCAGGCTGAACCCACCCGGACCCAGGCGTGGAGGTGCTGAAGCTCCACCAGAATTTGTTGCTGAAGCTCCACCAGAATTTGTTGCTGATGTCCTTTAAATGTCTCCCTTCTTGGCCTGGCTCCCACCTACACTTGGCACCTTTCCTTTCCAAAAAAGCCTTAAAGTTAGCGTATAATTACACTTTCTACCTAAGTGAAGACCCTTTTGAAGTTGCCGGTGTGGTATAAAGACACCCCTGGTTTGGCTACACACGTTTGACGCCCATGTAGCCGTTTTGGCTGCAGGGGGATTTGCCTTCACCGCTCTGTTGGTAGAGTCAGGAATGAAACCACCACGGCCGCAGACCCCGATCCCCGTTAACAGCAGCCACGTCGGTACAGAGCATCTTTCTGTTCCTGGGGTTTCACCAGTTTACTGGTGTACTGGGAGACGTGCTTAGAGCTGGGCGAGCTGCGGGAGTCTGAGCGGGGACAGACGTCCAAGCAAGCGTCCAGACCCACCTCACCCATCCCAGGTTCCTCTCCCGCAGGTGAGGATGCTACAAGGACCACAGTTTCTGGCTACATTAGACCTCAAATCATGCAAGCAGAGAGCTAGTGGATGGCATAGGAGGACTAAACCAGACAGAAAGCACCACGATGTCATCTCCAGGCCATGGCGCAGAGAAGTACAAAGTCTTCCCTGGATCTCCACTGCCCATGCGATGCTCCTGGCATTTCTCCACCACTGCCCCAGGACCAAAGGCAACGTGCTGTCTGCTTCGGGAGCAGAGCTCTGACCGATGGCCCCCACAGCCTGGTCCCGCGACCAGTGAGAGCTCTCGGCCAGCATGAGCGCCGGGTCGTGCTGGAGCAGGGCTGCACATGGAGGTCTAGTGAGGTGGGAGCGACGTCTGCCTGGACACAGGGAGAGGACCTCACCCCAGAGGCCCTCCACCAGCTCACAGCTGAGGGACGCACTCGGACCAAGAGCCTATTTCGGGGAAGACCTCCTCCTTGGCAGAGAGATCAAGACCTCTCCTTGCTGGGCTGAACTCAAGCCAAGGCAAGAGTCCTTGCATACGCTTAAAAAATGCAAGAAAAAGGTCTTTGCACCGGAAACCCCTGGGGCTTTCGCTGCCCCGTGCCACGGGCGAGCGCTCTGGCAGGTGTGGGCAGCCTGTCTCCCGGGGGTCAAGGGCAGCCCCTGCGCTGCTCCATCCCACCACGAGAGGAGAGCGGTGACGATCGGCAGCGAGACCTGCGGCACGAG
>NW_008824408.1:451942-454725 GCF_000699105.1 Pygoscelis adeliae | reverse complement strand
ATTTAAACCCTTTCACCTTGTTGGGTCCCCCCCCCCCCCCTTCTTTCTTTTCTTGGGTTTTTTTGGTTGGGGTTTTTTTTTTTTTTTTTTGGACCAAATAACAACGCTGCCATCACCAAGTCCCCAGCACAATGACATCTTTGTGCGAGGGTGAGAGCAGAGGAAAGGGGAAGGGAGGGGGAGAAGAGAAATGTGCTGAACCCACTCGGAAACAATGCGGAGTTTGTGATTCAGACTTGACCACTGGCAAAGGACCCGCTTCAGCTGCGCCTCATTAATAAATGCACTGTCCCTTCCCAGCCCCTCTCCCCCTGCCCATCACCTCCGCCTCAGGCCAGCTGCCCACCTGTGCGGGGGCTCTACCTGCGGTCCCCATCTCCCAACGGTTGCAGCATCTCCGTGGCCCAATGCGACCCACCGGAGCAGAACCCACATCCCACCCCGGTCTCACCAGCGAGGCTCCGGCGTGCTGCCCACGGGGCAATGCGCAGCAGCGGGATGGGGACGTCCCGGTGGCCCCGTCCGCCCCCGAACTGGTGATGGTGTCTCCGCGCCGAAGCCCTGTGCTGGCCGGCAGCCCCAAGCAGCCTGGATGGATGCTGGTGCAAATCGCGGTCTACGTCATGCTCCGGGCCAGGGACTGCTGGCAGGAGGAGGAAGAGGAAGAGGAGGGTGTACGCAGGATCAGCTGTGGTGAGGGGCTTCTGCTGAGGGTCCTGCAAGACAGGTCCTGCTGGCAGCTCCCACACGGCCAGGGTCTCATGGCTTTTGGAGGGTGAGGTTTTTTTCCATATAGCCCCCACTCCTGGGTTTGTGTCATAGTGAGCCGATCTGAGTTAAAAACAAAAGCAACAAACACCTTTATTACCCTCTTTCCATTTAAAAGACAAAAAAAACCCCCAAAGAACCCCAAAGGCGCCCTTTGTTCCTGTGGGTGGGAAAGACACCTCTCACGGGGCTTGAGGATTACGAGTGAACAAACCAGCAATAACAGAAGTTAAGTACAGAACAAAATCCAGGGTTGTTCAAGACTTTGCGCTAAGTGGACGGCGAGGAAGGTGCTGGCAACCGGGGAGCCTCTTTTTCCCCATAATGTGGGTCACTGTGGTCTTGCACCAGTCCCTGAGCGCTTGCTATAGGGACACTCAGCCCATCCTGGCAGTGTGCCGATGTTAGAGACTGTCCAGTGTAAGAGCTTATGGATAGCCTTTAAAAAAAGCCGAATAAATCCACTTACTGGGAAATTCCCTGCGAACTTTCACCAGGGCCAGAGACCCACGATTCGCCAGCCAGAAAATGAGCAGAGCATCACATAGGGTGAACCCATGCTCCTCCCTAGCAGGGAGAGAAAGAAAAGAGGATGGAAACGCATTAAATGTCAGCCCCGTCCTCCCCTGGTTGGATTACACCAGAACAGGGAGATTACAGCCACGTTTCTGGCAGGAAAGGGGAAGGAGGAAGAGAGAAGTCGGTTGGAAAACTCTCAACATCCTTGCAACCGTGCCGGTTTCCAAAACCGAGCTCTGTGGAGACGCCCCGGAGGGTCTTCAGCCCTGTAGGAAGCGAGAGGAGCCGGAGTCTACTCCGGGGGGGGATTTGAAATAGGGGAAAGCTCTCGTTGCACCGTCACCGTTCCTTGTCCCCGCTGAGCATGGGGTCAGCCAGCATCCTGCTGTGGTCACGGTGGCAATCCTGCCAACCCCAAGTATTCAAGAATTATGAGGCAGGACCAAAAACTATAAATCTAAGTAAAAAACCCAACACTTTTTCACTTCTTTTTTTTTTTCTTCCCATTTGTCTTCTGGGGAGCCGTGTTCTCCAGGCTTCCCTCCCTGCCCAGGGCAGCGGCTGCTCCACCAAGGCACTTGAAAGCCAAAACCAAACCCAGCAGCACCCTGCGACGGGGGGGGGGAGGATTTATCCAGACGCCAAGAAAGCCGGGCTGCCCCGAGCGCTTTGCCGCGGCCGAGCCAGGGGAGACCCATCACCGGTGGGAGCCGCGCCAAGGGAAGACGCTTGGATGAAATGCAGGGCGAGGAGCCTGAGGCGATGCATCCCTGCGACCTTAACCCCAGTGCTCTGCGGGGTTTTCCCCTTGCTGATGCAGTAGGAACCAAGCGGGAGAGCTCCAGCACCGGCAGCATCCCTGCCTAAAAATAACAAAACTGAGAAACCGCGACCCTCGTGCTGCCAGCTGCTGCTCCGTATGGCTTCGGAGCATCCTTACGGAATTATTTTTTATTTTAATATTATATTAATATTCACTTTATATATTTTTCATCCGTATAAACTCTGCTTTCATCCATGGCTATTCACAGGCTACACATCGATTTAAATGCCCAGTGCAGAATTTACTTGGCTTGTTTAATAGAGGAAGGTGCTTGGGCCAGAAAAGAGCCTTTTCTCCTGCCCATTAGTCCCATAAATCATTGATAATGCTACAGAAATCAGAGAGACAATCCAATCTGGTGGAAATTAAGTGATGGCGAGCGAGTGAATGGCACTGGTGGGAGCAGAGCGGGGATGCCCAGACCCGTGTCCTCACTTTCCAGCCCCACTTCCAACCCATTAACATGCCCCGTCCCAGGGTAAGAACAAGAAAAAAGGAAGGGGGGGGGAAAAAAAAAATCCCCCAGCGTGGACCAAAGGTTATAAATAAAAGCAGTGAGAAACCAACTAAGTAGATGCAGCTTAGCCAAATAGCTAAGAGCCTTAGTGCATTTTTGCAAGCTTTAGGAAAGTATTTCCCATTCCTGAATAAGCAAGTTTGGCAGGCGGTGGGG
>NW_008824408.1:444643-451777 GCF_000699105.1 Pygoscelis adeliae | reverse complement strand
TCACCACTTCGCCGGTCCTTTCCCACCTCACGGACCCCACCAGGGACCAGGATTGAGCCGAGCCGAGCAGTGCTTCCCTGCGGGGACGACCCCAGCCAGGCACGTTTGGAGCTCCGGCATCAGCCCACCAGGAAAAAAGTGTGATTTATTTTTCTTCTAAGGATAAATTTCTGGTTATTTTTAATCTGCTTTCAAAATTCCTGTCGCACCAGGGTTAAACTCACTTGGCATATTTAGGCTTTTAAGTTTCTGGGTTTCATGGCAACAGAGGGATGGGGAGAAATTAAAAAGAACAACAAACGCGGCCTCGTGTAACACCAAGATTTTCACCTAAACCACAAGCCTCTCGCAACGGGATCTTCAGATGAAAACACCCCAAAATATTTTAAATGCTGTAGTAAAATTAATCAGTTCACACCCTACCAGGCTGTAAGTGTATAAAGTGATTTTTTCCCCTCTCATATTAACCTTAGTGCAATAACTTCGTACCCACAAATCATCTGGACCAGGTGAAGCCTCTCACGCCTCTGCCCATCACGCACAAGGAGGGGATGAATTTGCTCGTGTTTCACATTGAGATTTCCCCCCCCCCCAACCAACCACAAAATGGTCTCAGCAACAGAAAAATGAGTCTGTTTAATTTTTCTAGTCCAAAAAGGGGAGGGGGGGGGGAATATTAAACAGCTGTTTCCCTAATACTATCACAATACACAAAGAATTAAATGTCATCTAATGCGACTAGGAAAAAATTCTGCAGCCGAGCCTCAAGACCCACAATATCCCCATGTGGCTTGGAGGTCATTTTAAATGATAATTAAAAAAAAAAATCTGGTAAAAAAGACTGTACGCTCGCCTTCGGTGCCATCCCCGCTGCTAAAACCGAAGACGAGACAAAAGAAGGTTGATTTTTGGGTGTGGGTTGGGACGCCCCGTGCCAAGCCCATCGCCGGCGGGAAAAGGAAAATCCCCACGGCCGAGGCCAGGACGAGCGCCCCACGGAGCTGAACGCCCCGCGGCGAGGACGCGGTACCCGGGGCGCTGCGGGCAGGATCCGTCCCCTTCCCTGGGATGCTGCGGGGTTGCAGCCGACCGCATGGCGAGGACCAGGGGGAAAGAGAATCGGCCATTTTACACGTCGGCTGCCTAAAATGGTGGCTCCCACCTTTTTTTTTCCCCTTTCTGCTACCGTTTCAGCACGCATGCACCCGCAGGGAGGGGAGGGAGAGGGGCCGCGGCCCCCCGCGCGCGAGGGCGACGGGAACGGGAGCCAAGATGGAATTAGAAGGAGAAATTAAAGGAGGGGAAGAGGGGGAGAGGGAAAGGATGCGCTTCGCCTCGACACGGCCTATCCGCTGTTGGCTTTTGTGCATCCTGCGGAAGGGAGAGGCAGGAAGGCATCGAAGGGGGGGAAAAAATGGGGGGAAAGAAGAGAAGAAAAAAAAAAACCCAGAGCATTTGGGCGAGGATGGCGAGGGGCAGGGATGCGCGCGGGGTGCGGGGAAAAATCTTCCCTTCTTTCTTCGCCGACCCCCCTTCACCCTCCCCGCAATCCTGCTTTGACTTTTCCCACAGAAGTAGCCAACCTCCAAGAATGCAAATGACATTCATTATGCAAATGCATGCAAATCAGGTTTAACTATCGGAAGAAGGGCTCGGAATTTCTAATGGGTTAACTCTTTCGCACACAACCAGGATAACAAGAGCCCCATGTCTTCCTCGGGGCTTTGTGTTTCCCGGTCCATCCCAGGGCACCCCGACCCGCACCCCTCGGCGGGCGCCCCGCAGTCCCCAGGGAGGGCATTGGGTGGAACAAAGCACCAGAAAAAGACCCAACAACAACAACAAAAAAAAGCCATTGGCGTGGGAGCGGCTGCCCCTTCGTTAAACGTGCTGGCAGGAGACGAAACAAAGCAGGCTTAAATGCAGAATTGGAAAAAACAGAAAAGGAAAAAGGAAAAAAAAAACAGAAAAAGAAAAAGGAAAAAAAAACAGAAGAAGAAAAAGGAAAAAAAAACAGAAGAAGAAAAAGGAAAAAAAAACAGAAGAAGAAAAAGGAAAAAAAAGAGAAAAATATTAATAAGAAAAAAAATAAAGAAAAGGAAGGAAAAAGCAGGCCGCTTTCGGCAGAAGATGAAACCCTCCCCACGACGCATCGGCAAAGGGTTATGGCAGCCATGAGGGTTCGACTGTTTACATCCAACCTGCTCACCGGGACGGGCACAGAGCCACTGTCTCTTCGTCTGCTGGAAAAAAAATGTCACGAAACGCACCAAAATCCCACGCTTCGGTTTTTTTGGCTTTTGCATTGAGGAAAAAAAAATAAAATTACACCGTTTCCCCCAGTGCTGGAGGAGCCCGTTATCTCTGGGGAGGGGGGCGGGAGCAGAGGGATGGCAGCGGTGGCACCAGGGCCCCGATCCGGATCCCCGTGACCCGCCCCGGCGCCCCGGGATGCTCCGAGCGCGTCGGAAACGTGCACGGCATCAGCGGCAAGCGCGGCTCGTGGGGCTGCTGCCCCACTCCTCCAAAAACCTCTGGAAAAATCCCAACGGCCCATCCCGGCCCCGAAAACGCAAAGGCCCCAGTGCTGGGAACTGAAACAGGGAAATCCCGGGTGCATAACCTCGCACCCACCAAACGTAGGGATTGCGGGAATTATGAATATTACAATGAGCTGTAAAGCAGAGAAATAGATGCATTGCATAATTCTAAATATTTTATAGCAAGGCTGTTATTGATTAGCAATAATAACGCATTTTAATATTATTGCTGTGGTTTGCCTAACAATTATGCCTCATCTGCACTAAAACCACCTGGTTTTTCTGTTATTTTCTATAGCTCCCTCCAATACCCACAGTCGATTTTTTTTTTTCTCCCCATCTGCCCAAAAACTCTTATTATTTAAGCTGGAAGCTGTTGGGGGCAGGAGCAATAACCTGTGCTAGGGCAAGAATTTCCCAACTTTTAGGGGTTTGGTTAGAGACACCATAAAAATGATTGTTTTACAGGCAGTCTGGTGCCCTCTGAAATGCATGAACCCAGAACTACTGGCCAGTTATTAAAAAAAAAACAAAACCAAACCAAAACCCAAACCTTTTACGTCATTAATCTGATCTCAGCAGGTCCCAGCCTGGTAAGGCCTCTGCAGAGTGTAAAACATTCAGCACTTCGGCAAACCTCAAGCGTCAAAAAAAAAAAAAAGAAGGAAAAAAAAAAGAGTCAGCCCATTCCCTATTGAAAAAATGATGAGGGGGCAATAAATAAATAAGTAAAATAATAATTTTAACAATCCCCAAACCCCTAGCAATTTGGGTTTCTTTGTCTTCTGGCCTCCAGCATGCAGGCAGGTTGACATCTGCGAGCCTTGCTCTCCTCCCTTCGTCCGCTTTTGACTCCACGCCCCGGTTTCCAAGTTCACACATAATTCCAAAACTGGAATTGGGTGATTTTTTTTTTTAATAAATATTGGAAATTATATTTTTTTAAAAAATAAATAAATGGAGGCAGAGAAAGCCAAGTCCTGGGCGGAAAAAAGGGCTGGAGGGATGCTGGTGGGTGCACCAGCGTGCGCTCGCCTGTGACTCCGGTGCCCAGCCGGCGAGGCTCGCGCCGACAGCTACTTATTGCTAATGACTAATATGCAACATCATTATCATATCACAGTGCTGAGAAAGCAAACTTCTCTAATGCTTTCTTATGAGCACACAAATAGCACGTAAATTGTCATTTACCCGGGACGGTAACTGGTTAGGATTCACTTAGCAAATACCTGGTGTCAAAGGCGTCCCTGGAGCTGCGGCAGGATGGACGTCAGGCTGCTGGAAAGAAAACCAAGTTTGGGTTTTTAGCACGGTGCCGGCAAGGAGCATTGCAGAAATTGCTTGATTTCTTAAAACCTCCCTCACGGAGTCACGCGGAAAGGGGTTAGGCACCGTTTTCAAAAGTTATTTTTAAATTTTTTTAATTTTTTTTTTTTTAAAGGGCTCCTGTTCATCCTCCTCTCTCTTCCTTCACCTCCCCTCTCTGTCAAATTTCACTATTCGCATCTGTTTCAAACCTATTTGCTCTGTTTTCTTTCCCCATCCTTGATGCAACTCTGTGGCCCTGGAAACCGCCAGCGTTTTTGCCCAAGGCACCAGGCTGCAACCTTTGGGCACGGGGTGGGAGAAGAGGTGCCGTGGACATTTGCAGCCTCCACGTCACCCCGTCAAAAAATGCAACTTTCAAAATGTTTTAATCACTTTGCATTAGAAACCGACTGTTAAATAACACACGCTGGGAGTGTTTATCCACACAGGGGGTGGAATGGAGCCTGGCAGCTTTGACAGCAATTCCTTGTGCAGAGAGGGCTCAGCAATATCACTGGAAAGAAGGAAAAATAAAAGGGGGGGGGGGGGGGGGAGAAAAAAGGACAAAGGAAACATATTTCTTAACAATAATTTCAAGCATCTTCTCGATGAGGGCCAGGGGCTGCACGTCCCAAGAGAAGCGTGCAAGGGGAGCAAAGCAACCGGCGCACCGGGCAGCCGAGCATCCCCCGGACAGCCACTTTCTTCCCCGTTTCTACCACCAACCATTTAAAAAGCCATGAGCGACTCTGCCCAGCCTTTGCCACTTGCTGGGCGGTTTTCTGCCAAAAAGCCCTGGTTTTGCCCAAAGAGCCCCATTTTCCCTCCTTGCAAGATTTCCAGGTGGGATGCTCAGCACTGGACTTTGCAGAGGGCTTTTCCTAAGCCCCGCTCTGGGGAAAACGCGGGCTGGGAGAAGGCGCTGCTGGTCTTTGAACGACTCCGGCATCAGATCATGAAAAATCAGCAAGGGCAGGAAGAAAATATCCTGGACGGAGACACATGGAAACACCGAGTCCTCGGGACGGGATGTGGGGCAGCAGGAGCCACTGCCAGGGGTGAAAGTCCCTAAAGACTCCAGCCAGGTGCCCCAAACCACCCTTCCCAGCGGAGAAGAGCCCTTAAAGTCCCAAACTGCTGCAGCAAACCTCTTGGTTTTCCTACCAAGTAGGACCTTTGTGGGGGTTTTTAAGAAAGATCTGGGGCTTGGGGCTATTGTAGGTAGCAGAAGGCTTCCCTCCCGCACGCTCGCAGGGTCACCGGTGCCAGGAGTCACCCAGGGACGACCCCGCACCAAGCGCTAATTAAGGCACTTTCAGGGAGAATCCTGACTTTTCACCACTCCTGTCAAGGGCAAGAGGAAAAGAGGAATTTTGCAGCGGCGACTCAAACCGCCTCGTGACAGTCGATGCTCATCACCTCTCGGGATGCAACGGGACGTGGAAGCGCCCTTAGACCACGCAACAATTTCCCCTGGGATCGCAGAGGGGATTTGGGTTTTGATTATCGGGCCTTAAAAAAGCAGGATGCAAAGGCTCTCGATACTGTTATTTTTGGAGGGAGAGGCTCCTGATCTTGTTATTTTTAACTGGTTTTAACTCATCTCACCATGCCCGTTTTTTAAAGCCAGCTCACCAACCTTTCCAGGGCCAGATCTTTTTTTTGCCAGACTCAATTTTCCAGGGGCTGCTGATAGCCCTCCAAAAAAAAACCCACAAAAGAAACCAAGCCCACCACCCTTTTTTCTAATTTTCCCAAAGAACCGGGAGGCGTGAGCACTCGAGAGTCAAATTTGCCCAGGACCCGCGTCCCCTAAGAAAGCAGGGCTCATTCGCCTTCCACAAACTCCGCAGCGGCAACAAAAGTCCCTTTCAAGCCCTTCCAGACGCAAGTCCTTCAGCTCAATTAGTCAGGCACACAGAGACACAAAAAAGCCTCCCATTCAGGCTAGTGGCTGGCTGTGGAGGACAAGGGCGAAGAAAGGATCTTTCTCCCACGCTTTCACTGGGTGTCATAACAAGCAGAAAGCCCTCTTACGGGGGGATTATTGGAGATAAGAGCCCGATGGAGGAGCTGGTGCAGAAGCTGGGGCTGCAGAAGTAGGGGAGGAGGGGATGGGGTTTGGAGGTTGCAGCTCCCAAGGTCGGGTGAGCGCGGCCGCCGATGGCATCGCGCTCTATCGCGCATGTTTCAAAAAAAAAAAAAAAAAAAAAAAAAAAAAAAAAAAAAAAAAAAAAAAAAAAAAAAAAAAAAAAAAAAAAAAAAAAAAAAAAAAAAAAAAAAAAAAAAAAAAAAAAAAAAAAAAAAAAAAAAAAAAAAAAAAAAAAAAAAAAAAAAAAATTACGATATTCCCCCCTGCCCCGGCGCACACACGCGCCTCCCTTCTTCTCCGAAAATAAGCGGTTGATCTTGAGTAGAGAGCGGCAAGAAGGTGCACAGCTCCGTGGCAAAGCTCTCCCTCCAGAAACCCACCCAGCCCTGCTGATGCTCCTCGAGATGGGTGGGTTTAAGATTAAAAAGAACCTTTCTTTTAATTAAAAAAAAAAAAGGGGGGGGGAGAGAAAAAAAAAGGCGGGGGGCTTGGTGGGTTTCATTGTTCAAAGCCAAAACAAAGGGGAAGAAGGGAGAAAATTCTCCAGAGAACAGGATTTGTCTGCAAAATCACGAGGGGGGGCGGTGGCCCGGGGCCACTCGTCCCCTGCGTCCAGCCCAGCGAAGCATCCCGAGCCCTCAAACCTCCCTGCAGCCAGAGGGGCCAAACCCTGCACCTCCCGGCCAAGCCCGAGCAGGTAGAAAAGTCCTCTGGATACCAACGGTGCCTTGCAGGATTAATCAAAGTTCCCGAATGAATTACGTGCCTAATTCCCTTGAACAATCGAAGTTATATTCCCAGTTCCCCACGGCTTTTCCATTGACTCCATATGTGGCTGCAGAGGCCGGCACACTTCCAGCTCTTTTCAAAGGCGCTATTGCTCCCCGAAACAGGGGGCACAGGAGGCAAATTCAAAGCAAATGCTAGAAAATCTAGGGTTTTTTTCCCCCTGCTCAGCCTTGAGCCCCTGCAGATTGCCGCCGCAGGATGCCCCCAGCTCCCAGAACCATCAAGGGTCGGATGACAAGAACATCCAAGTTTAGCGACATTTTACAAGGATCAGGGAGGGGATAGAAACTCTCCAGCTCGGGGACAGAAAGCCGAGAAACTCTCTCGGAATACATTATCCCATAATTGTAGGGTTTCAAGCACTTTCCTCCCAAGCAGCTGGTGCCTGCTGATGCCAGAGAAAGG